>NC_134401.1:116884711-117203575 GCF_050003625.1 Haematobia irritans
AAATTTTGCACAGGGACTAGAATTAGCATTGTAGCTATGCGTGCCAAATTTGGTTGAAATCGGTTCAGACTTAGATATATCTCCCATATATAGCTTTCGCCCGATATACACTCATATGACCACAGAGGCCAATTTTTAACTCCGATTTAGTTGAAATTTTGCACAGGGAGTAGAATTAGCATTGTAGCTATGCGTGCCAAATTTGGTTGAAATCGGTTCAGATTTATATATAGCTCCCATATATATGTTTTTCTGATTTTGACAAAAATGGTCAAAATACCAACATTTTCCTTCTAAAATCGCCACTGCTTAATCGAAAAGTTGTAAAAATGACTCTAATTTTCCTAAACTCCTAATACATATATATCGAGCGATAAATCATAAATAAACTTTTGCGAAGTATTCCTTAAAATTTCTTCAGATTTAAATGTTTCCCATATTTTTTTACTAACATTGTGTTCCACCCTAGTGCATTAGCCGACTTAAATTTTGAGTCTATAGATTTTGTAGAAGTGTATCAAAGTGTATTTCGGACAAACCTTTATATATAGCCCCCAACACATTTGACGGATGTGATATGGTATCGAAAATTTAGATCTACAAAGTGGTGCAGGGTATGATATAGTCGACCCCGCCCGACTTTAGACTTTCCTTACTTGTTTTTTTTTTTTTTAATTGCTCAATTTTGAATAGCTTTTTTTTGGAATAATATTAATATAATTTTTTATAAAAAAAAACAAGTAGTTTTCCGAAGCTGGCTAACTTCATTTTCACCCACCCATCCTGTGCTAAATTTTATTTACCGAACATCTGTTTTAGCTCCCGAATATATAGTCATCGACAGAGAATTGCATCTTTTCATTGCTAATGTTTTCATTGTGATGCGTGTTGTTTTATTTGCATAAAATTACTCATTTGAGGAAATCATTATTTACTTAGAAGATAAATCTATTAAGTAATATCCACCATCTGGCAACACTCTATGTAAACACAACACTTCATAGATATCAAAACAATAACAAATGCTATCAAACATCATACACACACACACATATATAGAACATTATGATGGCGAACTCTCTTATGGGTAATCTCTTTGTAAACAAATGTGTGAATATGAATGAATTCAATCAGCACGTCCACTCATTTGCTCTTGGTGTTGTTGTTGTTGCATTCATCGTTGTTGTTTATCATCGTATAAAGCTTTTATTGTGAATGATTATTATTGCTATGGGTTTGCTAAAATCATAAGCTTTTTGCATGGAGCAAAGCTTTGCTGTATGTGAGTCTCTTATGATTGTCTGCTCAGAGTATGAATGGATCGTTGTGTTGGTGGTTGTATGCAATATTTGGTCTCTGAGAATTTTTTTGTTTTGGGGTGGATTGATTGTTGTCACCGTTGTGTTGAATTCCGGCATCCAACAACGATCAGTTGAATATATCTCGCCTTAGCAGGAGGTTGTTGATCGCTCCTAACTAAGAAGAAGCACAACAACATCTATAGGAAAAACACACAAACATTCTTTAAAGAAAGCATTATTAATTAATTAATTAATTAAAAAAACGCGGGTTTTGAATAAACATATATTTTTTGTAATAAATATATCTACATACACACACATACAAAATATATAAATTAAAAATAATTGGAATATTTTAATGATAAGTGAAGTCTTTAAAATCAACAAAAAAAAATCGAACGAACTCTTAAAAAATAAATTATAAAAAATTAACTAAAATTTGAAACGATTTGAAATTTTTAAAAATTATATTTACAACAAAAAAATTAATAAAACGAGTGTGCAAAGTGTTTTAGTGTTTTAGAAACGAAAACAAATCGATGAAGAAAAAAACTAAAACAGTTGCTGAATAAAAAAATTTTTACAATTTGTGAAGAAATTTCTCTGAAAATCAAAACGAATTTTGGATTCCCCATAAACTTCGAACAAACACCAGCTGGTCTTCAACATCGTCACAACGTCAAGGAATAAAAAAAAGTAAGAATTTTATTTCATATAAAAAACAACAAAATTATCAGTTTTTTCAAAGAATATGAGTTTAAATGCAACTGAATGTCATTTAGGAGGGAGGGAAAAAACAGAATTCATTTCAAAATTATCTTCAATTAACCAGAACATCATCATTCAAGTCCGTCCCCCTTCCACAAGCATTTGTCTTTGCCCTCACGCAATTAAAACAACAACAAGACAATAATATCAAATGAATTTCAACGAAAAAAAAAACACAATAATACAATACAAAAGTGCATAAATATCTTATGGGCCAAGTGATCAGAATAACCCGTCATTACACCCTTCCCCCATACACCCTTCCCCCATACACCCACTCACTCCTCTCCAGACCCCTTTGACTTGTTTAAATTCTTTTTTATCAGCGCACGTCATCGGTTAGAGCCATAAATAATTGAAACACACAAAGACGATCGTTCATCAAATCCTTCTTCCGTCTAAAGACCAGAGAGAAAGAGATGAAGAAAATTCATAAATTTTATTTCTGTAGACAATTAAAAAAACAACGCGATAATGAAGCATTTTCTTTTTCATACAAAAGATTTTATGAAAATTCATTACACTTAGTTCGTTGATCTATGGGAGAGAGTTAACTGTAAAGCCATCCCTCGTAATTAATCCAAATAAGTTGACATTACGTGAAGGCTTAGTGGCTGATCTCTATAGCATCATGTCCATAGCTAAACAGGGGTTCCCAAGTAGGTATCCTTTGGGGGTAGGAGTTAATTGATACTAGAGAGTTATATGCTATGAAGTATCGCATACACGTTTGGCACATTTGGTACAATTGTTGAATTCGTGAGTCTTTGGCAGAGTTTGTAAAACATTCTTCTCCAACTAAGAGATACTTCACTTTTTTATATAATTTAGACAAAATTTTCTATTGAAATAAAATTTTGACAAAATGTTCTATAGAAATAAAATTTTGAAAAATTTTCTATAGAATAAAAATGTTGACATTTTCTATAGAAATAAAATTTTGACAAAATTTTCTGGAGAAAAAAAAAAAATGTTGACAAAAATTTTTTATAGAAATAAAATGTTGACAAATTTTTTTATAGAAATAAAATTTGGCAAAATTTTCTATAGAAATAACATTTTGACAAAATTTTCTATAGAAATAAAAATATTTTACAAAATTTTCTATAGAAATAAAATTTAAAAAAAAATTAAATTTAGATATAAAATTTTGACAAAATTTTCAATAGAAATAAAATTTTTGAATTACCCGAATTTGTTCTGATAATTGGTTGATAGTTTTGCTGCAAGTAGAGGAGGCTGATGAGGAATGTGATAATACCGAAACTGCTGTACATCCAACCATCTTGCAGTCTATAGGGCTTTGTCCAAATAAATTTGACAAGCATACTTTTCCTCTGTTGGTTAAGCTACACTTGTAGTTTAGTCAAGGCATGGTTTTAAGCTGAAATCAAAAACAACAATAACGAAATAAAATTTTGACGAAATTTTCTATAGAAATAAAATTTTGACAACGTTTTCTATAGAAATAAAATTTTGATAAAATGTTCTATAAAAATCAAATTTTGACAACATTTTCTAAATATTTTCTATAGAAATAAAATTTTGACAAATTTGTCAAACATTTTTTATAGAAATAAAATGTTAACAAATTATTTTATAGAAATAAAATTTTGACGAAATTTTCTATAGAAATAAAATTTTAACGAAATTTTCTATAGAAATAAAATGTTGACAGAATTTTCTATAGAAATAAAATTTTGACAAAATTTTCTATATAAATAAAATGTTGACAAAATTTTCTAAAGAAATAAAATTTTGACAAAATTTTCTATAGAAATAAAATTTTGACAATATTTCATATAGAAATAAAATGTTGACAAAACGTTCTAAAGAAATAAAATTTTGACAAAATTTCCTATAGAAATAAAATGTTGACAAAATGTTTTAAAGAAATAAAATTTTGACAAAATTTTCTATAAAAATACAATATTGACAAAATTTTCTATAGAAATGAAATTTTGACAAAATTTTCTATAGAAATAAAATTTTGGACAAAATTTTCTATAGAAATAAAACTTTGACAAAATTTTCTATAGAAATAAAATTTTGACAAAATTTTCTATAGAAATAAAATTTTGACAAAATTTCCTATAGAAATAAAATGTTCACTAAATTTTCTAAAGAAATAAAAGTTTGACAAAATTTTCTATAGAAATAAAATTTTGACAAAATTTTCTATAGAAATAAAATTTTGACAAAATTTCCTATAGAAATAAAATGTTCACTAAATTTTCTAAAGAAATAAAAGTTTGACACCATTTTCTATATAAATAAAATCTTTAACACAATTGTCTAAGAAATAAAATTTTGAAGAAATTTTCTATAGAAATAAAATTTTGACAAAATTTCATATAGAAATAAAATGTTGACAAAACGTTGTAAAGAAATAAAATGTTGACAAAATTTTATATAAATATAAAATTTTGAGAAAATTTTCTGTAGAAATAAAATTATTATAAAATTTTCTGTAGAAATAAAATTTTGACAAATTTTCCTGTAGAAAAAAATTCTTGACAATTTTTTTTTATAGAAATAAAATTTTTGACAAAATTTTCTATAGAAATAAAATTTTGACAAAATTTTCTATAGAAATAAAATTTTGATAACATTTTCTACAGAAATAAAATTTAGACAAAATTTCCTATAGAAATAAAATGTTCACTAAATTTTCTAAAGAAATAAAAGTTTGACAAAATTTCCTATAGAAATAAAATGTTCACTAAATTTTCTAAAAAAATAAAAGTTTGACAAAATTTCCTATAGAAATAAAATTTTGACCAAATTTTCTATAGAAGTAAAATTTTGACCAAAATTTTTTATAGAAATAAAATTTTGACAAAATTTTCTATAAAAATACAATATTGACAAAATTTTCTATAAAAATACACTATTGACAAAATTTTCTATAGAAATAAAAATTTGACAAAATTTTCAATATAAATAAAATTTTTAACACAATTGTCGAAGAAATAAAATTTTGGCCAAATTTTTTATAGAAATAAAATTTTGGCCAAATTTTTTATAGAAATAAAATTTTTACAAAATTTTCTATAGAA
This sequence comes from Haematobia irritans, assembly GCF_050003625.1. NCBI lineage: Eukaryota > Metazoa > Arthropoda > Insecta > Diptera > Muscidae > Haematobia > Haematobia irritans. Next base: position 116,889,840 of record NC_134401.1, read on the forward strand.
ATAAAATTTTGACCAAATTTTCTATAGCAGTAAAATTTTGACAAAAAATTTTTTTATAGATAAAAAATTTTGAGAAAATTTTCTGTAGAAATAAAATTATGATAAAATTTTCTATAGAAATAAAATTTTGCAAAATAAGTTTTGTATTTTTTTTTAATTGGTAGTGTTTTGGAAAATTTTCTTCAAATTTTGTATATGGAAATAAAATTTGGACAAAATTTTCTACAGAAATAAAATGTTGAAAGAAAAATGTCTACAGAAATAAAAAGTTTACCAAATTTTCTATAGAAATAAAATTTTGACAAAATTTTCTATAGAAATAAAATTTTACCAAATTTTCTATAGAAGTAAAATTGCGTAAAATTATAAAAAATGTGCAAGCGACAAATTTAGCGATCTCACGCGCATTCCGTCAGACAGGAATTCCATACAAACTCTTAAGACATCCTGACCCCTTTTTTTTAGTTTTTCTTAACGATATATAAGTAAATGCCTTCACAATCCTGTTTTTGTCACATTTTATACTTTTAATTCCGTTGACTGTTGTCTTCGTTGTCTATTTGCGAGATATTTTTTCTTAATTGCTGATGAGCTGTCGTCATCCAGAGATGAAAAATGCCATGGTGTAATGGCATCCATTTAGCACTAGATTGAATGAAAAGATACAATGTAGAATGTCCATCATTGTTTTATGGCAATTCTAGTTTGCCTATAATAGCAAAGTTCTTATGAAGCTCTCCAACTCATTCATTGTTCTAGGAATAAAATCAGAGACTAAATATTTTTTCTTTCAAAAGGAATCTTGCAAATGGAAAAGTTCATCTGAAGGCAAAAATAAGAAAAACGGCTAATAGACGTGATTACTAAGATCGAGTTTAGGTATTTGCTATTCTCTTTGATCTATTTTTAATATATGATAGCAATTGCCGCTTCTCAGGTAAAGGAGTCAAAAATGGTAGATTTTTACTGTTTATAGATTTTTCAAAATATTCCTCTACAACTAAGTGATATAGAAATAAAATTTTGGGAAAAATTTCTATAGAAATAAAATTTTGAGAAAATTTTCTATAGAAATAAAATTTTGACAAAATTGTCTATAGAAATAAAATTTTGACGAAATTTTCTACAGAAATAAAATTTTGACAAAATTGTCTATTGAAATAAAATTTTGAGAAAATTTTCTATAGAAATAAAATTTTGACAAAATTTTCTACAGAAATAAAATTTTGACTAAATTATCCATAGAAATAAAAATTTTGACAACATTTTCTATAGAAATTAAAATTTTGACAACATTTTCTATAGAAATTAAAATTTTGACATATTTTTCTAAATAAATAGAAATAAAATGTCGACACAATTTTCTATAAAAACAAGTATATACAGCAGTAAGTTCGGCGGGGCCGAATCTTAAATACCCACCACCATGAATCAAATATAATAGTTTCCTTTCAAATTTCAGGGGGTTTGATGAGAGATATTCTGCCAAGCAGATCAGTTTAACCAGTATACTTCCCGATGATAAATTTAAAGATTTTACCTGAGAAGACAATATCAGATTCTACATTTATAAAAAACATTTTGGTTTGAGTTTTAGAGCTATAATAATGCCTTGATTTGGAATCTACAATCTGTAGATATTTACCCCAATTATTTAAATGATTACGAGAAATAAAATCGGGAAATAAAAACTAAATCATATACAATTTTTTGTGGGTCTAAACTGCGAGTATATATTCAATTTGTGGCAAATCGGATAAGAGTTAAATCGGGAGATCGGTTTAATGGGGGCTATGCCAAAAACATGCCAAAAACATAGAGAAAATTGTCTTTAGATATAAAATTTTTATAAAATTTTCTATAGAAATAAAATTTTGACAAAATTTTCTGTAGAAATAAATATTTATCAAAATTTTCTATAGAAATAAAATTTGAAAAAAAAATATATTTAAATAAAATTTGGAGAAAATTTTCTATTGAAGTAAAATTTTGATAAAGTTTTGTATAGAAATAAAATTTTCTAAAGGAATAAAATTTTGACAAAATTTTCTATACAAACAAAATTTAAAAAAAAAAATCTATAGAAATAAAATTTTCAAAAAAAAAATGTATAGAAATAAAATTTTCAAGAAAAAAAAATTCTATAGAAATAAAATTTTGACAATTTTTCTGTATAACATTACAACATTTTCTATAGAAAAAAAAATTTGATAAAATTTACTATAGAAATAAAATTTTGACAAAATTTTCTATAGAAATAAAATTTTGACAAAATTTTCTATAAAAATAAAATGTTGACAAAATTTTCTGTAGAAATAATTTTTCTATAAAATTTTTATAGAAACAAAATTTTGACAAAAATTTCTATAGGAATAAATGTTTTACAAAAATTTTCTATAGAAATAAAATTTTGACAAAATTTTCCACAGAACTTCTCCCTGATCAAGAATATATATACTTTATATAGTTGGAAATCGATATTTCTATGTGTTCCAAACGGAATGACAAACTTATTATACCCCCGTCACCATTCTATGGTGGTGGGTATAATAAAATGTTGAGACAATTTTATATAGAAATAAAATTTTGAGACAATTTTCTATGGAAATAAATTTTAGAGAAAATTGTCTTTAGATATAAAATTTTTATAAAATCTTCTATAGAAATAAAATTTTGACAAAATTTTCTGTAGAAATAAATATTTATCAAAATTTTCTATAGAAATAAAATTTGAAAAAAAAATATTATATTTAAATAAAATTTGGAGAAAATTTTCTATTGAAGTAAAATTTTGATAAAGTTTTGTATAGAAATAAAATTTTCTAAAGGAATAAAATTTTGACAAAATTTTCTATACAAACAAAATTTAAAAAAAAAATCTATAGAAATAAAATTTTCCAAAAAAAAAATGTATAGGAATAAAATTTTCAAGAAAAAAAAAAAATTCTATGGAAATAAAATTTTGACAATTTTTCTGTATAACATTACAACATTTTCTATAGAAAAAAAACTTTGATAAAATTTACTATAGAAATAAAATTTTGACAAAATTTTCTATAGAAATAAAATTTTGACAAAATTTTCTATAGAAATAAAATTTTGACAAAATTTTCTATAAAAATAAAATGTTGACAAAATTTTCTCTAGAAATATTTTTTCTATAAAATTTTTATAGAAACAAAATTTTGACAAAAATTTCTATAGGAATAAATGTTTTACAAAAATTTTCTATAGAAATAAAATTTTGACAAAATTTTCCACAGAACTTCTCCCTGATCAAGAATATATATACTTTATATTGTTGGAAATCGATATTTCTATGTGTTCCAAACGGAATGACAAACTTATTATACCCCCGTCACCATTCTATGGTGGTGGGTATAACAAAATTTTGAGACAATTTTCTATAGAAATAAAATTTTGAGACAATTTTCTATGGAAATAAATTTTTGAGAAAATTGTCTTTAGATATAAAATTTTTATAAAATTTTCTATAGAAATACAATTATGACAAAATTTTCTATAGAAATAAAATTTTGACAAAATGTTTCTATAGAAATAAATATTAAGCCAATATTTAAAATTAAGTCGTTACTCTATAGAAATAAAATTTCAAAGAAAAAAATCTATAGAAATAAAATTTTGACACAAATTTCTATAGAAATAAAATGTTGACAATTTTTCTGTAGAAATAAAATTTTTATAACATTATAACATTTTCTATAGAAATAAAACTTTGATAAAATTTACTATAGAAATATAAAAATAAGGGAGCCACCGTGGTGCAATGGTTAGCATGCACGCCTTGCATACACAAGGTCGTGGGTTCGATTCCTGCTTCGACCGAACACCAAAAAGTTTTTCAGCGGTGGATTATCCCACCTCAGTAATGCTGGTGACATTTCTGAGGGTCTCAAAACTTGTCTAAGTGGTTTCACTGCAATGTGGAATGCCGTTCGGACTCGGCTATAAAAAGGAGGTCCCTTGTCGTTGAGCTTAACATGGAATCGGGCAGCACTCAGTGATAAGAGAGAAGTTCACCAATGTGGTATCACAATGGACTGAATAGTCTAAGTGAGCCTGATACATCGGGCTGCCACCTAACCTAACCTTCTATAAAAATAAAATTTTGGCAAAATTTTCTATAGAAATAAAATTTTAACAAAATTTTCTATAGAAATAAAATTTTGACAAAATTTCTATAGAAATAAAATTTTGACAAAATTATCTATATAGAAATAAAATTTTGACAAAATTTTGACAAAATTTTCCACAGAAATAATTTTTTATAAAATGTTTATAGAAACAAAATTTTGACAAAAATTTCTATAGAAATAAATATTAAGCCAATATTTAAAATTAAGTCGTTACTCTATAGAAATACAATTTTCAAAAAAAAAATCTATAGAAATAAAATTTTTACAAAATTTTCTATAGAAATAAAATTTTGACAATTTTTTTGTAGAAATAAAATTTTTATAACATTATAACATTTTTTATAGAAATAAAACTTTGATAAAATTTGCTATAGAAATAAAATTTTGACAAAATTGTCTATAGAAATAAAATGTTGATAAAATTCTCTATAGAAATAAAATTTTGACAAAATTTTCTATAGAAATAAAATTTTGACAAAATTTTCTGTAGAAATAAAATTTTGACAAAATTTTCTATAGAAATAAAATTTTAACAAAATTTCCTATAGAAATAAAATTTTTACAAAATTTTCTATAGAAATAAAATTATGACAAAATTTTCTATAGAAATATAGTTTTGAGAAAATGTTCTATAAAAATAAAATTATGAAAAATTTTTCGATAGAAATAAAATTTTGAGAAAATTTTCAATTGAAATAAAATTTTGTTAAAATTTTTAATAAAAATAAAATTTTGACAAAATTTTCTATAGAACTAAAATTTTGAGAAAATTTTCTATAGAAATTAAGTTTTAGGGAAAATTGTCTATAGATATAAAAATATTGAAAAAATGTTCTATAGAAATAAAATTTTGACAAAATTTTCTGTAGAAATAAAAATTTTGCTAAAATATTCTATAGAAATAAATATTAAGCCAATATTTAAAATTAAGTCTTTATTTTTGGCTTAGTATATGAGTCAGTTTTGGTTCTATACGGAAACAATCGACAATGAAAAATGTGTATCATTCTGTGGAAAGGTTTTTCCCTCGGCACTCCCTGGTTGGCTAATACGCATAGTCATATTATTGGTTATCAGTAATCACCTTTTAATCTTATGTCCGGTTTTATTTATTTATTTTATTTTTCATTTTCGTTTTTTGCAAAATGAACTACATTTTTTTTTTTGGTATTTTATGAAAATAAAAGTGTGTATAAAATAAAGTACAAGTATTGATGATGTCACATATTGATAGATGATTTTTTGTTTATTTATTCGGTGTTTTTGTTTTTTTTCTGTCTGTTATGTTGAAACGTTCTTTTGTTATCTGCGGCATACAAAAATGCCCAGCTGATAAACGTGCAATAAATAGCAAATACTCTGTTTTCTAGAGTTGATTGAGTTTAGTTTGGTTTTTTGTTTTTGTTTTTTTATTGACTTATTTCTGGTCATCTATATGTATTGCTTTTTAATTTAAAGTTTAAAATACATATATTTTTACGTGCGACGGAGAACCTTTGGTGGAAAGTTCAAAAACCTTTTTTAGGCTAATTAATGAGGTGCATTTTATTGGTGGTTTATATTGTTATTAATATGCGAACTTAATTAATTACTTGGAATTAGTTTGTAAATGAGTTTTAATTTTTATTTCCTGAAAGATTATTTTAAAGTTATTATGTTTGTTGAAAGGGTAAAAGGTTTCTGGTGACATCAATCACCAGTAACAAATATAGGATAGACGCCTAAAAGCCTTTTCGTGTTTTTTTTGCCAATAGATGTCGTTGGTGTCATCTTTCTCTAGGGCCACGATTTCTCATATCCCTTTTTCGTTAATATTAAGCTTACTATAATTTAATTTTTTTATTTAGAGCTAAGCAATGGGTTTTGTTTTGTCTCTTGTAATTAAAAATCGATTATTGTGTGATCCACAATTTATATTCATTGGCCAAAATTTTCGCTTTTTTAGTTTTCTCTAAAAAATTAAAAAAAAAAAAACTATTTTAAATTTCCTTTTTTCTATTTTAGCGCCATATGAATAGCAAATGTTGACAACAAATTTATTGAAGTGTCCTTCATAAGCCAACACATGTTATTTTAGTATGACAACTTAAATTCATAAAATTGAAATTCCGCTAGCGTTCGTGGTTAGCGAACTATTAGAGAATTTATTGACCCCACCAAAGGCAGTCACCCATAAACCTCAAAAAAAAAAAAAACAAGAAGAGTTGGAATTATTTTAAAACTGTTGTTAGATCAATATTTTGGTAATACAATGTTTTGCCGGCAACAGAGAATAATTGTAACCATGGTTATATAGGGCTTATTTATTCCATAAAAAAATAAAATTGCACACATCAAAATAGGCAAATAAATTATTTTAAAAAAAATTATACATATCAATATTGAATCATCAGCAATTAAGAAATATAACCTAAGGTGTTTCTATAAGCCCGTCCCCTTTTCATCTTAGCCTCATAATTGTTGACCATTTCTTTATGATGAGAAATTCCATGAAATGAATGAAAACAAAAGCTCTGGACAAAGTTGTTGTGTGTTTTTCTGTGTTTTTTTTTTGTCTTTCTTTGTAAGCTACTAAATTTCATTAAGAAAGTGATTCATTCAGTTTTTTTGTTTAAACAAATAAAAAATTAAAATACAACAACAATTAACCAAAACATATTTAAATATTATTTTTGTGAGTTAAGATGATGAGAAATGTGTGCATTTTACGTTAAATAAATATTTATGAAGATATTGATTTTTGTTTTTGGTTTTATATACTTTGATTTTGCAAATACTTTTTGTATTGTTTGATTGACCAGAATAAAAAAATTAAATATTTTTTTTTAAATTCTTTTTGACTCAGTTTAACATATGGTATATATAAACGATTTCCGTTTTCTTTTAAAAAATTCCTATATGACAATATAAAAGTCATATTTTTGGGCCTATAAATCTACACAATTAAGCAGCAAAATTTATTAGATTTAAAGCTACCCCATATTTTGTGAAAAAAATCCATTTTTAATCAATTAATGTTCTATATGTAGTATGATTAACTTTAATAGTTTGGCCCAGGTGACGTATAACTACGATTAATTGTTACGGAACAAGAACATTGAGACGTATGATAGATACTTATTAATTATACTCTTAATAGTTTAACAATTTTTTATTCTGATGGTAGATTAAAGTAATTTATTTCATATTTCAACTAAAATAAACACACATTGTCTGGATTAAAACAAAAATGAGACAAATATAAATTGAAGAAATAAAATTTTGTTAAAATTTTTAATAAAAATAAAATTTTGACAAAATTTTCTATAGAAATAAAATTTTGAGAAAATTTTCTATAGAAATTAAGTTTTAGGGAAAATTGTCTATAGATATAAAAATATTGAAAAAATGTTCTATAGAAATAAAATTTTGACAAATTTTTCTGTAGAAATAAAAATTTTGACAAAATATTCTATAGAAATAAATATTAAGCCAATATTTAAAATTAAGTCTTTATTTTTGGCTTAGTATATGAGTCAGTTTTGGTTCTATACGGAAACAATCGACAATGAAAAATGTGTATCATTCTGTGGATACGTGTGGATACGTCTCAAGAACATTGAGACGTATGATAGATACTTATTAATTATACTCTTAATAGTTTAACAATTTTTTATTCTGATGGTAGATTAAAGTAATTTATTTCATATTTCAACTAAAATAAACACACATTGTCTGGATTAAAACAAAAATGAGACAAATATAAATTGAAGAAAATTGTAATTAAATCCAAAATGAAAAATTCTGTAGCCTTATCAAAGCCCTATATCTAAAATCCATACAATTCAATTCCATTTTTATACCCTCCACCACAGGCCCCCCATGCATATATTAACTTTGTCATTCCGTTTGTAACACATCGAAATATTACCCTACGACCCCATAAAGTATATAAAGGGTGATTCTTTTGAGGTTAGGATTTTCATGCATTAGTATTTGACAGATCACGTGGGATTTCAGACATGGTGTCAAAGAGAAAGATGCTCAGTATGCTTTGACATTTCATCATGAATAGACTTACTAACGAGCAACGCTTGCAAATCATTGAATTTTATTACCAAAATCAGTGGCAGAAAATCCGCTTTTTTATCGACAAATTTTGTTCAGCGATGAGGCTCATTTCTGGTTGAATGGCTACGTAAATAAGCAAAATTGCCGCATTTGGAGTGAAGAGCAACCAGAAGCCGTTCAAGAACTGCCCATGCATCCCGAAAAATGCACTGTTTGGTGTGGTTTGTACGCTGGTGGAATCATTGGACCGTATTTTTTCAAAGATGCTGTTGGACGCAACGTTACGGTGAATGGCGATCGCTATCGTTCGATGCTAACAAACTTTTTGTTGCCAAAAATGGAAGAACTGAACTTGGTTGACATGTGGTTTCAACAAAATGGCGCTACATGCCACACAGCTCGCGATTCTATGGCCATTTTGAGGGAAAACTTCGGAGAACAATTCATCTCAAGAAATGGACCGGTAAGTTGGCCACCAAGATCATGCGATTTGACGCCTTTAGACTATTTTTTGTGGGGCTACGTCAAGTCTAAAGTCTACAGAAATAAGCCAGCAACTATTCCAGCTTTGGAAGACAACATTTCCGAAGAAATTCGGGCTATTCCGGCCGAAATGCTCGAAAAAGTTGCCCAAAATTGGACTTTCCGAATGGACCACCTAAGACGCAGCCGCAGTCAACATTTAAATGAAATTATCTTCAAAAAGTAAATGTCATGGACCAATCTAACGTTTCAAATAAAGAACCGATGAGATTTTGCAAATTTTATGCGTTTTTTTTTTAAAAAAAGTTATCAAGCTCTTAACAAATCACCCTTTATATTCTGGGTCGTGGTGAAATTCTGAGTAGAACTAAGCATGTTCGTCCGTCCGCCCGTCTGTTGAAATCATGCTAACTTCCCAACGAAACAAGGTATCGACTTGAAACTTGGCATAAGTAGTTGTTATTGATGTAGGTCGGACGGTATTGCAAATGGGCCATATTGGACCACTTTGAAGTAAAGCCCCCCCATATAAACCGACTTCTCTGGGAGGAGCAAAATTCATCCGATTCGGTTGAAATTTGGTATCTTTGGCTGGTATATGGCCGCTAACAACCATGCTAAAATTGGTTCATATCGGTCTATAGTTATATATAGCACATCCCCAATCACACAAAAATTGGTCGATATCGGTTCACGAACATGGTTGCCAATCGAGACAAAAATAATCTACCAAGATTTTATTTTTATGGAAAATTTTGTCAAAATTTTATTTCTATAGAAAATTTTGTCAAAATTTTATTTCTATAGAAAATCTTGTCAAAATTTTATTTCTATAGACAATTTTGTCAAAATTTTATTTCTATAGAAAATTTCGTCAAAATTTTATTTCTATGGAAAATTTTGTCAAAATTTTATTTCTACAGAAAATTTTGTCAAAATTTTATTTCTATAGAAAATCTTATCAAAATTTTATTTCTATAGAAAATTTTGTCAAAATTTTATTTCCATAGAAAATTTTGTAACAATTTTATTTCTATAGAAAATTTTTTCAAAATTTTGTTTCTACAGAAAATTTTGTCAAAATTTTATTTCTATAGAAAATTTTGTCAAAATTTTATTTCTATAGAAAATTTGCTCAAAATTTTATTTCTACAGAAAATTTTGCCAAAATTTTATTTCCATAGAAAAATTTGTCAAAATTTTATTTCTATAGAAAATTTTGTCAAAATTTTATTTCTATAGAAAAATTTTGTCAAAATTTTATGTCTATAGAAAATTTTGTCAAAATTTTATTTCCATAGAAAAATTTTGTCAAAATGTTATTTCTATAGAAAATTTTGCCAAATTTTATTTCTATAGAGAATTTTGTCAAAATTTTATTTCTATAGAAAATTTTGTCAAAATTTTATTTCCATAGAAAAATTTTTCAAAATTTTATTTCTATAGAAAATTTTGTCAAAATTTTATTTCCATAGACAATTTTGTCAAAATTTTATTTCTATGGAAAATTTTGTAAAAATTTTATTTCTACAGAAAATTTTGTCAAGATTTTATTTCTATAGAAAATCTTGTCAAAATTTTATTTCTATAGAAAATTTTGTCAAAATTTTATTTCTATAGAAAATTTTGTCAACATTTTATTTCTATAGAAAATTTTGTCAAAATTTTATTTCTATAGAAAATTTTGTCAAAATTTTATTTCTGTACAATTTTTTTTCAAAATTTTGTTTCTACGGAAAATTTTGTCAAAATTTTATGTCTATAGAAAATGTTGTCAATATTTTATTTCTACAGAAAATTTTGTCAAAATTTTATTTCCATAAAAAATTTTCAAAATTTTATTTTTATAGAAAATTTTGTCAAAATTTTATTTCTATAGAAATTTTGCTCAAAATTTTATTTCTACAGAAAATTTTGCCAAATTTTATTTCTATAGAAAATTTTGTCAAAATTTTATTTCTATAGAAAAATTTTGTCAAAATTTTATATCTATAGAAACTTTTGTCAAAATTTTATTTCCATAGAAAAATTTTGTCAACATTTTATTTCTATAGAAAATTTTGTCCAAATTTTATTTCTATAGAAAATATTGTCAAAATTTTATTTCTATAGAAAATTTTGTCAAAATTTTATTTCTGTAAAATTTTTTTTCAAAATTTTGTTTCTACGGAAAATTTTGTCAATATTTTATGTCTATAGAAAATGTTGTCAATATTTTATTTCTACAGAAAATTTTGTCAAAATTTTATTTCCTTAAAAAAATTTCAAAATTTTATTTCTATAGAAAAGTTTTGTCAAAATTTTATATCTATAGAAAATTTTGTCAAAATTTTATTTCTATAGAAAATTTTTCAAAATTTTATTTCTATAGAAAATTTTGTCAAAATTTTATTTCTATAGAAAATTTGCTCAAAATTTTATTTCTACAGAAAATTTTGCCAAAATTTTATTTCCATAGAAAAATTTGTCAAAATTTTATTTCTATAGAACATTTTGTCAAAATTTTATTTCTATAGAAAATTTTGTCAAAATTTTATTTCTATAGAAAATTTTGTCAAAATTTTATTTCTGTACAAATTTTTTTCAATATTTAATTTCTATAGAAAATTTTGTCAAAATTTTATTTCTATGGAAAATTTTGCCAAAATTTTATATCAATAGAAAATTTGTCAAAACTTTATTTCTGTAAAAATTTTTTTCAATATTTAATTTCTATAGAAAAATTTGTCAAAATTTTATTTCTATAGAAAATTTTGTCAAAATTTTATTTCCATAGAAAATTTTGTCAACATTTTATTTCTATAGAAAATTTTGTCAAAATTTTATATCTATAGAAAATTTTGTCAAAACTTTATTTCTATAGAAAAATTTGTCAAACTTTTATTTCTATAGAAAATTTTGTCAAAATTTTATTTCAGTACAAAATTTTTGTTCAAATTTTAATTCTATAGAAATTTTTGTCAAAATTGTATGTCTATAGAAAATTTTGAAAAATTACCTTGATTCCAACTTGATTCCAACACAACATATATTTTATAATTTAAATTTCTTGACCTATAATTATACAATATTTATCACCAGAACATATGACAATAAATTTATCTCGCATTTGGAGGATAAATCCAAGTGTTATAACCGATTGTTATTTGCGTTCTATATGTTGTATGATTAACTTTAATAGTTTATCCCAGGTTACGTATAACTACGATTAATTGTTCCAGAACAAGAACATTGAGGCGTATGATATATATTAATTATTTATATTCTCAATATTTTTAACAAAACGCAAAGTCCATTTTATTCTGATGGTAGATTGAAGTCAATATTTTTTTTATTTTGCAATTAAATTAGTGATTGATACTACCATTGTCTGCATTAAAATAAAAATGAGACAAAAATTAGTTGAATAAATTAGTGATTAAATCCGAAAAAATTATGTAGCCTCAAAGCCCTATGTCTACAATACATACAATTTCTTTATGGTTTAAAGGATATAATTTTATAAATTCGAAAATTAAATTGAAAGAGCTTAAGGTTTAACCTCTTTAATTATAAGCAATTTACCACCAAAATATACGAGAAAATATAATCATTTTGTGGAGAAATGGAAGTTTTGTAATCGTATGTTATTTACGTTCTATATGTTGTATAATTAATTTTAATAGTTTGTCTCATGTGGCGTATAACTATGATTAAATGTTTACGAAACAAGAACATTGAGACGTATGATATATTTTAATTATACCTATTCTCTATAGATTTAACAACATGTAAAGACCACTTTATTCTAATATAAATTTCCTGTTAATAATACAACCATATGCGCAATTGAATAAATTTAAGTGCAAAATAAATTGTTATAATTAATTTCTTGATTGAAATTTTTTTAAACATTTCTATAGAAAATTTTGTCAAAATATTATTTCTATAGAAAAATCTGTCAAAAATTTAATTCCATAGAAAAATCTGTCAAAATTTTAGTTCTATAGAAAATTTTGTCAAAATTTTATTTCTATAGAAAATTTTGTCAAAATTTTATTACGATAGAAAATGTAGCAAAATTTTTATTTCGATAGAAAATGTTGCAAACATTTTATTTCGATAGAAAATGTTGCTAAAATTTTATTTTAATAGAAAATTTTGTCAAAATATTATTTCTATAGAAAATTTCGTCAAAATTTTATTTCCATGGAAAAATTTCTCCAAATTTTATTTCTATAGAAAATTTTGTCAAATTTTATTTCTATAGAAAATTTTGTCAACATTTTATTTCTGTAGAAAATGTTGTCAATATTTTATTTCTATAGAAAATTTTATCAGAACTTTATTTTTATAGAAAATTTTTTCAAAATTTTATTACGATAGAAAATTTTGCAAAAATTTTATTTCGATAAAAAATTTTGCTAAAATTTTATTTTAATGGAAAATTTTGTCAAAATATTATTTCTATAGAAAATTTCGTCCAAATTTTATTTCCAAGGAAAAATTTCTCCAAATTTTATTTCTATAGAAAATTGTATTTCTATAGAAAAATTTGTAAAAATTTGATTTCTATAGAAAATTTTGTCAAAATTTTATTCCTATAGAAAATTTTGTCAAAGCTTTAATTCTATAGAAAATTATTAAAATGCATACTGTCGGGTGTACGGAATTTAAGCCAATCGATTTTAGGGTAATTCTTCCTTGTTTGACTATAAAGTTGACTCACTCTATATATATTTTCCAATCAACTGCAAATATCGACTATTGACCCTACATGACATTTAAAAATACCACTATTTTTTATCATTTTTTAAACACACATTGTTGTATTGCTATGAAATATCCAAGCATGTTGTCGCAAGACATTTCCCATTACAATTTTTGGTGTTTGCCCATATTTGCTCAACTACCTCGTAGCCTCTGTGATAAGATAAGAAAATTTTGATATTTATTCATATAAACTTTTGTGTGTATTTTTTTCGACCATTTTTATTAGTTAAAACTTGCATACGGCCAGAAGGGAGGGAGGCGAGAAAATATGGAAGATAACTCATGGGTTTCTGTGCCTTGTAATGGCCAACACAGCAGTGGTGTTTTTTTTTAACATCGAGAACTTGACCTTAAAGATAACATTTCAATTTTGGGCAGTGTTTGGAAGAAACTTTCCTACCGTATAATCACAAGAAATACACACAAAATATACAATTAAAGATCTGTATGATTTTCAACTGTATATTTTTTAAAGGATTACTACATTCAAAGCAGTATTGATGTACTACATATACAAATAAACAAAGGACCTAAAATCCATTTTTTTCTTATTTTTAATTCCTATACATATTTCTCCCGGTGTATAGATTTTCATTTCAGGGTCTTGTTTTCCTATAAACCAAAATAAAAAATACGAAAATGTTTGTTTTATGACTATAGCATTACCCTCTAGGTTGGTTGGTTAGATTGACTGGTGTTGGCACTCCGATCGAATGATAATAATTTTGTTTTATGGGCTTTTGCATTCTGCCATTGCCTTGGTTAATAATTTTTGTGGTTCAGAATATTTTAGACCAATAGAACAATGACAATAACAACAACAAATAAAAATCAATAAACACCAAATTCCATATGGATAATTTGTTTGTGTATTTTGGCATTTCGTTTGTAAACTGATAATGACCGCACTTTAATAATGTCAAGTTCATTATAATCGAATTTTAGTTTTATGGACGACATTTAAAAGAAATTAAATATTGACTGATAAAAATAAAAATTAAATAATAAAGCAAATATATTAAACAATAACAGTAAGAAAACGAAACATTCTTGAAAGATTGTAAGAATATAAAAAAAAATCCTTAAAATAAGTTAAGTTTTTTCATTAAAATATATTTTATATAAAAATAAATTAATAATAAAAATAAATAAATTAAATAGAATAGAATAGAATACAATAAAATAACAAATGTCGACATTAATTAAATAAAATTTAATAATTTTTTTATTTTATTAAAATCTTTATTATAATTAATTGGTAATTATAATAAATGTATAAGAACACCAAGCAACTAGCATTTTACGCTATTGACTTTAAATTGGCTTTCATCAATTTAAATTAATCAAAATTTTATTTCTATAAAAAATGTTGTCAAAATTTTATTTCTATAGAAAAATTTCTGAAAACTTTATTTCTATAAAAATTTTTCTCAAAATTTTATTACTATCAAAAACTTTGTCAAAATTTTATTTCTGTAGAAAATTTTCTCAAAATTTTATTTATATAGAAAATTTTGTCAAAATTTTGTTTCTTTAGAAAATTTTTGTACAATTTTATTTCTATAGAATATTTTGTCAAAATTTTGTTTCTATAGAAAATTTTTGCAAAATTTTATTTCTATAGAAAATTTTGGCAAAATTTTATTTCTATAGAAAATTTTGTCAAAATTTTATTTCTATAGAAAATTTTGTCAAACTTTTATTTCTATCGAAAACTTTGTCAAAATTTTATTTCTATAGAAAATTTTGCCAAAATTTTATTTCTATAGAAAATTTTGTCAAAATCTTATTTCTATAGAAAATTTTTTCATAAGTTTACTTCTATAGAAAATTTTATCAACATTTATTTTCTATAGAAAATTTCGTCAAAATTTTATTACCATAGAAAATTTTGTCAAAATTTTAGTTTTATAGAAAATTATGTAAAAATTTTATATATATGGAACATTTTATCAACATTTCATTTCTATAGAAAATTTTTGCAAAATTTTATTTCTATACCAAATTTTTGCAAATTTTATTTCTATAGAAAATTTTTGAAAAAATTTATTTCTATAGAAAATCTTGTCAAAATTTTATTTCTTTAGAAAATTTTTGCAAAATTTTATTTCTATCGAAAACTTTGTCAAAATTTTATTTCTATAGAAAATTTTGTGAACATTTTATTTCTATAGAAAATTCTGTCAACTTTAATTCTGTAGAAAATTTTGCCAAAATTTTATTTATATAAAAAATTTTGTCAAAATTTTATTTCTATAGAAAATTTTGTCAACATTTTATTTCTATAGAAAATTTTGTCAAAATTTTATTTCTATAGAAAATTTTGTCAAAATTTTATTTCTATAGAAAATTTTGTCAAAATTTTATTTCTATAGAAAATTTTGTCAAAATTTTATTTCTATAGAAAATTTTGTCAAAATCTTATTTCTACAGAAAATGTTGTCAAAATTATATTTCTATAGAAAATTTTTTCATAAGGTTACTTCTATAGAAGATTTTATCAACATTTTATTTCCATAGAAAATCTCGTCAAAACTTTATTACCATAGAAAATTTTGTCCAAATTTTATTCTATAGAAAATTATGTAAAAATTTTATTTCTATGGATCATTTTATCAACATTTTATTTCTATAGAAAATTTTGTGAAAACTTTAGTTCTATAGAAAATTTTGTAATTTTTTCATAGAAAATTTTTACAAAATTTTATCGCTATAGAAAATATTTGCAAAATGTTATTTCAATAGAAAATTTTATGCTTATTTTCTCAAAATTTTATTTCTCTAGAAAATTTTTTTAAAATTTTATTTCTTTGGAAAATTTTTGCAAAATTTTACTTCTACAGAAACTTTTGTTAAAATTTTATTTCTATAGGAAATTTTGTCAAAATTTTATTTCTATAAAACCTTTTGTCAAAATTTTATTTCTATAGAATTTTTTGTCAAAAAATTTTTCAAAATTTTATTTCTATAGGAAATTTTGTCAAAATTTACTTCTATAGAAAATTTGCCAAAATTTTATTTCTATAGAAAATTTTTACAAAATTTTATTTCTATAGACAATCTTGTCAAAATTTTACTTCTTTGGAAAATTTTGTCAAAATTTTATTACAATAGAAAATTTTGTTCAAATTTTAGTTTTATAGAAAATAATGTAAAAATGTTATTTCTATGGAACATTTTATCAACATTTTATTTCTATAGAAAATTTTTGCAAAATTTTATTTCTATAGAAAATTTTTGCAAAATTTTATTTCTATAGAAAATTTTGTCCAAATTTTGTTTCTTTAGAAAATTTTTGTTAATTTTTATTTCTACAGAAAAATTTTTCAAAAATATATTTCTATAGAAAATTTTGTCTACATTTTATTTCTATAGAAAATTTTCTCCAAATTTTATTTCAATAGAAAATTTTGTAAAAACTTTAGTTCTATAGAAAATTTTGTAATTTTTTTTATAGATAATTTTCTCAAAATGTTATTTCTCTAGAAAATTTTATCAAAATTTTATTTCTATAGGAAATTTTGTCAAAATTTCATTTCTATAGAGACTTTTGTCAAACTTTTATTTCTATAGAATTTTTTGTCAAAATTTTATTTTTATAGAAAATTTTATCAAAATTTTATTTCTATAAAAAATATGTCAACATTTTATTTCTATAGAAAATCTTGTTAAAATTTTGGTTCTTTAGAAAAATTTTTCAAAAATGTATTTCTATAGAAAATTTTGTCAACATTTTATTTCTATAGAAAATTTTGTGAAAATTTTATTTCAATAGAAAATTTTGTGAAAATTTTATTTATATAGAAAATGTTGGAAAATGTTTATTTATATAGAAAATATTATGAAAATTTTATTTATATAGAAATTTTCTCAAAATTTTATTTCTGTAGAAAATTTTGACAAAATTTTATTTCTATAGGAAATGTTGTCAAAAATTTATTTCTATAGAAATTTTTGTCAAAATTTTATTTCTATAGAATTTTTTGTCAAAATTTTATTACTATAGAAAAATTTTTCAAAAATGTATTTCTATTGAAAATTTTGTCAAAATTTTATTTCTATAGAAAATTTTGTGAAAATTTTATTTCAATAGAAAATTTTGTAAAAATTTTATTTATATAGAAAATTTTGTGAAAATGTTATTTATATAGAAAATTTTCTCAAAATTTTGTCAAAATTTTATTTCTCAAGAAAATTTTGTCAAAATTTTATTTCTATAGGAAATGTTGTCAAAAATTTATTTAAATAGAAACTTTTGTCAAAATTTTATTTCTATAGCAAAATTTTCTCAAAATTTTATTTCTGTAAAAATGATGAAAATTTTGTCCAAATTTTATTATATATAATAAATTTTTGTTAGATTTCTACCAATTGGGGCAACCATGGTCCATATCCCTAAAAGTATACCCTGATTTCTATAATTGGTTTTTTTTAATAATTCTAAAGAATATAATTCACCTTTTCTTTGGAATTGTTGCAAGAAAATAGATTTCTAAAATTTCGCATTTAAGAAAAGGTTAAATCCTACATAATTACTTGACATTATCAACGTTCTATAATCTGAGGTTAAATTTAAACTCTGGCAAAGCAAATGCCAAATAAAAACAATGAATAACATTTCCAGAAATAGATCTTGACTATAGATAGAGAAATATGGTCAGTAAATGGCCATTAGAGCTAATTTTAAAGCAAAAAAAAAAAAATATTACAATTAGGCTCTAATAATAACACAACAAGCCAACATTTATGGCAAAGACCTTTAGTGGTTATTTCTGGCTAGTCATTTGCTAAAGTGTCATTTCAAAAATAAGAAACAGGCTTCTAAATGTCACAAATCAATTGAGTAGGGAAAGGCCTATCGAGGTTTTTGGTTGTTTGGCATAAAAATAACTTTCACACAAAAATATCAGCCCCAATATCAAGGTTAATATTCTGGCAAAAAGAAAATGATATTTGCAACTATAGGCCCATTTATTAACCAACTAAGGTCCTAGCTATGTTATATTTTTATAAACCATACGAAAATTGTTTGGTGTATGGTTACCAGCTAACACAGGAAGTAAATGCCTGAATTCTTGTAATTTTCTATTCGTTGTGTTTTTTGTTTCTCTTTTTCTTTGTTGCTTCCTTGGTTCTTTTGTTACATATATGAATATCCTGCCAACATTGCTAAAATTACGCTAAATTTCCGTTAAGGTCTTTGTGTTGTGGTTTTGAGAACCTTTACGAGCCCAAGTCATATTATCAACCTGTTGGCCTTTAGCGTAAAAATGCCAAACTCGTAAAAACTTTTCTCATATACATGGCGTTATGAGGAGCTTACATATTTCTTTAAAAAAAATTCCAGCTAACACGAATCCATAGTTACCTAAACTGAGAATATTTTTGTGTAATAAGCTAAATTGTGGTATTTAAAATTACACTATGCTTCAAATAATTTTTAATGGTTTTATATAAAAATTCATAAAAAATCAAAAAACAACTTCACATCTCTTTAGGACTCCCTAATATTTTGACCATTTTAATGTAAAAATAATCCGACCTTTAAAAGAGTATATGCAATTTTTTGGGTTGGTTTTTTCTGCTTAGTGTAATCGCTATTTCTCTTATTTATCTCTGTAAATTGCATGTTCTAAGGTAAAAAGTTATAATTAAGAATTTTATTTTTATCATCAGCTTAAAGGAATTTCTAGTATAGTATTTTCCACGAATTATTGATATTAATTTTTCTTTGCATGCAGGCTAGGCATATGTCTGTAGATTTGGTTATCGAATTCAAAAAAAAAAAAAAAAAAACGCTAAAAGTCATGTGTGTCATGCCAAACAGACAGGTTGAACTCCAATATGGTAAATGTTTTACCTACAATATTAAATTAAATTTAAAAAATTGGCAGACATTCATTCTTGTTACAGGATATATTTAAAGGTATACATGTAATAATTATCCTTAAAGGATATACAAAATAAAAATTGATTTATTTACGTTCAACAAAAAAATGAATGTAGTACATAACGCCTTTCGACACTCAAGTTTAATTGGATCCAAAGCCGAAAATGCGGCTTCTTTTAAATAACGACATTTTTAGGGACCTATCTAGCTTCTATATCTAGGATGAATAAAATTAAAACTCAAAGGACCAAAAGAAGAAATAGGTTGAAAATTGCTCAGTTAAGGGAATTTAATTCTCTTTTTGCAATATCCCAGCAAAAAAAGTGTCGCCCAAGTAGTGGAAATGTTTTTTGTTTTTTTTTATTCTTACTCAGTTTTCAACCCATTTGAAATAAAAAATGTTAAAATCATTCATTAAAAATGAACGGAAATGTTCTTTTTGGATCCGGAAGTGGTACAAATTTGGCGCAGAAGCAATGAATTTAACATGAACTTGTCATAGGATGGATGTCCACAATTTCAACAGTCTTTGAACTGAATTTTGCATTACTTTTTAAGGTGTGATTCGAATTCATTTTACCTAATAATTTATTTTATCAAATAAATAATTTTTATAATTTTTTTTTATGATTTTTAATGCATTCGCTTGTCGGAAACGTCTGACCTAAAATATTTTCAAAAATTCGCATTTTTTTCTAGAATGGATTTTATACGACAAAATTTAAATAATTTGCATCACTTCCTCAGGATTGATCCGAATTCAGTGTTTTGGATGTGAAATAAAAAAATTCTGTAATATTCTGTAAAAAAAATATATTTTTTATATTTTTTTATGATTTTTAATGCATTCGCTTGTCGGAAACGTCTGACCTCAAATATTTTCAAAAATTCTCATTTTTTTCTAGAATGGATTTTCTACGACAAAATTTAAATAATTTGTAGCATTTTAATTATTCTATTTCTGTTTGAAACACAAGTTTGGATGCGTTTTAAAGATGTGCCTTTAGAACGACTTCCTAAATTTTTTGCTGGGATATCAATAAAGCGTTCACGCACATAAACAAATGTCAATTTAAAACTCCTCATTATAACAGATTCTTTAAAGTAAAAAAATGTTTTCTTAATTGCAAAAAAAAAAAAAAAATTAATCAAAGATGCAAACCCCTCAATATAAGTATCGGCCTAAATGTGAAGCTTTATTATCTTAAAACTAAGGATTAAATATAAAAGACGATTTCTTTAAATCAAAAATATTTTTCATTACTTTAAGGATGCAAAAATTTCATTTTTTTTTTAAGAAATTTGTCCTTAATATTTATTTTTAGGTCAATATTCGTATCCCAAATTTAATGAAAAAAGCTTTTAAGTAAAGATTATAAAATTTGTTTTAACTAAAATTTCATTAGTTTAAAGAATTTTTTTCCATAATATTTTGTAAATTGCATGTCCAAAACTTATGGCTGCATAATCTTTCATATTAGGTCAATATTTTTCTCAGTCTACACAATGGAAAAAACTCTTTTTAACCCTTTGACTACCGATGGTCACTTAGAAGGACATTCGAAAACGAAGCTAAACTCTATTTCTCCACTTAGTTTTTATTTATTTCTTAACGTTATTTTAAAGAAGAGGCTTTAATCTAAATATGCTTTTTATATCTTTATATTAATATTATATTTACTATAAATTTAGTATCAACTATAAATAAATAAATAAATATGATATAAATACTTTCCATATTGATGGACATTAAAATGCATTTTTATAAACTTCTTTAACAATAAACGAAAAGTGCGAAATTTTGAGACCGTTTTTCTACTGTGTGTCATTGACATTTATACAAAAACTATTGCTGATATTTTTTCGAGCCCTTTTTTGTATTTTTTCACACTTCGGAATATATTATAGGCTAAATATTCCTTATTTCTGTAAGGCCTTTTGGTCACAATTCAAGAATCAAGATTTCAGAACAAACTCATGTAGCTCTGGAAGTAATTGCGATAGGTACTCAAAATAAAAATTTTTGTTCTACATGTTGTTAGTACAAGTAAAAATAGAAGAAAAATTAAAGTTTTTTTACATTAGTTTTATTTCGGTAGTGAAAGGGTTAATTAGAAATCTGAACATCTGAACAATTAATGCGAAATCAGTGCAAAAAAGATTACATCCGCCCTATCAAAAGCCTATGTAAAATTCATGGCTTCTGCCCAGATTTTGTACCACATTCGGATTCATTAAGAACATTTTCATTGCTTTCTTGGGACACTTCTCTGCAAGGATCCCTCGATTAAGTCGTGGTTATGTCGGTTAGGAATTGCTTCCTCAATTTTAGCGAACGAAAAATATAAGGACAGATAATATTCGACCGATCCGCTTGGAGATTTTGAGTCGAATATTTTATATGGGGTAGTCGAAAAACTCTTTATGTGTTTCTAAAAAAATTGAAATTGATTTTTTATATTTATAATGAACTTTATTGAACCATATATGAAGCATTTTGGACAACCACCTTTGGCCGTTTCACCGCTAAGGACATTACTCCATCAGTATAAAACTTTTGTAGTTTTTCGCAGTGTTGTCAGATTAAGGGAGTTTTTCCCGTGGTTGGAGACTTTTTTTTCGATTTGGGTATCTGGGGATTTTGCCGGGAATAAGGTCGTGAATTGGGGATTTTTCTGGGGATATTTCCACCTTCAATCACATAGTATGAAATTGGTTATAGAAAGTGTAAAAGCGAAGTACAATAAGACTTAAACACAAATTTTTACGAAATCATTTAGGTTGGGCTAAACCTGGTTCTTGTTTACCATCGCAACTTCATATTTATGTAAACAAATTTTAAAATGGTCCAACTTTGATTATTACTTGGGATTTTATATCTGCCTCGATGTCTTACACAATTATTTTTAAGTACCATGACAGTTTTCTTGAAGTTTCGCTTTTCGCTTTCGTTGTTCTTTTATTCCAGAAAATAAAAATTTTAAATGGAAAGATATAAAAAATGCATACAAAACTACGCTCATTTTGTTTAAATGTTTTCAATAAAATAAAGTATAACTTTGTATACATTAAAAAAAGCTCGGCAATTTTTATTGTAAAGCTCATATTGACTTCATCCTGACAGACTTGTTGAAGTCCTTACCTATTGAAGAATTCGATGAGATTGCTTTTCTTTTTTATGGAATTAAATTTTCATACATAAAACAATTATATGAGTTTTTTTCGGGGATTTTTCATAGGGGGAAATACTTAATTTGGGGATTTTCTGGGGATATACATTCGAAATTTCGGGGATCTCTCTCGAAAAAATCTAGTCACCGTGGTTTCTCGGGCAAAACTGAGGCGCCTATAATTCGCAGGCTTCCATTGACGCCAATTTTACTCCATTATTGGAGTAAAGCACTCCAATATAAGTATAAGGTCAGGTCCAGAGAATGAAGCCGCCAAGTCGCGCCGAAATTTTTAGTCGCCGCCGTCCTGTTTTTGCGAGTCGACGCCGCCGCTGAATATGTCGACTCATCTCGACTCAAACTTAGCCGCCAATTAATCAAAAATATTGATTAAGAAATTTATTAATAATTGTTGTAACAGGTTGGCTGATAAGTCCCCGGTCTGACACATAGATGGCGTCGCTAGTATTAAATGCATATTATTTTTATATAACAGGTTGGCTGATAAGTCCCCGGTCTAACAAAGAAAACACATTTTTTTTTTCAAAATTCGTTTTTACTATTCAACATAGTTCCCTTCAAGAGCGATACAATGATTATAACGACCTTCAAATTTTTTGATACCATTTTGGTAGTACTCCTTCGGTTTTGCCTCAAAATAGGCCTCATTTTCGGCGATCACCTCTTCATTGCAGCCAAAATTTTTTTCCTGCGAGCATCCTTTTGAGGTCTGAGAACAAGAAAAAGTCGCTGGGGGCCAGATCTGGAGAATACGGTGGGTGGGGAAGCAATGCGAAGCCCAATTCATGAATTTTTGCCATCGTTCTCAATGACTTGTGGCACGGTGCTTTGACTTGGTGGAACAACACTTTTTTCTTCTTCATATGGAGCCGTTTTGCCGCGATTTCGACCTTCAAACGCTCCAATAACGCCATATAATAGTCACTGTTGATGGTTTTTCCCTTCTCGAGATAATCGATAAAACTTATTCCATGCGCATCCCAAAAAACAGAGGCCCGTACTTTGCCAGCGGACTTTTGAGTCTTTCCACGGTTCACCGGTCGCTGTCCACTCAGTCGACTGTCGATTGGACTCAGGAATGTAGTGATGGAGACATGTTTCATCCATTGTCACATATCGACGGAAAAACTCGGGTGTATTACGAGTTAACAGCTGCAAACACCGCTCAGAATCATCAACACGTTGTTGTTTTTGGTCAAATGTGAGCTCGCGCGGCACCCATTTTGCACAGAGCTTCCGCATATCCAAATATTGATGAATGATATGACCAACACGTTCCTTTGATATCTTTAAGGCCTCTGCTATCTCGATCAACTTCATTTTACGGTCATTCAAAATCATTTTGTGGATTTTTTTGATGTTTTCGTCGGTAACCACCTCTTTCGGACATCCACTGCTTTCACCGTCCTCCGTGCTCATTTCACCACGCTTGAATTTTGCATACCAATCATATCTTGCCATCGCCAAATGTTACCGCAACCCAGGTAATTTAATTGTGGATAACCGTCTTTAGTAGAAGTTTCTACGCTATCCATGGTGGAGATTCGGCCTGGCCGAAATTACGGCCGTATATACTTGTTCTTTGTGTTTTTTTTTCATGGAGAAAAATATTTCGGGTGGGAATATACTAAATTTTTGGGGATCTCTCTCGAAAAAATATGGAAATACTGAGGCATCTACATTTCGCAGGTTTCTATTAACACCCATTTTATTTTATTATTTTTTTTTTTTTTTTGAGTAAAGCAGTCCAATAATATGCTGGATGCCTACAAGATCTCCAAGTTTTTGTCAGCCACTTTGAAATGTTAACAAGTCACAATTTAATGCCAAAATAAAATTTACTTTAGAAATAATAATTTTATATTTATCCAATTGACTGAAAATTTATTTCCAATTATCTTTTTTAGTTCAAAAATAAATTTTAGTATTTATGACTCTATCCATATGTTAATAATATAATTAATAACAATTTTTTTCTCTCCCTCTCTCTCTATCTCTTTACAGATTATCAATTTTCTCTGAGTTAAACAATTTAAAATTTAATTCATTTAAAAAAATATATATATACACACATATATTTTTTTTCGAAATAACCTTTTAAGTGCATTTCCAAAAAATTATGGTAAATAGCGAAAAATTACCACCACCAACAACAAAACGACGAAACATATCCAACAAATCGACAGCAGTCACATCAACGTTATCATCATCAGCATTAACATCGTCGTCATCGAGTCGAATCAACAATACCACCTCCTCCTCCTATTCTGCGAAAATGTCTACCCGCCAAAATTATGTGTTCTTAGGTTTAACCATATTCTTAACAGTTCTAGCCACAGTCCATTCGGGACCTGTATCAACGACCACACAAGCTGAGGTAAGTTTGAAAATGAAGGGTGAAGAAATACAAAAATAAGGATTTCGAAAGATCAATTGAGATTCTTTCGAAATCTTAAAAAAAAAAATATTCTTATACCCATAACCGAAGGGGTAAACAAAATATACACACCAAAAATTTTTTATGGATGGTAAACATTTTTTATATACCTAAATTTGGTTTTGATTTAAAGTTGACCATTGAATTGTTTTATAGCCTATCCTATAGTGTCTTATATTCACCAATTACTTTAGCATTTTTGTATTAGAACATAACCTTTGGGTAATTACGTTTATTTCTCTCCCTCATTCTCTCTCTCTCTGCCTCTCTATTCTCCGAATTTCCATTTATGTTAAGAAACAATCGACTTTATTAGCAAATTTTTTTTTATAGATACTGGCCATCAGGGAAAGGTCATTACGTTTCACATAAAAGCAAATCCATAGAATTTCAAATTTCCCTTTCGTCACTGCACAGTGTTGAAACTTTTATTTAAATGAAGTAGGAGTGTTTTTGTTTGTTTTTTTTTTGTGCAAAATGATAAGAATTGGAAAATTTTGCTTTTTGTTTGTTTATTGTGTAGTTCATTACAATGGACACGTGATTTTCAAATAGAAAAGCCATCGTGGAGAACATTAAGCAGTAACCACTTCAATTATTATTATATGTGGGTAATAGGTCGGTCGAATGGAATTACGAGAACCCTGTATCAAAGATAGCAAGTAGCACAAAAAGTGCACACACAAAAAATATTTTTCAATTTCATTTACAAAATGAATTAATCCAATTAATTTTTTTAATTGAAATGTCTTCAATCACAGTTTTAATTGAGCATCAAAAAAATACTTGATTAAAAAATCACAGTTTTAATTGATCATCAAAAAAATACTTGATTAAAAAATTAATTGATCATTAGCAAAATTTAAATTAATTTTTTAATTGATGCAATTAAATTTTTAATTGATCACAGAAAAAAAAATTCACGAAAATTTTTCCAATTCAATTCTTAATTGAGTTTTTAAAAAAAAATATTCAATTAAAAATTTAATTGATTCAAGAAATTTTTTAATTGAAACAAAACGCAATCACACAAATTAATAGTATCAATTACTTGACATTCAATTAACTTTTTAATTGATACTATCATTTCTGCGATTGAAGACATTTCAATTAAAAAATTAATTGAATCAATTAATTTCGTCATTGAATCAGAAAAATGTTTGTGTAATGTTGATTGCAAAAATTCAATTAATGCTTTAATTAATGTTTTAATTAAAATCGCTATATATCAATCACTATATTTCAATCAATTTCTATAACTATTTTGAATCCTTTTTAATTTAATTTAAAAATTTATAATTTCAACAAAAATTTTAAGTAGAATTTTGAAAAAAATATCCATAATTTTTTAAATGTATTATAATTCCGAGTTCGATTAAAAAGTTAATTGTATTAATTAATTTATTAATTGAAAATTTAAATAAAATTCAATCATTGACTTAATTGACTTAATGTTTCTCGTTTGTTTAAAAAATTAATAGTATCAATTAATTTTTTATTTGAAAAACTTCAATCAACTTTTTAATTTGGGAACATTTTGGTGATATTTTTGTCGGCACATAAAAATTTTTTTTTCTGATTCAATCACGAAATTAATTGATCCAATTAATTTTTTAATTGAAATGTCTTCAATCACAGAAATGATAGTATCAATTAGAACACGTATATAAGGCCGTAAGTTCTGCCAGGCCGAAGCTTATGTACCCTCCACCATGGATTGCGTAGAAACTTCTACTGAAGACTGTCATCCACAATCGAATTACTTGGGTTGCGGTAACACTTGCCGATGGCAAGGTATCTTAAAACTTCCTAACACCGTCTTCTAGTCCATACGTAGTACATATTAAACTAAAAAAGGCCGATTAAATACGTATATAATTAAGTTTGACAAAATTTTGTATAGAAATAATTGTATTGCATAAAAATTGTATAGAAATTTTGATAAAAGTTTCTATAGTAGTAAAATTTGGACAAAATTTTCTATAGAAATAAAATTTTGACAAAATTTTCTATAGAATTAAAATTTTGACTAAATTTTCAATAGAAATAAAGTATGACAAAATTTTCTATAGGAATAACATTTTGAAAAAATTTTCTATAGAAGTAAAATTTTGTTAGATTATTTTTGGCTCGAGTGGCAACCATATGGACCAATTTTTGTGTGATTGGGGATCGGCTATATAATATAACTATAGACCGATATGGACCAGATTTGGCATGGTTATTAGCGGCCACATACTAACACTACGTTGCAAATTTCAACCGGATCGGATGAATTTTGCAAAGAGACTCCGGAGATCAAATCTGGGGATCGGTTTATATGGGGGCAATATATAATTATGGACCGATGTGGACCAATTTTTGCATGGTTGTTAGAGACCATATACCAACATTATGTACCAAATTTCAGCCGGATCGGTTGAAATATGCTTCTCTTAGAGGCTCCGCAAGCCAAATCTGGGGATCGGTTCATATGGGGGCTATATATAATTGTGAATCGATGTGGACCAATTTTTGCATGGATGTTAGAGACCATATACTAACACCACGTTCCACATTTGATGAATTTTGTTCCTCCAAGAGGCTCCGGAGTTCAAATCTGGAGAACGGTTTATATGGGGGCTATATATAATTATTGACCGATATGGACCAATTTTTGCACGGTTCTTAGAGATCATATTCTAACACCATGTTTCAAATTTCAACCGGATTGGGTGAAATTTGCTTCTCTTAGAGACTCCGCAAGCCAAATCTGGGGATTGGTTTATATGGGGGCTATATATAATTATGAACCGATGTGGACCAATTTTTGCATGGTTGTTAGAGACCAACACCACGTACCAAATTTCAACTGGATCGGATAAATTTTGCTCCTGCAAGAGGCTCGGGAGGTCAAATCTGGGGATCGGTTTACATGGGGGCTCTATATAATTATGGACCGATGTGGACCAATTTTTGCATGGTTGTTAGAGACCATATACCAACACCATGTACCAAATTTCAGCCGGATCGGATAAATTTTGCTCCTCTAAGAGTCTCCGGAGGTCAAATCTCTGAATCGGTTTATATGGCGGCTATATATAATTATGGACCGATATGGACCAATTTTTGCATGGTTGTTAGAGACCATATACTTACACCATGTACCAAATTTCAGCCAGATCGGATGAAATATGCTACTCTTATAGGCTCCGCAAGCCAAATCTGGGAGTCCGTTTATATGGGGGCTATACGTAAAAGTGGACCGATATGGCCCATTTTCAATACCATCCGACCTACATCGATAACAACTACTTGTGCCAAGTTTGAAATCGATAGCTTGTTCCGTTCGGAAGTTAGCATGATTTCAACAGACGGACGGACATGCTTACATCGACTCAGAATTTCACCACGACCCAGAATATATATACTTTATGGGGCCTTAGAGCAATATTTCGATATGTTACAAACGGAATGACAAAGTTAATATACCCCCCATCCTATGGTGGAGGGTATAAAAATAATTGACAGTCAATTATAAAATTACTTGATTAAAATTAAAAAAAAATCTTAATACTATTAATTTGTGTGATTGATTTTTAATTCAATAAAAAAATATATTGATTCAATTAAACTTTTAATTTAATATTTTTTAAAACTCAATTAAGATTTCAATTGGAAAATTTTTCGTGAAATTTTTTTCTGTGTGTCGTTAGCAATAAAATGTGGGATAACTATTTAAAAAAAAACCAGAAAACCTAAAACACACTTCTTACAAAATTGAAAGTGTTCTCCATGAAAAATAGAACAAAAACAACGCCAGTATTGAGAATTTCTAAAAAGTGGCACAAAAAGTGTCATTCGCGATAAAAGGGGGTCCAATAGTTAAAAAAAATCCAAACAAGTCGCACACCTACAACATAATTTAGATTGCCTTCCATCAATGATAGCATGATACAAAGTTAGTGTGGAGAATTTTTAAAAAGTGGCATAAAAAGTGTCATTCGCCAAAAAAAGGTGACCCAATAAAAACAAAAAAAGTGGCACAAAAAGTGTCATTCGCCATAAAAGGTGGTCCCACAATTAAAAAAAAAATAATACAAAACAAGTCGCACGCCTACAACATAATTTAGATTGCCTTCCATCAATGATAGCATGAAACAAAGTCAGCGTGGAGGATTTTTAAAAAGTGGCATAAAAAGTGTCATTCGCCAAAAAAAGTTGGTCCAATAATTAATAAAAATTAAAAACAAGTCGCACACCTACAACATAATTTAGACTGCCTTCCATCAATTATAGCATGAAACAGAGTTAGTGTGGAGAATTTCTAAAAAGTGTCACAAAAAGTGTCATTCGCCAAAAAAAGGTGACCCAATAAAAACAAAAAAAGTGGCACAAAAAGTGTCATTCGCCATAAAAGGTGGTCCCACAATTAAAAAAAAATAAAACAAAACAAGTCGCACGCCTACAACATAATTTAGATTGCCTTCCATCAATGATAGCATGAAACAAAGTCAGCGTGGAGGATTTTTAAAAAGTGGCATAAAAAGTGTCATTCACCAAAAAAAGGTGACCCAATCAAAAAGTGGCACAAAAAGTGTCATTCGCCATAAAAGGTGGTCCAATAATTAATAAAAATTAAAAACAAGTCGCACACCTACAACATAATTTAGACTGCCTTCCATCAATTATAGCATGAAACAGAGTTAGTGTGGAGAATTTCTAAAAAGTGTCATTCGCCCAAAAAAAAGGAGACCAAAAAATATTAAAAAAGTTTCAAAATAAGTCACACACCTACAACATAATTTGGGGGCCACCGTGGTGCAATGATTAGCATGCCCGCCTTGCATACACAAGGTCGTGGGTTCGATTCCTGCTTCGACCGAACACGAAAAAGTTTTTCAGCGGTGGATTATCCCACCTCAGTAATGCTGGTGACATTTCTGAGGGTTTCAAAACTTCTCTAAGTGGTTTCACTGGGACGCCTTTCGGACTCGGCTATAAAAAGGAGGTCCCTTGTCATTGAGCTTAACATGGAATCGGGCAGCACTCAGTGATAAGAGAGAAGTTCACCAATGTGGTATTACAATGGACTGAATAGTCTAAGTGAGCCTGATACATCGGGCTGCCACCTAAACTAACCTAACCTAAATCCCCAATATTAAAATTTAACATGTCCCCAATTTGGTTTACTGGTCTAAGTTTCTGGAGAATACATTCACTTAAGACTTTCAGGAATTATTTCATTTGGCCAATTTTTGGAAATTTATTTCATTTGTGATTTTATTTAATTTCGTGGCGCCTGTTTAGGCTAATAGCAGTAGATACATATTCTTTACTGAATTTTAGTCTAATAATAATCACAAACAGAATGCCATAGTTAGTATACCTCCCATTGCATAGTGAAGAGCAACAAATGTAACCCCACTAGCCAGCCACTCATTATGGGTCGGTCGCAGCCACTATGCCACATTCACGCCTTTTACAAAGAAGTTATTTGCCAGCAAACATTGGGTGCTGCGGCTAGTGTTTAGGTTTATAATTCTTTTCAAAAAATTTCCATTCAAACGCTTTTTTCCCCCTCTCTCATTAATATAAGGTATTCACATATTTATGAGTATGGAATATCCATAAGGAGATACAAGAACGTGACAACCTTGCATCAATTAACCAATGATAGTACTGTCATTCGTTCGATAAATTCAAGTGTTGGGAAGTAAGAAAAAATCTATTAAAAATTAGCAGAATAGATTTACGATTAATAATGGAGGAGGGAACAAAAGTGAATTTATTGCATCGAAATTTGCCATAAAACAATCGGTTATTATGGACACGATTTGGCAATAGCAAAAGAGATAAGAAATCATCAATTATTACAAATTTGTTTAAAATGATAAACTTTTCTCTTCATCTATGAGATGACTTTCTCATCAACATAAGCGAGGTGTATCCGTCAGATCGTGAAAACTTTAAAATTTCATAGGTGGCTCCAGTGGCATTCTTTCCTGTTTTCTTCATTATTCTCAATGTGTTTTGGACTGCTTTAAACTTTTTTCAAATTCTCAATTTTTTTTTTTTGTGAAATGGTGTTCCAAATGTCATGGTTGTAGACACATTGCCAAATTTGGTAGAATTCTACCAGAAATAGCAGATTTTTTATTGTTTGGTAGATTGGTAGAATTGTTGATGTTTTGGTAGATTTTGCAAAGACGTACTTCATAAATTTTCTATAGAAATAAACTTCTGACAAAATTGTCTACATAGAAATAAAATTTTGACAAAATTTTCTACAGAAATAAAATTTTCTATAGAAATAAAATGTTGACAAAATTGTCTATAAAAATAAAATTGTGACAAAATTTTCCATAGAAATAAAATATTGACTAAATTTTCTATAGAAGTAAAATTTTGACAACATTTTCTAGAGAAATAAAATTTAGACAAAATTTTCCAAATTGAAATAAAATTTTGGGAAAATTTTCCAAATAGAAATAAAATTTTGGCAAAATTTTCTATAGAATAAAATTTGGAAAAAATATTTCTATAGAAATAAAATTTGGACAAAATTGTCTATATAGAAATAAAGTTGTGGCAAAATGTTCCATAGAAATAAAGTTGTGACAAAATTTGCAATAGAAATAAAATTTTGACGAAAATTTTCTATAAAAATAAAAATTTTGACAAAATTATCTATAAAAATAAAATTTTTAGAAAATCTTCTATAAAAATAAAATTTTGAGAAATTTTTCTATATGGAAAACAAATTTTGACAAAATTACCTATAGAAATAAGATTTTGAGAAAATTTTCTATAGAAATAAGATTTTGAGAAAATTTTCTATAGAAATAAAATCTTGACAAAATTTTCTATAGAAATACAATTTTGACAAAATTTTCTATAGAAATAAAATTTTGACAAAATTTTCTATAACAATAAAATTCAATTCAAAATTTTTGGTAGAAATAAAATTTTGACAAAATGTTCTATAGAAATAAAATTTTGACAAAATTTTCTATAGGAATAAAATTTACTATAGAAATAACATTTTGACAAAATTTTCTACAGAAATAACATTTTGACAAATTTTTCTATAGAAATAAAATTTTGACAAAATTTTCTATAGAAATAGAATTTTGACAAAATTTTCTATATAAATAAAATTTTGACAAAATTTTCTATAGAAATAAAATATTATCAAATTTTCTATAGAAATAAAATTTTGAGAAAATTTTCTAAAGAAATGAAATTATGACAAAATTTTCTATAGCAATAAAATTTTGAGAAAATTTTCCCACCTCAGTAATGCTGGTGACATTTCTGAGGGTTTCAAAACTTCTCAAAGTGGTTTCACTTCAATGTGGAACGCCGTTCGGACTCGGCTATAAAAAGGAGGTCCCTTGTCATTGAGCTTAACATGGAATCGGGCAGCACTCAGTGATAAGAGAGAAGTTCACCAATGTGGTATCACAATGGACTGAATAGTCTAAGTGAGCCTGATACATCGGGCTGCCACATAACCTAACCTAACCTAACCTTCTAAGCAATAAAATTCAATTCAAAATTTTCTAAAGAAATAAAATTTTGACAAAATTTTTGGTAGAAATACAATTTTGACAAAATTTTCTATAGAAATAAAATTTTGAGAAAACTTTTCTATATAGAATTAACATTTTGACAAAATTTTCTATAGAAATAACATTTTTACAAAATTTTATATCGAAATAAAATTTTGACAAAATTTTCTATATAGAAGGGAGCCACCGTGGTGCAATGGTTAGCATGCCCGCCTTTCAAGGTCGTGGGTTCGATACCTACTTCGTCCGGGCACCAAAAAGTTTTTCAGCGGTGGATTATCCCACCTCAGTAATGCTGGTGACATTTCTGAGGGTTTCAAAGCTTCTCTAAGTGGTTTCACTGCAATATGGAACACCGTTCGGACTCGGCTATAAAAAGGAGGTTCCTTGTTATTGAGCTTAACATGGAATCGGCCAGCTCTCAGTGATAAGAGAGAAGTTCACCAATGTGGTATCACAATGGACTGAATAGTCTAAGTGAGCCCGATACATGGGTTGCCACCTAACCTAACCTAACCTTCTACATAGAAATAAAATTTTGCAAAAATTTTCTATAGAAATAAAATTTTAACAAAATTTTCAATAGAAAAAAAATTTGACGAAAATTTTCTATAAAAATGTTGAGAAATAACATTTTTACAAAATTTTCTATAGAATAGAATTTTGAATAGAAAAAATTTTGAGAAATAAAATTTTGACAAAATTTTCTATAGAAATAGAATATTGACAAAATTTTCTATAAAAATAAAATTTCGACAAAATTTGCTATAGAAATATAATTTTGATAAAATTTTCTATAGGAATAAAATTTTGACAAAAATTTCTATAGAAATAAAATTTTGACAAAATTTTCTATAGAAATAAAATTTTGACATAATTTTCTATAGAAATAAAAATTTTGACAAAACTTTCAATAGAAATAAAATTTTGACAACATTTTCTATAGAAATAAAATTTTGACAAAATTTTCTATAGCAATAAAATTTTGAGAAAATTTTCTATAACAATAAAATTCAATTCAAAATTTTCTAAAGAAATACAATTTTCACAAAATTTTTTGTAGAAATAGAATTTTGACAAAATTTTCTATAGAAATAAAATTTTGAGAAAATTTTCTATATAGAAATAACAGTTTGACAAAATTTTCTATAGAAATAAAAATTGTGACAAAAGTTTCTATAGAAATAACATTTTTACAAAATTTTCTATATAGAAGGGAGTCACAGTGGTGCAATGGTTAGCATGCCCGCCTTGCATACACAAGGTCGTGGGTTCGATACCTACTTCGTCCGGACACCAAAAAGTTTTTCAGCGGTGGATTATGCCACCTCAGTAATGCTGGTGACATTTCTGAGGGTTTCAAAGCTTCTCTAAATGGTTTCACTGCAATATGGAACGCCGTTCGGACTCGGCTATAAAAAGGAGGTTCCTTGTTATTGAGCTTAACATGGAATCGGCCAGCTCTCAGTGATAAGAGAGAAGTTCACCAATGTGGTATCACAATGGACTGAATAGTCTAAGTGAGCCCGATACATGGGCTGCCACCTAACCTAACCTAACCTTCTATATACACGGATGAAAAAGACTGTTTTTCATATGTTTGGCTATAAACATTATATGTTTGGAACACAAATTTTTAAACACAATATTTTTGAGTGCAAGCATATAATGTTCATAAACTAGCATAACATGTTTGGGACATATATGTTAATATGTTAGAACATATTATGTTTGGGACATAAAATATTTGTAAATATAATATGCTTGGATGCAAACATATATTAATTTAGAAATAGCCTATAAACATATATGTGTTTAGTAGCTTGGAGCGCTATTTAACAGGGAGCGATATTGAATTAAGTTGGTGGTTGTTGCTTGTTATTACAAAATTAACATTTTATTTTTCCTTGGGCAATTGATCAGCTACTTCTTTGATCCTTACAAACTGTGTGGTCCGCTGTTCGAATCCCCGTCCGGCAAAAGGTAAAATTAAAATAAAAAAAATCATACAATTGAATAATTTCTTCTACAATGTTTGTATTACAGAAAAAGGTGCTAAGAACTAAAAAATCTCGTGGAAGTGAGAAAGATGTGGGGGAATATACAATTGGGCAGAAACAAAATTTTGAGCATTCAGGTCGAAAACCTATGTTGTTAGCACCTATATTACCTGTTTATTTTCATAATTCATTATGATTGTAAATATATAAATAAATAAATAAAATTTTGAGCACAATATTGTTTGGGAGAATTTTTTTTAAGCATATAATATTTTTGGGTGCAAAATGCTTCCAAACATATTATATGTTCACATAATAACATATTGTTTTTTGGAAGACAACATTTAATGAATTTGGATGCAAAAATACAAAATGTTTGGAACTTTGACTACCCAAACATATATTGTTTAGACCAATATGCTTTCAAAACATATTATATATTGGAAGAGATCAAACATATAAATGTTTGGGCAATACCCAAAAATGTATATGCTTGAAGCAAAATATGTTTGGGAGTATATGTTACAGAAGCGATTTTTTGTGAGCGTGTAGAAATAAAATTATGCAAAAATTTTCTATAAAAATAAAATTTTGACAAGATTTTCAACAGAAAAAAAAATTGACGAACATTTTCTATAAAAATAAACTTAAAAAAATTTATAGAAATAAAATTTTGACAAATATTTCTATACAGAAATAAAATTTTGACAAAATTTTTTATAGAAATAAAATTTTGACAAAATTTTCTATAGAAACAAAATTTTGACAAGATTTTCTATAGAAATAAAATTTTGACAAAATTTTCTATAGAAAGCAAAAAAAAATTTTGACGAAAATTTTCTATAAAATTAAACTTAAAAAAATTATATAAATAAAATTATAACAAATATTTCTATATAGAAATAACATTTTGACAAGATTTTCTATATAGAAATAAAATTTTAACAAGATTTTCTGTATAGAAATACAATTTTGACAAAATTTTTTACAGAAATAAAATTTTGACAAAATTTTCTATAGAAATAGAATTTTGACAAAATTTTCTATAGAAATGAAATTTTGACAAAATTTTC
The DNA here is from genome assembly GCF_050003625.1 of Haematobia irritans. Taxonomy (NCBI): domain Eukaryota; kingdom Metazoa; phylum Arthropoda; class Insecta; order Diptera; family Muscidae; genus Haematobia; species Haematobia irritans. The sequence continues at coordinate 116,925,426 of NC_134401.1, forward strand.
TATAGAAATAGCATTTTAACAAAATTTCTATAGAAATAAAAATTTTGACAAAATTTTCTATAGAAATAAAATTTTGACAAAATTTTTCTATAGAAATAAAAATTTTGACAAAATTTTCTATAGAAATGAAATTTTGACAAAATTTGTCTATAGAAATAAAATTTTTACAAAATTTTCAATATAGAAATAAAAAGTTGACAAAACTCTCTATATAGAAATACAATTTTGACAAACTTTCTATAGAAATAAAATTTTGACAAAATTTTCTATAGTAATAAAATTTTGACAAAATTTTCTATAGAAATAAAATTTTGACAAAATTTTCTATAGAAATAAAATTTTGACAAAATTTGCTATATAGAAATAAAATTTTCAAAAATTTTCTATAGAAATCAAATTTTGACGAAATTTTCTATAGAAATAAAATTTTGACAAAATTTTCTATAGAAATAAAATTTTGACAAAATTTTCTATAGATATAGAATTTTGACAAAATTTTCTATAGATATAGAATTTTGACAAAATTTTCTATAGAAATAAAATTTTGACAAAATTTTCTATAGAAATAAAATTTTGACAAAATTTTCTATAAAAATAAAATTTTAACAAAATTTCTACAGAAATAAACATTTTGACAAAATTTTCTATAGAAATAAAATTTTGAAAAATTTTTCTATAGAAATAAAAATTTTGACAAAATTTTCTATAGTAATAAAATGTTGACAAAATGTTTCTATAGAAATAAAATTTTAACAAAATTTTTCTGTAGAAATAAAATTTTAACAAAATTTTCTATAGAAATAGAATTTTGACAAAATTTTCTATAGAAATAAAATTTTGACAAAATTTTCTATACAAACAAAATTTTCCATAGAAATAAAACTTGCACAAAATTTTCTATAGAAATATAGTTTTGTTAAGAAAGATTTAACCTATTTGTCGAAAAAAAAATCCCCACAAAAATCGCCAAATTTATAGAAAGTCCCCAATTTAGGGAAAAATCCGCAACACTGACAGCAGTGTTCCCAACACCATATTTTATGACTTGAGATAGATGACTTCAATGACATCTATTGACAAAGTACGCAAAAACTTTTTCGCCCACCCAATATTTCATTGAAATGTATATACAATAGCAGGAGGGAGGCCTACTAATATCACCAATCCCATCTCCAACTATTTTAAATTATAAGTAATCAAAAACACTAAAACTGAATACCTCTCTCCTATATTATATATTCATCCAATCCTATCTATCGATTCATCCATAGTCTATTTTACCCCCAGAGCCATCATAAAAACCATTAAATATTAAGTGTACATATAATTATTTCGAACACCAACACCCATTCATGCATCCACTAACTCACGTCAAGGTAATTATTATGGAATTTTTTCATGAAGTTGGTGTTTTTTTTTTTTATCTAAACGTCTCTTCCCAAACGAATGTTAAGGCTAAGGTCAGAATTGAATCGACGAATCTATTAAAAAAAAAGTTCAGTTAACATTAGAATGCCGATGGTTATTACAAATTGTTAGTGCAGGGAATCCATTGTTGCCGTCACTGTTGCATTTTTAAATGAATTTCAGGCATGCAATTTTTGTGTAGATTAACCGCAATTAATGTTCGTTATTCGTTCATTTGTAGTTCAAAATTCACAATTCAGGTTTGCATGCAGCCTAAGTCCATATACACAAATGATCCATGGCATTGTTCGAAAAGAATAAATTTCTAAGTGGTGGGGGTGGTGGCGATGTCACCATAACGGTAAAACGGGAAATTTTAAACTGAAATGATTTGTTTACAGATATTTTACTGATTTTCACTGTAGATAACTAATTTCAGCAAAGGGTGAAAATTTAAGATTATGCCGAGTTCAAAGCGTTTGTGTGTTACCACCACATTGGCAATTTGAGAAGAGTTGCACATTACCGGTGAATTTCAAAACTGTGATTACTAACAAAATGTGGAACATTCACCCATGTTCCGAAATTCGGCTTAGAAAATCGCAAAATGTTCCTTTGGCTATAGTTTCTTAACCCTAAAACTTATAAATTTAAATCTTGCTAATATAGTTCTCTTTAATGAGAAGTTTTGGAGTCCAAGAGTATCTCTATTTTTTCGCTACAAGAAAAATAAATTCTTGAGATTTGCGATGCCGAATATCAGAACTTGGTGGATTAATTTGTAGCACAAAAGTGCCGCACTTCATAAAAACATGATGCATTAAATTCTCATTGAATTAGTTGCATACTTTTAGGATAAATGTAGATTTTTTGTATTGCATACTGTTTGGTGTTTGAAAATTGATTATATAGCCATTTCGTTATCTAATAAGTTATCGAGGATAGCATTTAAATATTACGGTCAAATGGAATTCTTCAAAGAGACCAGAATGTGGCACACACCGACAAAAAATATGGCATTTAAATTTTGGCAGATTTATTACTAGGTGGGCGCATCCTAATGCTCGGCACTACCATCTTTCCATCCGCCGTTCACTGCTCGAAAAACACTACAATTCTTACTGTAGTAGAACGTTTTAATCTTAATTGGGTGTTATCTCAATGCCAATATACGACTGGGGAAAATTGGATAGTCGTTTTAAAAGATGGCTGGGCAATAGTCTTTTTGGATCTGGAAGTTGTGTAAATTGACCCAGAAGTGATGAATTTAACATGGGCTTGTCATAGGACAGATGCCCACAATTTCAACAACCGTTGCACTGAATTTGCATAACTTCTTAAGGTGTGAATCGAATTCAGTGTTTTAGATGTGAATTAATAGAGATATTTTTACACTAAACTATTTTTTTAACAACATTACTTTAGGTTAGGTTAGGTGGCGGCCCGATGTATCAGGCTCACTTAGACTATTCAGTCCATTGTGGTGAACTTCTCTCTTAGCACTGAGTGCTGCCCGATTCCATGTTAAGCTCAATGACAAGGGATATCATTTTTATAGCTGAGTCAATGAAGTCAATGAAATCAATGAAATTTTTTTTCATTAAATTTTCTTAAATCAAAAAAATTTTTTTCATTAAATTTAGGACTCAGATTTTGCAAATTTGGGTCCCTCCGTTAAAGTCCCATGTCTTTGAACTAAGGCTAATTTTCCTTAAAGTAAAGAAACACATTTTTGATTTAAAGAAATTGTCCTTAAATTAACTGAAATATTGAAACTTTAGATTTAAGATAAAAACGCTTCAAATATAGGCTAAAACTTATTTTGAGGATCTAGCGTCTTTGGTTTAAAGTAAGAAAACATTTTTTACTCTGAAGTATCTGTTATAATTTGGATTTCTAATTTGTTTGTACGTGAATAGCTTTATTAATATACCGGAAAAATAGAATGAAAATTCGATAAATGCGATCTGTATCCTAATTTTAATTTTATTGGCCGAAGATGTAAAGCCAGATAGGTCGCTAAAAATTTCTTTATTTCAAAGAACCGCATCTTTGGCTCGGAATCAATACGAAAATCCTTAAGAGAAGGTTAAAATTTTTAGATCCAAGTAAAGTTGGAGTACGGTGAGTGTGGTTGTATCTTAAAAGATACAGTATGCATTTATGTTTAAGGGCCATATTTCCTTGGTGTCGTTACAGCCCTTGCAATTCTCCCATCGAACATTTGCCATTATAACAGGCTTCTCACGCAGTATGAGCTTGCAGGTAGCCAGGGACATACCAACAGATTATAGTTCCCCTGGAATATGTAAGGTAGTCCATAGCCTCGCCATTTATGGGTTATTTCTTGTGATTTTTTGATCTCCAACGCTTGTCTGAAACGTTTGATTTAAAATATTTTCAAAAATTCGCAACTCTAAAATGGATTTGAATTGTTTTCGACAAAATGTAAATAACTTGTACCATTTTATTAATTCTTACTCTGTTTTTAACCTATTTGAAGCAAAAAATGTAAAAATTTCCCATTAAAAATAAAAAAGCGATTTATAAAAAATCGAATTAAAAGAAAAAAGAAAAAGGATAGTTAACAGCTATGGGAGGACATTTTTGAACATGCTTTTAAAGTTGTGCCTTTGGAACAACTTCTAGTTTTTGTTTTTGCTGGGTTATAATCACGGTAGAATTCTACCAAAAATTTTAGATTTTTTACTGTTTGGAAGATTGGCAGAATTATTCATATTTTGGTAGATTTTGCAAAATATCTCTCCAATTTTTGACCAACTTTCCAAAAAAAATAAAATTTTGCAAAAATTTTTTATAGAAATAAAATTTTGCAAAAATTTCATATAGAAATAAAATTTTGAAAAAATTTCTATAGAAATAAAATTTTGCAAAATTTTTCTATAGAAATAAAATTTTGCAAAAAATTTCTGTAGAAAAAAATTTCTATAGAAAAAAAAATTTTGCAAAAATTTTTTTTAGAAATAAAGTTTTGACAAAATTTTCTACAGAAATATTGTTTTGAAAAAATTTTCTACAGAAATAAAGTTTTGACAAAATTTTCTACAGAAATAAAATTTTGACAAAATTTTCTATAGAAATAAAATTTTACAAAAATTTTCTATAGAAAAAATTTTTGTAAAATTTTCTATAGAAATAAAATTTTTGTAAAATTTACTATAGAAATAAAATTTTGCAAAAATTTTCCATAGAAATAAAATTTTTACAAAATTTTCCATAGAAATAAAATTTTTACAAAATTTTCTATAGAAATAAAATTTTGCAAAAAATTTCTGTAGAAAAAATTTCTATAGAAAAAAAATTTTCAAAATTTTTTTTAGAAATAAAGTTTTGACAAAATTATCTACAGAAATAAAGTTTTGACAAAATTTTCTACAGAAATAAAATTTTGACATTTTCTATAGAAATAAAATTTTACAAAAATTTTCTATAGAAAAAAATTTTGCAAAAATTTTCTATAGAAATAAAATTTTGACAAAATTTTCTACAAAAATAAAATTTTGACAAAATTTGCTATAGAAATAAAATTTTGCAAAAATTTTCTATAGAAAAAAATTTTGCAAAAATTTTCTATAGAAAAAAAATTCAAAAATTTTCTATAGAAATAAAATTTTGACAACATTTTCTACAGAAATAAAATCTTGACACAATTTTGTATAGTATATAAAATTTTGACAAAATTTTCTATAGAAAAAATTTTGCAAAAATTTTCTACAGAAATAAAATCTTCACACAATTTTGTATAGCAATAAAATTTTGCAAAAATTTTCTACAGAAATAAAATTTTGAAAACATTTTCTATAGAAATAAAATTTTGACAAAATTTTCCATAGAAATAAAATTTTGACAAAATTTTCCACAGAAATAAGATTTTGACAAAATAGAAATAAAATTTTGCAAACATTTTAATTTAATTTAATTTTGCAAAAATTCTCTATAGAAAAAAAGTTTGCAAAAATTTTCTATAGAAATAAAATTTTGAAAACATTTTCTATAGAAAAAAAGTGTATTTCACTTTGGGTTGAGTGAATTACCCGAATTTATTCTGATAATTGGTTGATAGTTTTGCTGCAAGTAGAGGATGCTGATGAGGAATGTGGTAATTCCGAAACAGCTGTATATCCAACCATCTTGCAGTCTATAGAGCTTTGCCCAAATAAATTTGAGCTGAGATCAAAAACAACAATAAGAAAAAAATGCTAAAATTTTCGATAGAAAAAATTTTTGACAAAATTTTCTATAGAAATAAAATTTTGACAAAATTTTCTATAGAAATAAAATTTTGACAAAATTTTCCATAGAAATAAAATTTGGACGAAATTTGTCGAAATTTTATTTCTATATAAAAAGGAGGAGCATGGGATTACCTTGCACAATTGGTAAAAAAAGGTTTTAACGATCATGCACTGAAAAAATATTGTCGTGAGGTCAAAGATTTCATGTCCTTAAAATACGAATGCAAATTTTGCTTAGTATAGAAGACGCATTTCTGTAATATAAAGTTTTTTCCTTGTCCAAAAGCCGATAAACTTTTCAATGAAGTCGTATTGTCCTTACAATTGAGTGATTTGACTTAAAAATGGGTATCATAACATGAAAGAAAAAAATTTAGGGCCAATTTTTAAATTAATGAAATTGTCTTTAAATTTGTTGTCTTTTTGCATCTTGACTACAAAGCAAAAAAATCGTTCAAACATAGGACAAGTTTTTAACACTTTATTTTAAAAACGTTTTTTACTTGAAACATAGCAAAATTTCTATTGGAAGTCGAGTCTGAATTTGGAAACTAAATCCTTTTTAAAGGACTTCGATAGCATATGAAGAAAAAAAAAAGCTGAAAAAACGAAAAATTAAAATTTTCTTCCTAGAAGCAAGTACACAAAACTTAAATTTAAAAGAGAATTGTGTCTTCAAAGTATCCTTACTTGTATTCTCCGCTTCTTTGGCTCGGAATCAATACCAACATTTGTAATGTAAAGACAAAATCTTTGGAACAGCGCATGCTTTTTTTTTCAATGTGGTAAAGGATTCCCCGATTGGAAATGTTTCGCTGTTTTCTTATTAAAGCAGAAAATCTTGTAACGTAGAAGCCACTCAATCGATGAACCCGAACCATTAACTCCTGATCAATTTCTGTTGACATGCACAAACTCAGGCCAAACTACGGCCATATATGACCCAAAGATTTTTGCCTTCAAAAACAAAGAATACTGCTTAGAAATTTATAGGCTTGCTGATGGGAAAATATGGACTCAAGAATATTTGCCAGATTTAACCAGAAGTACCGAGTATTGATTACCTACGAATTCAATATCGTTAGCATCATTGGTGTATATGTTATTGATGCTCCTTTTTGCTAAATTGATCCAGGTTAATTTCTTTTCCAAATTAATGAGAACAGATGTTTTAAAAGCAGGACAATGACATAGCAATTCTGTACATTAATTAATGTTCTTTTACATCATATTCCCATAGTTCTGCTCTGCTTCAGGATAGGGATTGTAATCACTGTTGCCACTCCAGCCATAAATAATCTACTAAAATTGGGAGAAAATTTGACCTAAAAACTACCCCAAACAAGAAAATCTTATTTTGCAAAATTTTAAATTTATAGAAAATTTTGACAAAATTTAATTTCTATAGAAAATTTTGTTAAAAATTTTATTTCTATAGAAAAGTTTCACAAAATTTAATTTCTATAGAAAATGTTATAAAAAAAAAAAAAAATTTTTAATTTTGTGAAAATTTTATTTCTATAGCAAATGCTGTCAATATTTTATTTCTATAGATAATTTTGTCAAAATTTTATTTAAACTACTAAATTTGGGAGAAAATTTGACATAAAAACTACAAAACAAGAAAATCTTATTTTGCAAAATTTGATCTTTACAGAAAATTTTATCAAAATTTAATTTCTATGGAAAATTTTTTCAAAATTTTATTTCTATAGAAAAGTTTGTCAAAATTTTATTTCTATAGAAAAGTTTGTCAAAACTTTATTTCGATAGAAAATTTTGTCAAAATTGTATATCTTCAAAAATTTTGTCAAAATTTTATATCTTCGGAAAATGTTCTCAAACAATTTCTCGAAATTTTATTTATATAAAAAATTTTGCCAACATTTTATTTTTATAGAATATTTTACCAAAATTTTATTTCTACAGAAAATTTTACCAAAATTTCATTTCTATAAAAAAAAATTTGGAATATTTTATTTCTATAGTAAGCTTTCTACAGAAAATTTTGTCAAAATTTTATTTCTTTAGCAAATTTTGTCAAACTATTATTTCCAAAGAAAGATTTCTCAAATTTGTATTTCTTTAGGAAAAATTGTCAAAAATTTATTTCTATGGAAAATTGTCTCTAAGTTTTATTTGTATAGAACATTTTCTTAAAATTTTATTTCTATATAGAAAATTTTCTAAAAATTTTATTTCTATAGCAAATTGTCCACAAATTTTATTTTTATAGAAAATGTTCTCAAAATTTCATTTTTATTAAAAGATTTGCAAATTTTTTTTTTTGCAAAATTTTCTTAAAATTTGATTTCTATAGAAAATTTTGTCAAAATTTTATTTCTATAGAAAATTTTGTCAAAATTTTATTTCTATAGAAAATTTTGTCGCAATTTTATTTCTATAGCAAATTTTGTCGCAATTTTATTTCTATAGAAAAGTTTGTCAATATTTTGTTTCTATAGAAAATGATCAAAATTTTATTTATACAAAAATAGTGGACTACCTCTTACTTGGAGAGGAATGTACTGCAAAATCTACCAAAACATCAAGAATTCTACCAACTTGCCAAACAGAAAAAAAAATCTACCATTTTTGGTAGAAATCTACCAACTGTGGAAACCGTGGTTGTAATGAGAATCATCTTTTTTCCAATTTTTTATTATTTCAAAATTTTAAAAATTCTAAATATTTATTCATTTTATTGATGATTCATTCATTCATTGTAACTCAAATCCACATTCAACTCACATGTATTTTAGTTGCCAGTGAAGTGATTTAACAAATTACTGCTAACATGCACTAGCAATAATCTCTATTGATTGCATATACAGTGGATACATATTATAAACAAATTTATCGTTAACAATAATCGGAAGTAATTGTAACTGATAAATTTCAATTTGATTTGAAATACACAATTGTAAAAAAATTATTTTATAAAAAACAACATGAAGTTATAATTTCGGAGGCGTGTTTTGCAAAAAGAGAAATCCAATTTCTTAAACGTCATGAAATACTCTTTGTAATTCAACAAAATAGAAAAAATATAGAGCTTTAGTCATACATTAAACAAACGAATTATTATTAACGATATGTTTTTTTTTTTTATTTCATTTTGTCAATTTAATCTTTATGGTTGGGAATGTTCGTCGTCGTCGCCGTCGTTGTCATTATCTTTATTGTAGCTATCTGTGTGGTGTATCGCAAATTTTTAGAATGTCCAAGTATATTTTTTTTATGATTCATATGGACAAAGTTCTAAGATATGGTTAGGCTTTCAATAAATAAAAAAAAAAACTGGAGAAACTATGTTATTTGCCAAGACATTGAAGAGTACTGATAATGTAGAGGAAAATCAAAATTGTGGACTTTTTTCGCCTTACTTACAAAGGGCCATGGGTTTATTTTCAATTTCTTTCAATATCGAAATTCCCTCTGGTAATATTTCCAAGTGTTTCCCTGCTTCTCTTAATGGTTTCACATGTAATGTTACAATGTGAGTGTCTCAACATGCATTCAGTTTTTTTTTTTTTTTTTGTTTCACCACAAGTTTCCCTTGAACTAATAACAACAATTAATTTCAATTTTCCAATGAGTGATATAAATGTTGCAATTTCTTTTATGATTTCATACAAAGAACAATAGCTCTCATGATGTATAAATGTAAAATTGATTATTCCATTAAATTGATCTTTTTCACAGGATCAAAATCGTGATTTACGAGTATTTGTTTGACACGATTTTACAATTTTATATTCATACAATTTCCTCATATTCTATTGATATACTATGAGGTACAATAAAGGAATTAAATTCCTTATGGTAGATAGTCCTATTGTTCGCTTATTGTTGTGTTTTTACAATAAAATAATAAAAATCAATCTTGATATAGCAAACAAGTGTGACAATTATAAAAATAAATTACTATAGTGTAAATATATCTACATTGCGCTATTTTTACTCCCCTCGGTTAGAACAATAGATTTTAATTAGAATAATTTGTTTTTGTTCATACAATACTCCATAATAATTTATTTAGTGTAGATTCATTCAACAGCAAATGGCAATATTATCAAAAAGACAAATATCAAATAAAATATTTTAATAGAACAGTCATAACATATAAAAAAAAAATTATTAAGTGATAAATGTTAATAATATTTATCTAATTTATGATATTTGTTGCCTACAAGCCACTGTATTCTTTGGTTGAGTATTGTTATAGAATTAAAAGTTAGAGGCAGTATGGCGGTGAAGGAATATAAATATTTTTGAAATACAGTTTATCAAAATTTTATTTCTATAGAAATTGTATTCCTATAGAAAAATTCGTCAGATTTTTATTTCTATTGAAAAATTTGTGGAATTTTTGTTTCTATAGCATAAGTTGTCAAATTTTTATTTCAATAATTTTGTAAAAATTTTCACCATAATTTTGTTACTATTGAAAATTTCGCAAATATTTTATTTCTATAGAAAATTTTGTCAAAATTTTATTTCTATAGAACATTTTGTCAAAATTTTATTTTTATAGAAAATGTTGTCAAAATTTTATTTCTATAGAAAATGTGATCAACATTTTATTTATTTATACAGAAAAAATACCGTAGTTACACTAACGCTAAATTTAACTTATTTTTATTGTAAAAAAATATTTGTTAGTAGTTACATTTTATTACTTTTTGCGAAATTTTCCACAGTCCAATGAAATGTTCTTTTTTTTACGTATGTCTCAAATATTTTGTGAACTAAACGTGAGTATAAAGGTCGATGGCCGTACACATAAGTTCAATATGAACTAAAGCAAATGAAAATTTTCGTACGATCCCCAAAAATAGCAAGAATGAACTACTGTATGGTCATAATATAACTTATTTTTATTGTAAAAAAATTATTTGTTAGTAGTTAAATTTTATTACTTTTTGCGAAATTTTCCACAGCCCAATGAAATGTTCTTTTTTTTTACGTATGTCTCAAATATTTTGTGAACTAAACGTGAGTATAAAGTTCGATGGCCGTACACATAAGTTCAATATGAACTAAAGCAAATGAAAATTTTCGTACGATCCCCAAAAATAGCAAGAATGAACTACTGTATGGTCATGATTTGGGGCCAATGATTTTCTTCTTAACTTTTAGTTAATATTTTCTTTTATTAGAGGGTGTAATTTCGTGAACTGTAGTAAAAAAGTACAACAGGGCATTAAATTTTCCTGGTTTTAACAACGCTATGGGGAAATCTCAAAATATGTAGCAAAATTTAGTTCAATTTTCGTATGAGTTAGTTTATTCTTCCTACAAAACAGTTTACTTTTCATTCAGTGTATAGAAAATGTTGTCAAAATTTTATTTCTACAGAAAATTTTGTCAAAATTTTATTTATACAGAAAATGTTATCAGATTTTTATTTTTATAGAAAATATTGTGAAAATTTTATTTCTATAGAAATTTTTGCTAAAATTTTATTTCTATAGGTACATTTGTCAAAATTTTATTTCTATAGAAAATTTTGCCCAAATTTTATTTATATAGAAAATTTTGTCAAAATGTTATTTCTATAGAAAAATTTGTTAAAATTTTATTTCTGTAGAAATTTTTCTCAAATTTTATGTCTATAGAAAATTTTTGTCAAAATATTATTTCTATAGAAAAATTATGTCAAAATTTTATTTCTAAAGAAAATTTTTCCAAAATTGTATTTCTATAGAAAATTTTTTTAAAATTTTATTTCTATAGGCCATTTCGTCAAAATTTTATTTCTATAGAAAATGTTGTCAAAATTTTATTTCTTTTGAAAATTTTGTCAAAATCTTATTTATATAGAACATTTTGGTAAAATTCTATTTCTATAGAAAATGTTGCCAAAATTTTATTTCTATCGAAAATTTTGTCAAAATTTTATTTCTATAGAAAATTTTGTCAAAATTTTATTTCTATAGAAACATTTGTCAAAATTTTATTTCTATAGAAAATTTTGTCAAAATTTTATTTATATAGAAAATTTTGTCAAAATTTTATTTCTATACAAAATTTTCCTAAAATTTTATTTCAATAGAAAATTTTGCTAAAATTTTATTTCTATAGAAAATTTTGCTAAAATTCTATTTCTATAGAAAAATTTTTCAAAATTTTATTTCTATACAAAATTTTATCACAATTTGATTTTGTTAGAAAAATTTTATCAAAATTTTATTTCTATAGAAAGATTTTGTCAAAATGTTGTTTCTATAGAAAATTTTATCACAATTTTATTTTGTTAGAAAAAATGTTATCAAAATTTTATTTACCTTGTTCGGACTACATAATATTATTTTTGCTTTTTTGACACTCACGCTGTTCTACTGGACCTTGCGTCTTAAATTTAGGTTTGGTTGGGTGTAGTGGCAGACTCACATAGACTGTTCAGGTCATTGTCATACCGCAGGTGGCGAACTTCTCTCTCTATGAGTGCTGCCGGATTTTAGCTCATTGACAAAAGGACCTCCTTTTTACAGCCGAGTCCTAACGACGATTCACATTACAGAGAAACCATTTAGAAAACTTTTGAAATAGTCAGAAATGTCACAAGCATTACTGAGAAGGTGCTCGGCCGGAGGCAGGCGTGAAAACCATTTGACTATGGTGGCTCCGTTATTGACCATTAGTTAGCAATTTTAACTTCATTTCAGTGTGACCCAGTAACCGAATGATGCGAAATCTTCCATGTTCAGAGTACACGCTGATCTCCTCTCACATTCTAAAACGGTTCATGGTCGCATATATACCTTATTTTGTCAAAATTTTATTTCTATATACATATAGAAAAATGTTATCTCTATAGAAAATGTTTGCAAAATTTTATTACTATAGAAAATTTTTGCAAAATTTTATTACTATAGAACATTTTTGCAAACTTTTATTTCTATAGAAATTCTTTGCAAAATTTTATTTCTATAGAAACTGTTTGTTAATTTTATTTCTACAGACCATTTTATTCCTATAGAAAATTTTATCAAAATTTTATTTCTATAGAAAATTTTGTCAAAATTTTATTTCTATAGAAAATTTTGTCAAAATTTTATTTCTATAGAAAATTTTGTCAAAATTGTATTTCTATAAAAAATTTTGTCAAAATTGTATTTCTATAGAAAATTTTGCCACAATTTTATTTCTATAGAAAATTTTGCCAAAATTTTTATTTCTATAGAAAAATTTGTCAAATTTGTGTATTTCTACAGAAAATTTTTCAAAATTTTATTTCTATAAAAAATGTGTCAAATTTTTATTTCCATAAAAAGTTTTTCAAATTTTTATTTTTATAACACTTTATAACTTATAATATTATTACTATAGAAAATGTCACCAAAGTTTTCACCAATTTTTTTATATAAAATTGCGTCAAAATTTTATTCACATAGAAAATTTCAACAAACTTCTATTTCTACCGAAAATTGTGTCAAAATTTTATTTCTATAGAAAATTTTCTCAAAATTTAGAAAAAAATTTCTCAAAGATGTAGAAAAAATTTGATTTCTGAAGAAAATTTAAAAAAAAAATGTTATTTGTGTAGAAATTTCGAAAAAAAATCTATTTCTATAGAAAATCTATTTCTATAGAAAAATTTGTCCAATTTTTATTTCTAAAAAAATTTTCTTAATTTTTATTGGAATATTTTTATAGAATTTTCGCCAAAATTTAATTTCGATAGAAAATTTCCTAAAAATTTAATTTTTATAGAAAATTTCCACAAAATTTATTTTTATAGAAAATTTCGAAAAATTTCATTCATATAGAAATATTCGACAAAATTCTATTTCTGCAGAAAATTTTGTCAAAAAAAAAATTCTATAGAAAATTTCTTAAAAATTTATTAAAAATTTTCACCAAAATTTTATACATATTTTCACCAAAATGTTATTAATATAGAAAATTTTGACAAAGTTTTATTTCTACAGAAGTTTTTGTTCAACTTGTATTTCTATAGAAAATTTCGACAAAATGTTTTTCTCAGCTTAATGTTAAATTTATTGTACTTACATAATTGGGAAATATTTCCAATATATCTTAAAATTGGTCTTACCTGAAAAAAGAGAAATTAAAATCATTATTAAAACATTTATATTTTTAATCAAAAAAACGTTATATTTGTTACGTTATATGCGTTAGAAATGCCATATAAAAATAGTTTTCCAATTACAATAGAAAATTTTGTCAACAGTTTATTTCTATAGAAAATATTCTCTAAATTTTATAGAAATTTTTTTCAAAGATTTAATTTCTATCGTCATCATTTTATATCTGTAAAAAAAATTTTAACAAATTTATATTCTTATAGAACAGTTTTTAAATTTCGTTTTTATAATTTTTTTTCTGTAGAAAATTTTGTCACAATTGTTCTATATTCTATACCTTTCTCCATTCCATTGACGAACTACATTTTCAATTTTTCTACAACATTTAAAAAATTCCAATTAACCATCAGCCTTGTACCTCGAACTTTCATACGTCAGTTGGTAAACACAAACGCTCTCTTTGCATTATATCCAAGTCAAGCATTACAATTTAATAATATTTTATACGCTTCAAAAAAATGTTTTTGCAAATTCTTATTTTAAATGATTTCAAGTTCCTCCCACTTCCACCACACCTCCCATTCTCAACCACCCAACTCTCCCACCCATCATTTAACTTGAGTTAGAAATTCATCGAACAAAATGTTCCATGTAACCTTTACAATTTTTTAGTTGACCATGTTCATAGCGGATAATGTTTAGCGAGATATGTTTCATAGATAGCAAAAAAGACCTTTGTGTGTTAGTTTTTTTTTATTTTATGAATCTATTGTTATTCTTGATACTTTTGTTGTTGTGTTTTTTATTTATTTGGCGACTAACTATTGTAATGAATAATTAATTAATATTTTACGCACATCACCAAATAATAAACAACAACAGACAATGCCCTCAAAGACCACAAACATAATCAAATGACAATAAAACTGCATTGCTACAAAATTTTGTGATCATTTAATGGTGATTTCAATAATTATGATTATGGCTTATGGATGAACTGAGCAACATTGCCACAAAAACAGGGTGTGACAAAATCTTGAGATCATAACACTATCGTATGAAAGGCAATATGATCCTATAAAAAAAATGTTTGTGAACATTTTCTATAGAGATAAAATGTTGATACAATTTTCTATAGAAATAAAATTTTAACAACATTTTCTATAGATAAGATTTTGACAAAATTTTTTATGGAGATAAAATTAGGACAAAATTTTATATAGAGATAAAATTTTGACAAAATTTTCTATAGAGCTAAAATTTTGACAAAAATTATCTACAGAGATAAGATTTTGATAAAATTTTCTATAGAGATAAAATTTTAACAACATTTTCTATAAAAATAAAATTTCGATTCCTGCTTCGACCGAACACCAAAAAAAGTTTTTCAGCGGTAGATTATCCCACCTCAGTAATGCTGGTGACATTTCTGAGTGTTTTAAAGCTTCTCTAAGTGGTTTCACTGCCATGTGGAACGCCGTTCGGACTCGGCTATAAAAAGGAGGTCCCTTGTCATTGAGCTTAACAAGGAATCAGTGATAAGAGAGAAGTTCACCACTGTGATATCACAATGGACTGAATAGTCTAAGTGAGCGTGATACATTGGGCTGCCACCTAACCTAACCATGACAAAATTTTCTATAGAAATAAAATTTTGACAAAATTTTCTATAGAGATAAAATTTTGACAAAATTTTCTACAGATATAAAATTTTGACAAAATTTTCTATAGATATAAAATTTTGACAAAATTATCTATAGAGATAAAATTTTGACAAAATTTTCTATAGAAATAAAATTTTGACAAAATTTTCTATAGAGATAAAATTTTGCCAAATTTTTCTATAGAGATAAAATTTTGACAAAATTTTCTATAGAGATAAAATTTTGACAAAATTTTCTATAGAGATAAAATTTTGACAAAATTTTCTATAGAGATAAAATTTTGACAAAATTTTCTATGGACATAAAATTATGACAAAATTTTATATAGAGATAAAATTTTGACAAAATTTTCTATAGAGATGAAATTTTGACAAAATTTTCTATAGAGATAAAATTATGACAAAATTTTCTATAGAGATAAAATTTTAACAAAATTTTCATTAGTGATAAAATATTAACAAAAATTTCGTTAGAGATAAAATTTTGACAAAATTTTCTATAGAGATAAAATTTTGACAAAATTTTCTATAGAGATAAAATTTTGACAAAATTTTCTATAGAGATAAAATTTTAACAAAATTTTCTATAGAGATAAAATTTTAACAAAATTTTCATTAGTGATAAAATATTAACAAAAATTTCATTAGAGATAAAATTTTGAAAAAATTTTCTATAGAGATAAAATTTTGACAAAATTTTCTATAGAGACAAAATTTTGACAAAATTTTCTATAGAGATAACATTTGGACAAAATTTTCTATAGAGATAAAATTTTGACAAAATTTTCTAGAGATAAAATTTTAACATAAATTTCGTTAGAGATAAAATTTTGACACAATTTTCTATTGAGATAAAATGTTGACTAAATTTTCTATAGAGATAAAATTTTGACAAACTTTTCTATAGAGATAAAATTTTGACAAACTTTTCTATAGAGATAAAATTTTAACATAAATTTCGTTAGAGATAAAATTTTGACACAATTTTCTATGGAAATAAAATTATGATAAAATTTGGGAACCACCGTCGTGCAATGGTTAAAATGTCCTCCTTGCATACACACCGAACTCCAAAAAGTTTTTCAGCGGTGGATTATCCCACCTCAGTAATGCTGGTAACATTTCTGAGTGATTCACTGCAATGTGGAACGCTGTTCCGAATTGGCTATAAAAAGGAGGCCCCTTGTCATTGAGCTTAACATGGAATCGGATAGCACTCAGTGATAAGAGAGAAGTTCACCACTGTGATATCACAATTGACTGAATAGTCAAAGTGAGCCTGATACATCGGGCTGCCACCTAACATAACCATGACAAAATTTTCTATAGAAATAAAATTTTGACAAAATTTTCTATAGAGATAAAATTGTGACAAACTTTTCTATAGAGATAAAATTTTGACAAAATTTTTTTAGAGATAACATAAAATTTTGAGACCATTTTCTATAGAGATAAAATTTTGAAAAAAAATTTTCTATAAAAATGAAATTTTGTAACATATTTATATGGAAATAAAATTTTCAACAATTTTCTGTACAAATAAAATTTTTCTATAGAAATAATATTTTGAGACAATTGTTATTTAACTTTTCACAAAATTTTTCTATGGAAAACAAATATGACAATACTATGGAAATACAACTTTGCAATTTTCCTATCGAAAACGATTTGACAAAATCTTTTATGGAAAAAAGCTTTTGGCTCACTTTTCTATAAAATAAAATTTTCTATAGAATAAATTTTTAATAAAAAAAATAAATAAAGTTTTGTAAAATTTTTATATAGACATAAAATTTTGCAACAATTTTATATAGACATAAAATTTTGCAAAAATTTTCTATACAAATAAAATTTTGACAAAATTTTTCTATAAAGAAAAATTGACAAACATTTTCTATGGAAAAAGTTTTACAAAACTTTTCTATGGAAAAAGTTTTACAAAAGTTTTGTATATAATTAAAATGTTGGCAAAATTTTCTATTGGAATAAAATTTTGCAAAAATTTGCTACAGAAATAAAATTTTAAAATTTTTTTAAAGAAATACATTTTGGAAAGACATTTTTTTTAAAGAAATACATTTTGGAAAAAAATTTCCTATAGTAATATGATTTCCTATAAAATTTTCTATAGAAATGAAATTTTGAGAAAATTGCCCACAGAAAAGAAATTTTGATAAAATTTGCTATAGGAATAAAAAAACTTTGACAAAATTTTTCTATGGAAATAGAATTTTGAGGAATTTTTCTATGGAAATACAAAATTGATACAATTGTATCAATTTTGAAACAAAAAACTGTCTATGGAAATAAATTTTGAAAAAAAATGTCTATGGAAATACAATTTTGGAAAAATTGTCTATGGAAATAAATTTTGAAAAAAGAAATGGAAATAAAAGTTTGCAGAAATAAAATTTTGCAAAATTGTCTATAGAAATAAAATTTTCAGAAAATTTTTAGAACTAAATTTTCACAAAAATTTCTATAGAAATAAATTTTGAAAAAATCTAAAGAAATAATATTTTGCATTAATTTTCTATAGAATTAAAATTGCAAAAAATTTTTTATGATTAATAAAATTTTGCAAAAATATCTATGTAAATTAATTTTTTCAAACATTTTCTATAGCAATATAGTTTATCAAAAATTTTCTATACAAATAAAATTTTTCACAAATATTGTATAGAAAAAAAATTTTGCAAAAATATTTTATTGAAATAAAATTTTGAGAACATTTTCTATAGACATAAAATTTTGACAAAATTTTCTATAGAAATAAAATTTTGATAAAATTGTCTATAGAGATAAAATTTTGACAAAATTGTCTATAGAGATAAAATTTTGACAAAATTTTCTATAGAGATAAAATTTTGACAAAATTTTCAATAGAAATAAAATTTTGACAAAATTTTCCATAGACATAAAATTGTGACTAAATTTTATATAGAGATAAAATGTTGACAAAATTTTATATAGAGATAACATTTTGACAAAATTTTCTATAGACATAAAATTTTGACAAAATTTTCTATAGAGATAAAATTATGACAAAATTTTCTATAGAAATAAAATTTTGCAACAATTTTCTGTACAAATAAAATTTTGTAAAAATTTTCGATGGAAATAAAATTTTGAAAAAAAAACATTCTATAAAAATGGAATTTTGCAACATATTTATATGGAAATAAAAGTTTCAACAATTGGAATAAAAATGTTCACAAAATTTGTCTATGGAAAACAAATTTGACAATACTGTGGAAATACAATTTTTCTGTGGAAAACGATTGGACAAAATCTTTTATAGAAAAAAAGTTTTTGGCTCACTTTTCTATAAAATAAAATTTTAATAAAATTTGCTATAGAATAAAATTTTAATAAAAAAAAGAAATAAGGTTTTGTAAAAATTTTATATAGACATAAAATTTTGGAACAATTTTCTATACAAATAAAATATTGACAAAAATTTTCTATACAAAAAAATTTACAAAGCTTTTCTATGGAAAAAGTTTTACAAAACTTTTGTATATAATTAAAATGTTGACAAAATTTTCTATTGGAATAAAATTTTGTGAAAATTTGCTACAGAAATAAAATTTTTAAAAAATTTTCTAGAGACATTTTTTTAAAGAAATACATTTTTGATAAAATTGCCTATAGTAATATGATTTCCTATAAAATTTTCTATAGAAATGAAATTTTGAGAAAATTCCCTATAGAAATGAAATTTTAATAATATTTCCTATAGAAATAAAATTTTGAAAAAATTTTCTATGGAAATAAAATTTTGAGGAATTTTTCTATGGAAATACAAAATTGATACAATTGTATCAATTTTGAAAAAATATATAATAATAAAAAATATAATAATAAAATAAATTTTGAAAAAAATGTCTTGGAAATACAATTTTGAAAAAAATGTCTATGGAAATAAAATGAAAAAAATGTAAATGAAATGAAAAAAAAAAATGGAGATATAAGTTTGCAGAAATAAAATTTTGCAAAATTGTCTATAGAAATAAAATTTTTAGAACTAAATTTTCACAAATATTTCTATAGAAATAAATTTTGAAAAAATCTAAAGAAATAATATTTTGCATTAATTTTCTATAGAATTAAAATTGCAAAAAATTTTTTATGATAATAAAATTTTGCAAAAATAGCAATAAAATTTATTAAAAATTTTCTATAGAAATAAAATTTTTCACAAATATTGTATAGAAATAAAATTTTGCAAAAATATTTTATAGAAATGAAATTTTGAGAACATTTTCTATAGAAATAAAATTTTACAATTTTGGGATTATTTGTTTGGGTTGAGGTCATGGACTAATGAAAAATGCTGGTGTTAATGTTTTTCATTACTTTTTATTAAAATATTGCTGTTCTCGGATATTTCGATACACCATCGGTGATCATCTTCAGCGAGATATTATATTTTACAAAGTAATAGACTTTCTCCTTACAATGCTCATATCTAACTCAAAAACTCATTTTGACAAAATTTTCTATAGAAATAAAATTTTGACAAAATTTTCTATAGAAATAAAATTGTGACAAAATTTTCTATAGAAATAAAATTTTGTTGTTGTTTTTTATTTCAGCTTAAAACCATACATTGACTAAACTACAAGAGTAGCTTAACCAACAGAGGAAAAGAATGTTTGTCAAATTTATTTGGGCAAAGCCCTATAGACTGCAAGATGGTTGGATGGACGCACGTTTCGGAATTACCACATTCCTCATCAGCATCCTCTACTTGCAGACAAAATTTTCTATAGAAATAAAATTTTGACAAAATTTTCTATAGAAATAAAATTTTACAGAAATTTTCTATAGAAATAAAATTTTGCGAAAATTTGTATCACTAGCAACTTTCTGTAATTCTTTCCTACATTTGAACCAACAATACCCAATTATATGATTGTTTGTATTCATACGATGATTAGAAAATTACGCACAATGTCAATAAGCAATTTATTCGACTTCACCTGCCTAACTGATATACAACAATGGGAGGGAGTTCTAAAATTGTCTATACTTTGGCAAACAGAATTGGTTGGATGTATGTGTGTATTAGATTGTACCGAAAAAATATATTAATTTAAAATTATTAAAAGAAAATAAAAAATTTTTGATACACCAAAAAACTTTTGTATAACATTTTGTCTGCATATTTTGTAAAAATATAAAATTACATCTTTAAAAATAAAATTTATAATAATCAATGTAATTTCTATTCCTTTTTTCAGGTAAGACCAAGTTTATAATGTATTTGAAATGTCTTTCAATTATGTGAGTATAATAAATTTTAAATTAAGCTCTGTGTATCCCCGTAGATTAATAATTCTAATACATAAAAAAATAACTTGATTAAAAATGTTTAAATTACTTAAGTTATTTTATTATGCTGTTGAAATTTCTATTTTCCTCTACCAAATTTAGTTATATATATTTTTTTGATATACATACAGTTTGATGACATTTTTTAGAACTATCAAAATTTGTAAATAATTTTCTACTAAAAAAATAAATTATATTTTTTTATCATTTAAAAAAAAAACAAAAAAAAAACATACGAAGCATACTCACAGAAAAATTTAACTTTTTGAGATAAATGATCACATGGTCATTTCATAATAATTGGGGAAGGTATCTCATTATAAGTGAAATGTAATATAAAAAAACAACGTTTAACCAAAAGCATTTTTCAAAATTTCCATATCGTTACACTCTAATATAATAAACTTTCAATTTGAAAATTGAAATGCTTCCAGGCGAGTAAACCTTAGAATTCATTGGCAACATGCACTTAGGACATATACACACACAGACCTGCAGACAGACAGACAAATAAATATCAAATAAATCACGAGTTTAAATACATTTTATGCTAATTTCGATTAGCTATTGTTCTAACGAATAAACAGACTCAAAATCTTAAGCTATTTCCAATGCTACATTCAGAGTCCATAATTTAAACATCCATATAAGCAATTGATATCTTGCAAGCAACTCATTGAACTAAAAACTAAATCACTAACCCTATTAAACTTCCCTATACCTTATGACGCCCTAACAAATATCTCTGTGTCTCTCAAGCGCCTTTCATTCTTGTCATAAAGTATGTCCATTTTCTTTAGGGTGGCCTTTTAGTTTAGTGGACATTTCTATTAGCCATTTAGACATTAAATGACAATTTAATGGTCAATATTTATGTCTCTCAACAACAATGACTATCCACAGACGAAGTCGTGAAATTTCAACAGATGAAATTTAGGAGCCAACAGTCTGGTTCATATTCAATGAATTCATAGAAATTTAGAAAACTATTTTATGTTTTTGTTGTTGTTTTAATCAGCGATAAAACAAAAAACTACCAAGTTTATAACATTTCCTTTGCTTGTCAGGAACGATGGCTAGCACATATACAAAAAAAATACAGAAAATAAATTGTATTTTATATACCTCTGCAGCATATCAATTAACCTTTTCCTCCTACTATATAGTACATATGTATTGACAAAATAAAATTGTTAAAAATAGTGTTACTTTTGGTATACAAACAAAAAAAAAGTGTATTCAAACAGGTTTTCGGCAATGCTTGACTATTTTTATATGAATATCGAGGTAATAGAGTGGGTAAAAATTCTAAAAATTCTAAACAAAAAATAGTAAAGAGAAAATAAAACTAAATAAAATTTATACAAATTTACACTCCTTAAAATAATATTTATATTTAATTAACATTTATTTGGGACCTATAACATTTTTACTTTAATTTTTTAAATCTTAAGGATACAAAATTTACACAATCTTAAATAAAAATTTCTTTGAAATAAAGAAATTTTTTATTACAAGAAAGGTCATAATATTTATTTTAAAGATTTTTTCCAGGACAAAAATCCTTGTAAGAAGAAATAGAAATTTAACAAAATTTTCTATAGAAATATATTTGTGAGAAAATTGTCTAAAGAAATAGAAGTTTGCCAAAAAAAAAACTCTATAGCATTGTGAGAAAATTTCCAATGGAAATAAAATTTTGATTTTTGGTTTCGTTTTTTTTTTTTTTTTTTTTTTGGGAAAAACAATTTTAAGAAAATTTTCTGAAGATATTGAATTTTGATTAAATTTTCTTTAAAAATAATATTTTGAGAAATAAAATTTTCTATAGAAATAAAATTTTCTATAGAAATAAAATTTTGAGAGAAAGTTTGTATAAAAGTATGACATCACAGATGATATATGCATTTAAAACCAAAACGACTGAACGAAAACAACAACAAAAAATGTTCAGACAATTTTCTATAAAAACAACATTTTGAAAGAATTTCTATAGAAATAAAATATTGAGAAATCAAATCTTGAAAATTTTGGCAAAATCTATGGAAAAAAAAATTTTCTATAGAAATCAATTTTTTAGAAAAATTTCTATTAAAAAAAATTGCAAATCTTTTTATAAAACTAAAATTTTGAGAACATTTTCTATAAAAATAAAATTTGTGGAAAATTTTCTATAGAAATAACATCTTTAGAAAATTTTCTATATATAAATAAAATTTTGAGAAACTTTTCTAGAGAAATAAAAATTTGAGAAAACCTTCTTTAGAAGTCAAATATTGACAAAATTTCCATAACAATTTTCCATAGAAATAAATTGTTGACAATTTTTTCTATAGACATAAAAATTTGAGAAAACCTTCTTTAGAACTCAAACATTGACAAAATTTCTACAGAAATAAAATTTTGACAACATCTATTAAATTAAAATTTTGATAAAGTTTACTATATAAATAAAATATTGCATATTTTTTATAGAAATTAAATATTGAGGATATTTTCTATAGAAATAAAATTTTGGTAAAATTTTCTATAGAATTAAAATTTTGGTAAAATATTCTATAAAAATAAAATTTTGTATAGAAATAAAATTTCGAGAACATTTTCTGAAGATATAAAATTTGGACAAAATTTTCAATGGAAAGATATAAAATTTTGCCAAAAAATTTTATAGAAACAAAATTTTTCCAAAAAATTTTATAGAAATAAAATTTTGAGAAAACTATCTGCAAATATAAAATTTTGGTAAAATTTTCTTTAGAAATTAAATTTCGACAAAATTTTCTATAGAAATAAAATTTTGATAAAATTTTCTATAGAAATAAAATTTTGACAAAATTTTCTATAGAAATAAAATTTTAAGAAAATTTTCCATAGGAAAAAAAATTGCAAATCTCTTAATAGAAATAAAATTTTAAAATTTAAAAAATAAAATATTCTATAAAAATAAAATTTTGTATAGAAATTAAGTTTTGAGAATTTTTTCTTGAACATTTCCTGTAGATATAAAATTTGGACAAAATTTTCTATAGAAATAAAATTTTTAGAAAATTTTCTATATAGAAATAAAATTTTGAGAAAATTTTCTATAGATATAAAACTTAGAGACAATATTCCATAGAAATAAATTTTTGACAATTTGAGAAATCTTTCTTTAGCAATAAAAGTTTGACAACATTTGCTATATAAATAAAATTTTTGAAAAAATTTTCTATAGAAATAAAAATTTGGTAAAGTTTACAATATAAATAAATATTGCAATTTTTTTATAGAAATTAAATTTTAGTAAAATTTTCTATAGAAATGAAAATTTGGTAAAATATTTTATAAAAATAAAATGTTGGCAAAATTTTTTATATAAATAAAATTTCGAGAAATTTTTTGAGAACATTTTCTGTAGATACAAAATTTCGACAAAATTTTTGAAGATAATAATTTGGACAAAATTTTCTATAGAAATAAAGTTTTGAGAAAATTTTTGGAACATATAAAATATCTATATCTATAGAAATACAATTTTGTCAAAAAAAATTTATAGAAATAAAATTTTGAGAAAATTATCTGCACATATAAAATTTTGGTAAAATCTTCTATAGAAATAAAATTTTGACAAAATTTTCTATAGAAATAAAAATATGAAAAAATTTTCTATAGAAATAAAATTTTGAAAAATGTTTCTATAGGAATAAAATTTTGAAAAATCGTTCTATAGAAATAAAATGTTGACAACATTTTCTATAGCAATAAAATTTTGACAAAATTTTCTATAGAAATAAAATTTTGAAAAGATTTTCTATAGAAGGAAAATTTTGAGAGAATTTTCTATAGAAATAACATTTAAAAAAAAATGTCCATGGAATTAGAATTTTGACAAAATTTTCTATAGAATCCATAATTTGTTAGTACATTTTAACTCAGTTCAAAGATTTTTTTTTGGTAAAATTTTCTATAGAAATTTTGACAAAATTTTCTATAGAAATAAAATTTTAAGAAAATTTTCTATAGAAATAACATTTTGACAACATTTTCTATAGACATAAAATTTTGACAAAATTTGCTATATAGAAATAAAATTTTGTAAAAAATTTTTATAGAAATAAAATTTTGAGAAAATTTTCTATAGAAATAAAACTTTGAAAAAATTTAAACAAAATTTTCTATTTTTTTCCTATAGAAATTTTCTAAAGAACTAAAATTTTCCATAAGTTTTCTATAGAAATAAAATTTTAAACAAAATTTTCTAAAGAAATAAAATTTTGACAAAATTTTCTATAGAAATAAAATTTTGACAAAATTTTCTATAGAAATAAAATTTTAACAAAATTTTCTATAGAAATCAAATTTTAAGAAAATTTTGCAAATTTTGCAAAAAAAAATTTGCAAATCTTTTAATAGAAATAAAATTTTGAGAAAATGTTCTATAGAAATAAAACTTAGAGACAATTTTCCATAGAAATAAATTTTTGACAATTTTTTTCTACAGAAATAAAAATTTGAGAAATCTTTCTTTAGAAATAAAAGTTTGACAATTATATTTCATGTTAGCCTGATAATGAAACAGGCAATTGACGTCCAAATGCATTATATCTAGTTATACAATTATTTTTCGAGCTTTATGGACAGATATAGATTAAGGAACATGGTTAATAAAGCCATTGAAAAGAAAACGCCAGATACCAATCTATACACGCCTGGACTGTACATGTTTCGGTTCGGGCGAATGAACCTTTCCACAGCCTTTAGTAAAGATCTGGCTGGGAGAGATAACTCAATTTTGGGCCCTTTATGCTAACTCCTTATGGAGAAAACATTTGGGAAATTTCCTCTTACAAATTGAATCATCTTTAGCTATAGAAATAAAATGTTGACAAAATTTTCTATAGAAATAAAATTTTGGTAAAGTTTACTATATAAATAAAATATTGCAATTTTTTTTATAGAAATTAAATTTTGGTAAAATTTGCTATAGAAATAAAATGTTGGTAAAATATTCTATAAAAATAAAAAGTGGGCAAAATTTTTGATATAAATAAAATTTCGAGAACATTTTTGAGAACATTTTCTGAAGATATAAAATTTTGACAATATTTTTGAAGATATACAATTTTGACAAAATTTTTGAAGATAATAAATTTGGACAAAAATTTTCTATAGAAATAAAGTTTTGAGAAAATTTTTTGAACATATAAAATTTTCAGAAAACTTTCTATAGAAATAAAATTTTGCCAAAAAATTTTATAGAAATAAAATTTTGAGAAAATTATCTGCAAATATAAAATTTTGGTAAAATTTTCTATAGAAATAAAATTTTGACAAAATTTTCTATAGAATTTTTTTATTAGAAAATTTTCTATAGAAATAACATTTTGAGAAAATTTTCTTTAGAAATAACATGTTGACAACATTTTCTATAGAAGTAAAATTTTAACAAACTTATCTATAGAAATAAAATTTTGAGAAATTTTCTGAAGATATAAAATTTTGACAAAATTTTCTATAGAAATAAAAATTTGAAAAAATTTTCTATAGAAATAAAATTTTGAAAAATGTTTCTATAGAAATAAAATTTTGGAAAATCTTTGTACAGAAATAAAATGGTGACATTTTCAATAGAAATAAAGTTTTGAAAAAATTTTCTATGGAAATAAAATTTTGAAAAAAATTTCGATAGAAGAAAAATTTTGAGAGAATTTTCTATAGAAATAAAATTGTAAGAAAAATGTCCACAGAATTAGAATTTTGACAAAATTTTCTATAGAATCCATAATTTGTTAGTACATTTTAACTTAGTTCAAAGATTTTATACACTGATCATACAGTGGTTTTGGGGTATAAAACCATAAATAAAAATTAAAGAAAGCTTTAGTACCCACTCTAATACACTCATATGATGAGATATACACTCAATTTGCAATTATTTATTTATATATGTTTTCAATACAGTGCTCACCGCCTTTTTTTGCAAAAAATTTCCATTAAATTTTATTTCCGCTTTATGAACGTGTTAATCGATTTTATTCGATACAGCAAACAAGCGCAGAAAATCCATATAAAAAATATTTCTAAATTATAAATAGGCAATAGATATGACATAAATATATACATATCTTAGAGCTAATTAAAAAAAAATTTCGGCAAGTATGAAATTGGTCCACATAGAGGAATATTTAGATAAATATATGTATGAGAATTAAAAAAACCCTTTAAATTGCAACAAGGTGACTCAAATACTTTCTATAAGATCCTCGTATAGTTAATATTTTTCTTTGTTTTCATTTCAATGTGAACACAATTAATTTGACACAACAAAAAAAACTTTCAAAGAGCATAAAAGTCATAAAAACGTTATTTTATGACTCGATTTGGTTTAATCTTAGATTGGGCCACAACAAACTATGTATAACATTAACAATTTCTATTAATTTGATAGAAAAAAAAAACATTTCGAAACAAATCGTGTTGATTTGTTTTCATGTAAGAATTTACGATCAGATATAGAATTTCATTGTTAAGTGATATAAAACTAGAGAGAGAGAGTATGGCACACGTACATATAAAAAATATAATAAAATTCCGGTTGTTTATTCTTTATATCTAACACCATATATGCAATTTTTTAAGTGTTAATTTAAATTGGCTATTTTGGGGAACAAAAGCGTCATAATTTGGTGTATAGTCAGGCAACACTGACTATACACTCTCAATTACTTACTTAAACTCTCCTAATCTCTCTCTCCCTCTCTTCCAATCACACTAATTCACCTTTTTTTTATTAATTTTCATTTCCTTTTCCTTCCAAAGTCTTGAGTTTAATTATTGCTTACGAACAAAATACAAAGAAAGTCAAGGAAATTCTTTGACATTTCCTCATACTCTCAAAACAAAAATTTTGGCAGTAGCCGAACACAATGAAAAATCAACATCACCTAGTAGGGACAATGGGCTACTACCAAATGTACTTATTCACTTTACTTTGCGTAAAGTTTAGTACTACTACGGTTATCAATAATTTCCACATTATGCATAATAATCACAATTTTTTATGAATTTTTTATAAATGGCGTGTCACACGCATCATCTACCTTAATATTGTATTTGCAGTTAATTCTCGAACCTTTTTATATTCCCTTCACATGTATATAAAAATATGACGTCTAGCAGTACTACTGACAAGTTTAGAATATTTTCTAAGGGAAATATGAATTTAGTGTCTGAGACTGGGAGAGACTAATTAAATATGATGGAAATTTGATGTGCTTTTCTTCAAGGTTTATGTATAAAATTAGAAGTTAAGGTCATTGTATATAGGAAGAAACCCTGTTTGTCAAAATTTAATTTCTATAGAAAATTTTGTCAATATTTAATTTCTATAGAAAATTTTGTCAAAATTTAACATCTATAGAAAATTTTGGCAAAATTTAATTTCTAAAGAAAATGTTGTCAAAATTGAGTTTCTATAGAAAATTTTGTCAAAATTTTATTTCTATAGAATATTTGTGCAAAACTATATTTCTATAGAAAATTTTGTGCAAAATTTTATTTCTTTAGAAAATTTTGTGCATAATTTTATTTCTATAGAAAATTTTGTTCAAAATTTTATTTCAATACAAAATTTTGTGCAAAATTTTATTTCTATACAAAATTTTGTGCAAAATTTTATTTCTATAGAAAATTTTGTGCAAAATTTTATTTCTACAGAAATTTCTTGTAAAATTTTATTTATATAGAATTTTTTTGCAAAGTTTTATTTCCATAGAATTTTTTTTGCATAACTTTGTATCTATGGAACATTTTGTCGAAATTTTTCTCTGTTGGTTAAGCTACACTTGTAGTTTAGTCAATGTATGGTTTTAAGCTGCAATAAAAAACAACAACAATGCTTAAAGAACAAAACCAACAATAACAAAACAAAAAGAAATATTATTTCTATAGAAAATTTTGTCAAAATTTTATTTCCATAGAAAATTTTGTGAAAATTTTATTTCCATAGAAAATTTTTTCAAAATTTTATTTCTTTAGAAAATTTTTGCAAAATTTTATTTCTTTGGAAAATTTTTGCAAAATTTTATTTCGATATAAAATTTTTGTGAAAATTTTATATTTATAGAAAATTTGGTCATAATTTTATTTATTTGGAAAATTGTTGCTAAATATTATTTCCAAAGAAAATTTTGTCAAAATATTATTTACAAAGAAAATTTTATAAAAATTTTATTTCCAACGAAAACTTAGTAACAATTTTAAATCTATCGAAAATATAGTTAAAATTTTGTCTACAGAAAATTTTGTCAAAATTTTATTTCTCTAGAAAAATTTGTTAAAAAAATGTTGTTCTAGAGAAAATTTTGTCAAAATGTTATTTCTATAGAAAATTTTGTCAAAAATTTATTTTTTATAAAAAAAAGTAATCACATTTTATTTCAATACAAAATTTTTGCAAAAATTTACTTTTATAGAAAATTTTGTAAAAGTTTTATTTCTATGGAAAATTTTCTCAAAATTTTATTCTATAGAAAATTTTTGCAAAATTTTATTTCTATAGAAAATTTTGTTTCTACCGAAATTTTTTGCAAAATGTTATTTCTATAGAAAATTTTGTCAAAATTTTATTTCTATAGAAAATTTAAAAATTTATTTCTATAAAATTCTTTTGAAAAATTTTATTTAATAGAATTTTTTTGCAAAGTTTTATTTCTATTGAAATTTTTTGC
Source organism: Haematobia irritans (assembly GCF_050003625.1). Classification (NCBI taxonomy): domain Eukaryota; kingdom Metazoa; phylum Arthropoda; class Insecta; order Diptera; family Muscidae; genus Haematobia; species Haematobia irritans. The sequence continues at coordinate 116,954,851 of NC_134401.1, forward strand.
ATAATTTTATATCTATAGAACATTTTGTCAAAATTTTACATCTATAGAAAATTGTTGTAAAATTTTATTTCTATAGAAAATTTTTGCAAAATTTTATTTCTATAGAAAATTTTGTCAAAATCTTACGGCCATAGACTGCCGCAAATCTCTCAATGAGATGGTTGAGCAGTACAATATTCACCTAATATGGGTGCCTGGCCATAGGAACATACCGGGGAACTGCGAAGCAGATGTGTTAGCAAGGCTAGGAACTACCTTACATATTCCAGGGGAACTAGAATCTGTTGGTATGCCTCTGGTCACCTGCAAGCTCTTACTGCGTGAGAAGGCTGTTATGATGGCCAATATTCGATGGGAGAATTGCAAGGGTTGTTACGACACCAAGCAAATATGGCCCCATTTAAACTTAAACCGCACACTAGATATGCTAGTGTTCTCAAGGCGTCAGATAGCACTCCTGATATCTGCTATAACGGGTCGCTGCCTGATAGGCGAATTTGCAAAAACTATAGGTGCGAAGTATAATGACTATTGTATGAGTTGTCATGATGCGGAGGAAAAGGAATCAATTAAACACCTCTTGTGTGAGTGTTCTGCATTTTGTGTAAGGCGTAAGCAAATTTTAGGGGCATATAGCTTTAGATTACTGGCGGACCTGGAAAACGTTAACTTAAGCAGTTTGTTAATGTTTTTGGAGCAATCTGGTTGGTTCCACAAAAGTAAATAATAGAGAAGGTTCAGTGGTTAAGACTAGAAGTGCCCATATGTAATAGGTACTTTTAGTTAAATGTGGTATCACAATGGACTGAATAGTCTAAGTGAGCCTGAAATTTAATCGGGCTGCCACTTTAACCTAACCTAACCCAACCAAAATCTTATTTCCATACAACATTTTGTCAAAATTATATTTCTTTGGAAAATTTTTGCAAAATTTTATTTCTCCAGAAAATGTAAAATTTTATATTTATAGAAAATTTTTGCAAAATTTTATATTTATAGAAAATTTTGTCATAATTTTATTTCTTTGGTAAATTGTTGCTAAATATTATTTTCAAAGAAAATTTTGTCAAAATATTATTTCCAAAGAAAATTTTGTCAAAATTTTATTTCCAAAGAAAATTTTGTCAAAATTTTATTTCCAACAAAAACATAGCAAAAATTTTATAAAAAAATTTAGTTAAAATTTTGTCTATAGAAATTTTTGTTAAAATTTTATTTCTATAGAAAATTTTGTCAAAATTTTATTTCTATAGAAAATTTTTGCAAAATTTTATTTCTATAGAAAATTTTTGCAAAATTTTATTTCTATAGAAAATTTTTGCAAAATTTTATTTCTATAGAAAATTTCTGCAAAATTTTATTTCTATACAAAATTGTTGCAAAATTTTTCTTCCATAGAAAATTTTGTCAAAGTTTTATTTCTATACAAAATTTTGTCAAAATTTTATTCCTATAGAAAATTTTGTCAAAACTTTATTTCTATAGAAAATTTTGTCAAAATTTTACTTCTATAGAAAAATTTTTGCAAAATTTTATTGCTATAGAAAATTTTATCAAAATTCTATCTATATAAGAAATTTTCACAAATTTTATTTCTGTAAAAAATATTGTCCCAATTTTATTTCTATAGAAAATTTTGGCAAAATTTTATTTCTATAGAAAATTTTTTCTCAATATTTTATTCCAGTTTTCACAAAATTTTGTTTCTGTGGAAAATTGTCACAAAATTTTATTTCTATAGAAAATTGTGGCAAAATTTTATTTTTATAGAAAATTTTGTGAAACTTTTATTTCTATAGAAAATTTTAGTTCTATAGAAAATTTTGTCAAAATGTTATTTTTTAGGAAAATTGTTGCTAAATATTATTTCCAAAGAAATTTTTGTCAGAATTTTATTTCCAGCGAAAACTTAGTAAAAATTTTATATCTATCGAAAAATTTGTCAAAAATTTGTCTATAGAAATTTTTGTCGAAGTTTTATTTCGATAGAAAATTTTGTCAACATTTTATTTCTATAGAAAATTGTCACAAAATTTTATATCTATGGAAAATTTTTGCAAAATTTTATTTTTATAGAAAATTTTGTGAAACTGTGAAACTTTTATTTCTATAGAAAATTTTTGCAAAATTTTATTTCTATAGAAAATTTTGTCAAAATGAATTAAAATTTTCTATAGAAGTAAAATGTTGACAAAATTTTCTATCGAAATAAAATTTCGACAAAAATTTTCGATAGACAAATTTTTGACAAAATTTTCGATAGATATAAAATTTTTACTAAGTTTTCGCTGGAAATAAAATTCTGACAAAATTTTCTTTGGAAATAATATTTAGCAACAATTTTCCTAAAAAATGACATTTTGACAAAATTTTCTATAGAACTAAAATTTTCTATCGAAATAAAAGTTTCACAAAATTTTCTATAAAAATAAAATTTTGCAACAATTTTCTATAAAAATAAAATTTTGTGACAATTTTCCACAGAAATAAAATTTTGTGAAAACTGGAATAAAATATTGAGAAAAAATTTTCTATAGAAATAAAATTTTGCCAAAATTTTCTATAGAAATAAAATTGGGACAATATTTTTTACAGAAATAAAATTTGTGAAAATTTCTTATATAGATAGAATTTTGACAAAATTTTCTATAGCAATAAAATTTTGCAAAAATTTTTCTATAGAAGTAAAATTTTGACAAAATTTTCTATAGAAATAAAGTTTTGACAAAATTTTCTATAGAAATAAAATTTTGACAACATTTTGTATAGAAATAAAACTTTGACAAAATTTTCTATGGAAGAAAAATTTTGCAACAATTTTGTATAGAAATAAAATTTTGCAGAAATTTTCTATAGAAATAAAATTTTGACAAAATTTTCTATAGAAATAAAATTTTAACAAAAATTTCTATAGACAAAATTTTAACTAAATTTTTTTATAAAATTTTTGCTATGTTTTTGTTGGAAATAAAATTTTGACAAAATTTTCTTTGGAAATAAAATTTTGACAAAATTTTCTTTGGAAATAATATTTTGACAAAATTTTCTTTGGAAATAATATTTAGCAACAATTTACCAAAGAAATAAAATTATGACAAAATTTTCTATAAATATAAAATTTTGCAAAAATTTTCTATAAATATAAAATTGTACAGGAAAATTGTTGCTATATATTATTTCCAAAGAAAATTTTGTCAAAATTTTATTTCCAACGATAACTTAGTAAAAATTTTATATCTATCGAAAATTTAGTCAAAATTTTGTCTTTAGAAATTTTTGTCAAAATTTTATTGCGATAGAAAATTTTGTCAACATTTTATTTCTAAAGAAACTTGTCACAAAATTTTTTATCTATACAAAATTTTTGCTACATTTTATTTTTATAGAAAAATTTGTAAAACTTTTATTTCTATGGAAAATTTTTGCAAAATTTTATTTCTATAGAAAATTTTTGCAAAATTTTATTTCTATAGAAAATTTTTGCAAAATTTTATTTCTATAGAAAATTTTGTCAAAATGTTATTTCTCAGGAAAATTGTTGCTAGATATAATTTTCAAAGAAAATTTTGTCGAAATTTTATTTCCAGCGAAAACTTAGTAAAAATTTTATATCTATCGAAAATTTAGTCAAAATTTTTGTCAAAATGTTATTTCTATAGAAAATTTCGTCAATACTTTATTTCTATAGAAAATTGTCACAAAATTTTATTTCTATAGAAAATTTTTGCAAAACTTTATTGCTATAAAAAAATTTTATTTGTGTAGGAAATTTTTTGCAAAATTTTATTTCCAAAGAAAATTTTAGCAAAATTTTATTTCTGTAGAATATAAAAAAAACCAATAGATTCAAAATAACCCAGTTTTAATATTACTTAATAAGCCTTTCAAATGTCTAAACAAAAAAAAAACAAACTACAACAAATATGGATGTGTGGCATTATTTATTTATGAATTTTGTTTCATCACAGCAAAGAAAAACCTCCTCACTTCCATATCTTTTAGAAAATTGTATACCATTAATTTTTCCATTGTAATTTAGGTCATGTTGTTTTTATTTCGCTTCACCTAAAACTCAACCCCTTTCCGTTTTGGGCTACATTTCCTTTTGCACTACCACAAATTTCCTTTAATATCCTCTTTAGGATTTCAAAAGGTAACGCCTATAGCCTAGGTTCCTTCAATTCTCGCCCCTATGTCCCAAACCCAATACTCCTTAGACCAATTCAAAGATCTCAATCTAAACAGCAACTTGTTACTATGATATTTATTGTTCAAATTACCACAATATCAAAGGCACACAAACATATATACTCATATGGAAATACATACATACATACATATTCACACACGCACACAAACCTTATATTCAATATAATCACAAGAATTATTTACTTATTTAGTACACTACCACCATGTGTATATTCCTATGGTCTATAAGGACTAAATATTTGATGTTGATGATGATGGTGTTGGCGATAAAGATTGTGGAACGACGCCTGGTCTTGTTTGTGTAGTGAGAGAGATATTATCACAAAAAGGCAAAGGCATTGAACTCCAATACGATTTTTCTACAAATATTTAGGATTCCTTTAATGCTAACGTGTTTGATTCGGTGGCTGGCCGGGTTTACATCCAACACTTTTCTCCATCATGATAAGTTTATATTAAGTACGTAAAAAAAAAAGGAAAACCTCCTCCTAGCTATGAGCTCGCATATCCTTGTAGCGAATTTCTTTTAATGGCATTCTGTGTGTGTGTTTGCAATTTTTTTTCCTTTTTCATTCGAAATATATTCTCAAGTATTTGAAAGAGTTTTTTTTTTAGTTCATTCAATAACGATATGTGTTTGTAGAATATGGAGGATGGAACCTTAACTTTGATGAAATTCCTTTTGGGCTAGAATACAACAACATTCACATACCAGGCCAAATAATTTCACATTGAGTTCAATGAGGCCATGAAATGAAATTCTATTTCATGGTATTTTAGTATTTCTTAACCGACTGTTGCTTTTCAACAGAAGTAAACCTCGAACGTGGTATGGGTGAAAATGTTTGGAATTGAAATAATTTTTACTGAATATTTTTTTTTTTAACTTAAGCTCATAAATTCAGGATAACATTTTGAACAAAGCTGCCCATCACCAGTTTCCATACTTCCATGACCATCTAAATGGTCATCTAAAATGCCATCTAAAATATTTAGATAGTCGATCGATATAAGTACAGGGTCTAGATTCATCATTTCTCTTAAAGCCGCATACCTTAGAACTAAGCCAAGGGGGAACTCTACAGCCCTGGTAGTAGTGTTACCCTTGTGCCACTTTAGTGGCAAGTTTGCAACTTTTTTCACGCGGTGATACTTTTGTACCACTTTTTTTGCTGTGCTACGATATATAATAATTTTTACAATTTTTTGCAACCTTTTTTTCTCACTTTTTTCTTGCAATTCGTTTATACTATGACACGACGATAGTCGATCGAAACAATTGCAGCGACTAGATCGATAAGAAAGATTTCAAAATTTCGCTTAAATCCGCATGTCTTAGAATTAAACCAAGGAGGAAACTCGAGAACCGTTGTGGTAGTGTTACTGGTGGGCAACTTTATAGTTATGGTTTTGTACCATTTTTTTGTTGCGCCATGAAATTTTACAATTTTATGCCACCTTTTTGTCATTCTGTGCCACTTTTTACTTGGAATCCTTTTATTCCCAAATTCCGTTAAAACTATGAATAAGACCGGCTTCTTTACAAATAATAGAGTTTACGAGTCGAATATGACGGTTGACGTTATATTTCGGGATTGGGCAAACCTAATATTATAATCGACGTACTCGGAACGTTTCGACATACAAGTGCTATTTGTGTTGCTAAAGAGTGATCCGTCTTCGGCGATTGGTTTTTCTGATATCTTGGTAGACAACTGCTAAACAAAAAGTTGTGTACCACTCAGAATTCACTATTCTGCGTTGTTCTAGTGGTAAGATTGAGACATTTCCAGTTTTTCCGAAAATGAACTGACGATAATTGGATAGAGAGTGCTTCATCTTGAATAAATCGAATTTTGATAATTAATATTTGTTTTTTTTTTTCATGAGTTCTGAAATGTAAAAGACAACCCTCATATATCTTAATTACTATATTTTTTCAGTCTTAGATATTAGCATTAAGGGATGTTGCAGATTGCCTGAGATACTGTATTCCAGTAAATCAATCAACGCCGTGAACTCCGTCTGCATCAATTCAGGAAAAAAAGACCTTAGACCACCACAAATCTCTCAACGACATAACACAGTGGAAAGTCCCAGTCTGGAAACTCTGATCATATTATGTGAGCAAGATTAGGCAATGGGGAATTGTCTAGCACCTATTTCAAGTACTTGCTCTTTTTAGCCGATTGGCTCATTTAGTTCCAATTTCTTGAGGACATATAAAGTATTTTGGCGCTCCTTGAACCTCTTTCAGGAGATAGTGCCTCCTTTTAGCTTAGAAAAACCCCGACAAATTAAAGATTTATCGCTATCCATTAACCCTTCTGCAAGGCGACATTTAGAGCCTATTTCATGGTCAATTGCAAATTTGGTGAAACCCTATTACCGCGTCACAAAATTTACAACCCATTGATGAGCGCCGAATTTCTTTTCTTGGTGGCGTTTTGTGCTACCACACTCGTAATAGGTACCTATACTCAAACTAAACCAATGGTTTAATAAAACCCACAAATTCAGATAGTCGACTCTGAGCTCGAAAACTCTTGGACTCTGAATCGGGAGGCCCATTGAATGGCTCGTAATAGGTGCCTATTATGACGACACTCAAGTTAAAAAAAGGTCCATGAATAAAACCCACTAATGAAACCCCCTTAGGAACTCGGCTTTTATCTTGAAAACATTTGGTCTCTGAATTTGGAAGCCCATTGCATAGTTAAGTACTTCTATGCACCACACTAGAAATTCGTAATATGTACTTATTAGTACATGGTTAGGTTAGGTTAGGTGGCAGCCCGATGTATCAGGCTCACTTAGACTATTCAGTCCATTGTGATACCACATTGGTGAACTTCTGAGTGCTGCCCGATTCCATATTAAGCTCAATGACCAGGGACCTCCTTTTTATAGCCGAGTCCGAACGGCGTTCCAAATTGCACTGAAACCACTTACAGAAGCTTTGAAACCCTCAGAAATGTCATCAGCATTACTGAGGTGGGATAATCCACCGCTGAAAAATTTTTTGGTGTTCGGTCGAAGCAGGAATCGAACCCACGACCTTGTGTATGCAAGGCGGGCATCCTAACCATTGCACCACGGTGGCTCCCATTAGTACATAATATGTACTCAATAAATGGTTAAGTTTTGAATTTTAACTGCCACATTGATAGCTGTGTTGGGAAGGCTATGTCTGTTTTAGGTTTTATAAAGCGTTGGTCGAAGGAGTTTGATGACCCTTACCTAGGTAAAAAGTTATATACGTCTCTTGTGCGTCCGATTCTTGAATATGGTTCTATTATTTGGTCTCCTTGTTACAATTGTCATAATGATAGGATCGAGTCAGTTGTTTCTGTTGTTTGCTTTGCGAGGATTAGGATGGGGTGATGTGACGGATTTACCTCCATACGAGAATAGATTGAAGCTGATAGATTTGCCAACCCTTGAGAGAAGACGACGCATGCTGGGTATTTTATTTATTGTGAAGTTGGTTAATGGTATGATTGACTCAGATTTCTTGATTGGACGCTTGAACTTTGTTGTACCAAGTCGACCAATGAGACATTTTTTGCCCTTGAGACTACCATTATTTAAGTACAACTACGAGGCCAATAGCCCATTGAATTGAAGCCCATTGAGTCTTATAATTGAGTTTAGCCATTCTTTTAATTTATTTTCACTCACTGATACCATATCTTGTATAAAACGCGCTATCCTTATTGATTAGTTTTGTGCTCTAATGGGTTGTCAACTATAATTATGTCGTAATTCGTATTTTATTGTTCCTGTCTGTTCCTGGAATAACTCCCTATTATGCTCCTGTCCATTAACGTCATTTCCTACTATCATATCCTGTTTTCCTGATTCGTCCTGGTTCCCGACTTCTAACTACCTAAACTTCTTCCTTTCAACATTCCTATTATGCTCTTGTACTTTGGCGTCATTTGCTGTATACGTTCCTGCTGTCCTTGTTCCTGCAATAACTCCCGTTCAAGCGATATTATTATCTCCGATTTATTTTCCATTTCCTTATACTGCTGTGTTCCTGATTCATCCTGGCTCCTGACTTGTGATTGCCTAAATTTCTTCCTTTCAATATACCTATTATGCTCCTGTCCTTTGGCGTCATTTCCTGTATCTCTTCCTGCTGTCCTTATTCCTGCTATCACCATGTTCCTGATTCTCTTAGTTCCTGACCCATAATTCGTCTAATACAACACCAATTCTATCCCTGGTATCCCAGTTTTTCCGTAATGAATTTACTCCATCTTCCTATATTCTTCATCCTATATTCCCAATTCTTGTTGTAATATTGTTCCTTATCTTAACGTTGCTGTTGTTGTTGTTTTTTTTTTTTTTTTTTTTTTTTTTTTGTATCCAATTCTTAGTCCCAATCCTGCCTATAAATCTTTTATTGTCCCTACAATTTCTAAAATAGGTTATATAGATATATTTGATATATTTTATTTGTTTTATTTGTTTTATTTTTAATATATTATAAGCGTCATACTTTTTATTTTACTGTAACCAGCTGCTAATTATGCTGTATACATAAATAAATAAAAATTTCTTGGCTTGTTGTGCTGCCACGCTCGTAATAGGTAGGTTTTAAGACGATACTCAAATTTCAAAATTTCGATTAATGAAACCTTAGAATTTAGATAACTTCTTTAGAAACTCGACTCTGAGCTTGAATATTCTGGTGTTTGAATTTGGAAGCCCATTTAAGGATTAAGTATTTCTTTGCACACTCGTAATAGGTGCATATTGTCCTAAGGATAGCCGTTCGAAATACATAATTATAAATAAATCGCAATTTTAATACAAATATAATAAGGTTTTATTTATTGTAGAAATTTATGTGACCGAACTGGTTGAACGACTTCTTCTCTCAAGAAAAAACAGAGTCGTACATATACATACAGTTTGTCAAGAAAGTGTTTTGACAATGGGATAAAAATTATGTTTTGTTCCAAAATTAAATATAATGAAATTTTAAAAAAATATTTTATTATGTATTTTGCAAAGTATACATACGTACACAGAATTAAAAATTTAATAAAATATTTAATATTTCAATTATTTCTAGAATTTGAAATAGTTGGCAATGTCAAAAGACTTTCTTGACATACTGTACATGCAGGAATGATTAATAATCAAAATATAAAGGGTCTCCTATTCACGACACTATTGTGACGATATAAAAATTTCGAATAATAAAACCCACGAATTTAGGTAACCTCATTAGAAACTTGACTCTAAGCTTGAAACTCTTGGTCTCTGAATTTGAAATCCCATTGAAAGGTTAAGTATTTCTTTGCTTCTAGGCTTCTCTTGCTACCACACTCGTAATAGGTACCTATTATGACGATACTCAAATTATAAAAATTTCGATTAACAAAACTCACGAATTCGCCCCATGGAAACTCGATTCTGAACGTGGTCTCAATTTGTGAGGTTAAGTATTTATTTGCACCATACGCAGGAAAATTTTTCCAATTAAAAACTTAATTGAGTTTTAAAAAATATTCAATTAAAAATTTTGTTGATTCAACAAATTTTTTAATTGGATCAATTAATTTTTTAATGAAGTTTCAATTAATTTTTAATTTTATTTCTTGTAGAAATTTATGTGACCGAACTGGTTGAATGTTACACGACGACTTTTTCTTTCAAGAAAAAAAAAGAGTCGTACATATACATACATACAGGAATGATCAATAATCAAAATGCTAAAGGTCACAACACTACTATGACGATATTAAAATAATAAAACCCACGAATTCAGGTAACTTCATTAGAAACTCGACTCCAAGCTTGAAACTCTTGGTCTCTGAATTTGAAAGGTTAAGTATTTCTTTGCTTCTAGGCTTCTCGTGCTACCACTCTCGTAATAGGTACCTATTGTGACGATACTCAAATTATAAAAATTTCGATTAATAAAACTCACGAATTCGCCCCTTGGAAACTCGATTCTGAACTTGGTCTCTGAATTTGAGAACCCATTGAATGGTTATGTATTTATTTGCACCATACGCAGAAAAAATGTTCACGAAAATTTTTCCAATTAAAATCTTAATTGAGTTTTAAAAAAAATATTCAATTAAAAATTTAGTTGATTCAGCAAATCACAATCACAAAAATTAATAGTATCAATTAATTTTTTAATTGTATCAATTAATTTTTTAATTAACTTTCAATTAATTTTTTAATTGATACTATCATTTCTGTTATTGAAGACATTTCAATTAAAAAAATAATTGGATCAATTAATTTCGCGATTGAATCATAAAAAATATTTTGTGTGTACTAGAAATGCGTAATATGTACCTATTACGAATTTGAGCTCGTCATTTTTAACAAATTTAAATTCGTAGATCGTCCACATATCAGCAGTTTGTTGGCTTGAGACACTTTCCTCAGCCACATACGAGAAAGTAAAACTTTTAGGATATTGTTCGATATTAGAGTGTGGACACAGAAAGGGGTTTCGAAATAGCCCCTACTGGAGCTTTCAGTCATGTACCAAGATCATTTCTGAGTAAACATCTACGAGACCTCAAGACCATGATGTTACCCAAAAAAAAAAAACTCAGTATACTCAGATATGGGCAAATAAATGTTCGCCGTAACCACTATAACGGGAATTAGAAGTACACACAAATGTTCATGAGGTATGAAATAAAAAATCATCACAATAACGAAAAGATTCATTGTATTTAAGAAATTGTTTCGTAAGCCCAACTTTAATGGGCAATTTTATTAATATTATGAAGGAATATTAACCGTGTTCATACCCAAACCACATAAACACATACAATTTGGAATTTATAGTTCGACTAGAATTTCATGACACGACTTTAAAATGTCACGAAATGTTCCAAAATTATTTGGGTCGACAGACCTCACATATGATAGACATACACATGTACATTTGTCTATCCCATGATCCATTCTCATTACTCGCTGAAAAAAAAATTTAGTTTACATCTACAAATGTATGTACTTTTCTCATACAATTTACTCAGCCCTCCATTTTTCGACCATAAAAATATACGCTGATTGACGTGAAACTAAACAAGAAAATAACCACAAGAACTCTACTCCTTTTTTTGGTTTGGGAGAAAATTTCCGGCCAAATAAACGCGTAAGAATATAAATTACGAAGAAACAACACCACTGGCTAGTACGAGAGAATGAGAAAACAAGCAAACGCTCTTCCTAAATCCTGGCCATAAAGAGGGGTATACGGAGGGATTGAGTAGTCAGAGGATTCAGTTCAATGTGAAATGTTAAAGAAATCTACCACATTTCACATAAAACTAACCCACATATCGAAGTATACCTACACCAATACCAATACCATGCCAAGCCGCAATGAGGCTATAGGAAAATTTGGGTCGCATAGTATGGGTCAATGACTCAAAATGGAAGCGTGTGTTGACTAGGGGTTGCCGTTGTAAATTCAAATTAACCACGAGTCAGAAGGTTAACTACACAACACCAATATACTGCAATTCAAATACTCTCTCACTCTCACTCACTCACACACACAGACACTCACTTATAGATATACATAAAGACAAAGTGGATCTCGTTAATAGAATAAATATTTAATTAACTACAATTGCCATCATTACTGAAGCATAATAGAAGAAGGAGAGCAATTTTTTTCTTAACCCCAAAACCCACACACATTTGCAGAGTCATAAAAGAAAATCTTTTACTTCAGTTTGAGAGTTTCTTGCATTACACAAGAAAAAATGGGAAACCTATGAAATAAATAAAGGGAATTTTAAATAAATTCAATTAAATTAAACTTTAAGAACATTTTAATTGGTAGAATTCTCGATGTTTTGGTAGATTTTGCAGAATATTCCTCTCCAACTAAGAGAAATTTTCTATAGAAATCTTTTGACAAAATTTTATATAGAAATCAAATGTTGACAAATTTTTTCTATATTAATAAAATTGTGACAAAACTTTCTAAATTTTCATAAAATTTTTTATAGAAATAAAATTTTGACAAAATTATCTATAGAAATAAAATTCTGCAAAAATTTTCTATAGAAATAAAATTTGGCAAAACTTTCTATGGAAATAAAATTTCGCAAAAAATTTTTATAGAAATAAAATTTTGACCAAATTTTCTGTAGAACTAAAATTTTGACAAAATTTTCTATAGAAATAAACTTGTGACAAAATGTTCTACAAAAATAAAATTTTGACAAAATTTTCTATAGATATAAAATTTTGCGAAAATTTTCTATAGAAATAAAATTTTGACGAAATTTTCTATAGAAATCAAATTTTGGCGAAATTTTCTATAGAAATAAAATTGTGACAAAATGTTCTACAGACATAAAATTTTGCGAAAATTTTCTAAAGAAATAAAATCTTGACGAAAGTTTCGATAGAAATAAAAATTTGAAGAAATTTTCTATAGAAATAAAATTTTGACCAAATTTTCTATAGAAATAAAATCTTGACGAAAGCTTCGGTGGAAATAAAATTTTGACGAACTTTTCTATAGAAATAAAATTTTGACGAAATTTTCTATAGAAATAAAATTTTGTCAAAATTTTCTATAGAAATAAAATGTTTACTACATTGTCTATAGAAATAAAATTTTGCAAATATTTTCTATAGAAATTAAATGTTGACAAAATTTTCTATAGAAATACAATTTTGACTAAACTTTCTATAAAAATAAAATTTTGACAACATTTTCTATAGAAATAAAATTTTGACAAAAATTTTTATAGAAATAAAATTTTGACAAAATTTTTATAGACATAAAATTTTGACAAACTTGTCTATATAAATAAAATTTTGCAAAAATTTCCTGCAGCAATAAAACTTTTAACAATTTTTTTTATAGAAATAAAATTTTGACAGAGGAAATAAAATGTTGACAAAATTTTTATAGAATTAAATTTTGACAAAGTTGGCTATAGAAATTAAATTTTACAAAAATTTCCTAAGGAAATAAAATTTTGACAAAACTTTTTATAGAAATAAAATTTTGACAAAGTTTGCTATAGAAATAAAATTTTGCACAAATTTTCTATAGAAATAAAATTTCGACAAAATTTTCTATAGCAATAGAATTTTGAGAAAATTTTCTAGAGAAATAGAATTTTGTGAAAATTCTCTATAAAAATAAAAGTTTGTCAAAAGTTTTTATAGAAATAAAATTTTGAGAAAATTTAATTTAGAAATATAATTACGACAAAATTTTCTATAGAAATAAAATAAAATTTCGAAAACATTTTCTATAGAAATAAAATTTTCCACAATTTTCTATCGAAATAAAATATAGTCTATAGAAAATTTTGTCAAAATTTTATTTCTATGCAAACTTTGTCAAAATTTAATTTTTATAGAAACTTTTGACAAAATTTTATTTCTATAGAAAATGTTGTCAAAATTTTATTTCTGTAGTAAAGTTATCTCAACATTTTATTACTACAGAAAATTTTATCAAAATTTTACTACAGAAACAAAATTTTGACACGGTTAGGTTAGGATATGTGGCAGCCCGATATCAGGCTCACTTAGACTATTCAGTCCATTGTGATACCACAGTGGAGAACTTCTCTCTTATCACTGAGTGCTGCCCGATTCCATGTTAAGCTCAATGACAAGGGACCTCCTTTTTATAGCCGATTCCGAATGGCGTTCCACATTCCAGTGAAACCACTTAGAGAAGCTTTGAAACCCTCAGAAATGTCACCAGCATTACTGAGGTGGGATGCTAACCATTGCACCACGGTGGCAAATTTTGACAACATTTTCTATAGAAATAAAATTTTGTCAAAAGTTTCTATAGAAATTAAATTTTACAAAATTTTTTTAAGGAAATACAATTTTTATACAAATAAAATTTTGACAAAAGTTTTTATAGAAATAAAATTTTGACGAAATTTTCAATAGAAATATAAATTTTGACAAAAGTTTTTATAGAAATACAATTTTGACAAAGTTTGCTATAGAAATAAAATTTTGACAAAATTTTCTATAGAAATAAAATTTTGCAAAAATTTTCTAAAGAAATTAAATTTTATAAAAGTTTTCTAAAAAAAAATAAAATTTTGCACAAATTTTCTATAGAAATAAAATTTCGACAAAATTTTCTATAGAAATATAATTTTGAGAAAATTTTCTAGAGAAATAGAATTTTGTGAAAATTTTCTATAGAAATAAAAGCTTGTCAAAAGTTTCTATAGAAGGATAATTACGACAAAATTTTCTATCGAAATAAAATATATTCTATAGAAAATTTTGGCAAAATTTTATTTCTATGCAAACTTTGTCAAAATTTTATTTCTTTAAAAACTCTTCTCACAATTTTATTTCTATAAAAATTTCATTTCCTTAGGAAATTTTTGTAAAATTTGATTTCTACAGAAACTTTTGACAAAATTTTATTTCTATAGAAAATGTTGTCAAAATTTTATTTCTGCAGTAAAATTTTCTCAAAATTTCGTTACTATAGAAATTTTTATCAAAATTTTACTACAGAAACAAAATTTTGACATTTTATTTCTATAGAAAATAGAAATAAAATTTTGTCAAAAGTTTCTATAGAAATTAAATTTTACAAAATTTTTTTAAGGAAATAAAATTTTTATAGAAATACAATTTTGACAAAGTTTGCTATAGAAAAAAAATTTTGACAAAATTTTCTATAGAAATATAAATTTTGACAAAATTTTCTATAGAATTAAAATTTTGTCAAAAGTTTCTGTAGAAATTAATTTTTATGAAAATTTCCTATGGAAATGAAATTTTTATATAAATAAAATTTTGACAAAGTTTGCATAGAAATAAAATTTTGACAAAATTTTCTATAGAATATATAAAGAAAATTTTGGAAAATTTTATTTCTATAAAAAAATTTTGTCGTAATTTCTATAGAAAATTTTATTTCTATTGAAACTTGTGACAAACTTTTATTTTTATAAAAAATTTTCACAAAATTCTATTTCTCTAGAAAATTTTCTCAAAATTGTATTTCTATAAAGACCTTTGTTTGACAAAATTTTCTATATAAATAAAATTTTGACTAAATCTTGTATAGAAAAAAAAAATTTGACAAAATTTTTTATAGAAATAAAATTTTGGAAAAATTTCCTAAAGAAATTAAATTTTATAAAAATTTTCTAAAGAAATAAAATATTGCACAAATTTTCTATAGAAATAAAATTTCGACAAAATTTTCTATAGAAATAGAATTTTGAGAAAATTTTCTAGAGAAATAGAATTTTGTGAAAATTTTCTATAGAAATAAAAGCTTGTCAAAAGTTTCTATAGAAATAAAATTTTGACAAAGTTTGCTATAGAAATATAATTTTGTGAAAATTTTCTATAGAAATAAAATAAAATTTCGAAAACATTTTCTATAAAAATAAAATTTTCCAAAATTTTCTATCGAAATGAAATATAGACAAAATTTTCTTAGAAATAAAATTTTGATAAAATTTTCTATAGAAATAAAATTTTGACAAAATTTTATATAGAAATTAAATGTTGACTAAATTTTATATAGAAATCAAATGTTGACTAAATTTTCTATGGAAATAAAATAGTGAGAAAATTTTCTATTAAAATAAAATTGTGAGAAAATATTCTATAGAAATTAAATTTTGCAAAAATTTTCTATAGAAATAAAATGTTAACAAAATTTTCAATAGAAATAACATTTTGACAGAATTTTAAATAGAAATAAAAAATTGTTCGTCCTCTTGTGGACGAATATATACATGAAAATTTTCTTCCCAGTGTATTTTTACTTCAAGTGCTTACATTTCTATTGCGTCATTTTCACTTTTCCTTCCATCTACTATGGTTATTGTCTTGTTGGTAGATCAATGGCTGGTTGTAATGCTCATAT
The DNA here is from genome assembly GCF_050003625.1 of Haematobia irritans. NCBI lineage: Eukaryota > Metazoa > Arthropoda > Insecta > Diptera > Muscidae > Haematobia > Haematobia irritans. The sequence continues at coordinate 116,970,953 of NC_134401.1, forward strand.
TGCCTGCCAGCAGCTCATTAAGGAAAATCTTACTTTTCTTTTCATTTCGTCGTATATGGCACTTGTATATACTACACATTCCCTCTATGGGAAACTGTCAGTTGTTGGACTCTCTCTGTTGTTGTTGTTGCTGAAAATTTTAACCTAATTATTAGCAACAGGTTTCTCATGAGAGTTATTCGTTAAAGATTTTAAACTTTAAAAGACCCCATACAATTATGTTGTATTTTATGTTCATAGATAAATTATCGTCAGTAGGTGACTATATGGGTCTGCCACTTTCGTCACATCAATGCTATGAAAAAGTTATTACAACATCGAATATGTTGTTGATACGATATAGAGAATTTTGAGAGAAAATTTTTAATAATTTTTAAAATGAATTAATGAAAGAAATAGAAGGAAAATTTAATTTTCTTTTTATTTTAGTTCAATTTCAAGTTTAATAAATTTAATTTAAAATGTTTAATTCAAATTAACTTAATACATTTTTTTAATTAAATTTAATTTATCTGAAGAAATAATGAACTAAAAGTAAAGAAACAAATCATTGGCGCCTCATCACAACCATTTTAACCATTCAGTAGTTCATTCTTATGATTTTTTGGAAACGTATGAAAATTTTCTTCTTCTTAGTTCACATTGAATTTATGTGTACGGCCATTGAACTTTATACCAGCGATGATCTGTCGAAAACTGAGACGTATTTTACATACATCTACGAATTATTTTCCTATAGCCTAAAAAGTCGTAGTTTTATATTATATAAATTTTATTTTTTTTTTATAAATTTTATTTTAATTATTTTTATGTTGAATGATTTAATCTGAGCAAGAAAAAATTACATGTTGTACAGCACCGACTTTATTGAAACCTACAACAGCAAACTTTGCGTTTGACATTCCAAGCTGTCATGAAAACTCCCTATGTTCCACTCGGTGAATTTGTTAATTTTGTTAATATTACTATTTTGAGTCTTTTCTCATAAGAAAATTGTATTTATTTTTTATAATAGAAACATAGACTTGAAAAAAGTTTGAAAACAAGTTGAATTCAAACTTTTTTCAAGTCTATGTTTCTATTATAAAAAAAAATAAAATTTTCTTATGAGAACAGATTCAAAATAGTAATGTTAACAGAATTAACAAATTCATAAATATGTACGAATATTGAAAAGCCAATTTAGAATCGAATTTAAGAATGAGAATGCCGAGAGGGTTTATGAGAATTACAATTTTTTTACGTTTTATACAGGTACAGATGACATTCACGACGTTTACAACTTTTTTACTGTCGAAAACCGAAAAATTGGTCATTCGGACCTCTGCTTTATACCCACGGTTAGTTCATAAAAATGTTGAGACATACGTGGGATAAAGAATACTTCATTGGGATTCACGATAAAGAAATCATTGTTTTGGCAAAAAAACGGACTGACATTGATTTTAATACAATAAAATTCTAAGAATTATTCAAATTAGTATCGTATAGTTACAATGTATAGTAAAGGGTGATTCTTTTGAGGTTAGGATTTTCATGCATTAGTATTTGACAGATCACGTGGGATTTCAGACATGGTGTCAAAGAGAAAGATGCTCAGTATGCTTTGACATTTCATCATGAATAGACTTACTAACGAGCCACAACGTCGAATTTTCAGTGAATGGGCCCTAGAAAAGTTGGCAGAAAATCCGCTTTTTTATCGACAAATTTTGTTCAGCGATGAGGCTCATTTCTGGTTGAATGGCTACGTAAATAAGCAAAATTGCCGCATTTGGAGTGAAGAGCAACCAGAAGCCGTTCAAGAACTGCCCATGCATCCCGAAAAATGCACTGTTTGGTGTGGTTTGTACGCTGGTGGAATCATTGGACCGTATTTTTTCAAAGATGCTGTTGGACGCAACGTTACGGTGAATGGCGATCGCTATCGTTCGATGCTAACAAACTTTTTGTTGCCAAAAATGGAAGAACTGAACTTGGTTGACGTGTGGTTTCAACAAGATGGCGCTACATGCCACACAGCTCGCGATTCTATGGCCATTTTGAGGGAAAACTTCGGAGAACAATTCATCTCAAGAAATGGACCGGTAAGTTGGCCACCAAGATCATGCGATTTGACGCCTTTAGACTATTTTTTTGTGGGGCTACGTCAAGTCTAAAGTCTACAGAAATAAGCCAGCAACTATTCCAGCTTTGGAAGACAACATTTCCGAAGAAATTCGGGCTATTCCGGCCGAAATGCTCGAAAAAGTTGCCCAAAATTGGACTTTCCGAATGGACCACCTAAGACGCAGCCGCGGTCAACATTTAAATGAAATTATCTTCAAAAAGTAAATGTCATGGACCAATCTAACGTTTCAAATAAAGAACCGATGAGATTTTGCAAATTTTATGCGTTTTTTTTTAAAAAAAAGTTATCAAGCTCTTAACAAATCACCCTTTAGTTATTACATTCCAGTGTATAACACCGAGTTTATAAAAATGTATTTTAAATCAATTTAATTAACATTTTAATATAACAAAAAATATATTGAAAATAACCATTAATTAGATAAGACATTAACATTACATATTAATTTATATATGACATTCTGTGTTTTCTATTTTCAGGTATGTTTATCGAAATCTATAAATTCAATGGGAATGTTAAGTTGTAAGTTTTTAAAAATTGAACATTGAATTCGAAATATCTCAGAAAATGCATGAAAATAAATTTATAAGAAAATTAATATGCCATAAGTGAAAAATTAAAATGAAAATTAATATGCCATTAATATGCCAAAGTACTACTAAAAAGGGGATCGGTTTATATAGAGTCTATATATATATATATATATATATATATATATATATATATATATATATATATATATATATATATATATATATATATATATATATATATATATATATATATATATATATATATATATATATATATATATATATATATATATATATATATATATATATATATATATATATATATTAATGGCCCGATATACACAAATTGTTTCATGGTTTTTAAAAGATATATAATGACATAATGCACCAAATTTCAAAACGAGTAGAATGAAATTTGCTTTTCTAGGAAGAAGCAGAAGTCAAATATGTATATCGGTTATATAGAGGCTATATGAACCTTGCAACTCCAGGAGGCTCCAGATGTCAAAGTCAGAAGAAGATTCATATGGCGTCTATATGTATATAACTATGGACAAATGTTTGCATTATAGCAGTCGATGGAGGACAGATATTGTAACAACGAGTTTTCGAAATTCAACCAAATCCGATAACAAAGCGGCCTCAGAAGCACAGTTTCCACAGTTTGTAGAATTATACCAAAAATGGTTAAGTTTTTCTGTTTTTCCATTGAAAATTTTGAAAAAATTTTCTATAGAAATAAAATGTTGACAAAATTTTCTATAGAAATGAAATTTTGACAAAATTTTATATAGAAATGAAATTTTTACAAAATTTCCTATAAAAATTAAATTTTGACAAAATTTTCTATAGAAATAAAATTTTGACAAAATATTCTATAAAAATAAAATTTTAACAAAATTTTCTATGGAAATAAAATTTTAACAAAATTTTCTATGGAAATAAAATTTTGACAAAATTTTCTATAAAAACAAAATTTTGACAAAATTTTTATGCAAATAATATGTTGACAAAATTTCCTATAGAACTGAAATTTTGAGAAATTTTCCTATAGCAATAACATTTTGACAAAATTTTCTGCAATATTTACAAAACTTTCTGAAGAAATTAAATTTTGACAAAATTTTCTGTAAAAATAAAGTGTTGACAAAATATTTTGTAGAAATACAATAATTTTGATAAAATGTTCTATAGAAATAAAATTTTGACAAAATTTTCTATGGAACTAATATTTTGACAAAATTTCCTATAGAAATAAAATTTTGACAACATTTCCTATAGAAATAAATTTTTCACAAAATTTTCTATTGAAATAATATTTTGAAAAAATTTCCTATAGAAATGAAATTTTGAAAAAATTTTCTATGGAAATAAAATTTTGACAAAGTTTTCTATGAAACTAATATTTTGACAAAATTTCCTATAGAAATTAAACTTTTGTCAAAATTTCTTAACGAACTGAAATTTTGACAAAATTTCCTATAGAAATTAAATTTTGACAAAATTTCCTATAGAAATAAAATTTTTACAAAATGTTCTATAGAAATGCAATTTTGACAAAATATAGAAACAAAATTTTGACAAAATTTTCTGTAAAAATAAAATGTTGACAAAATATTTTATAGAAATACAATAATTTTGATAAAATTTTCTATAGAAATAAAATTTTGACAAAATTTTCTATAGAAATAATATTTTGACAAAATTTTATATAGAAATAAAATTTTAACAAAATTATAAAATAAAAAAATAAAATTTTGACAAAATTTCCTATAGAAATAAAATTTTAAAAAAATTTCCTATAGAAATGAAATTTTGACAAAATTTTCTATAGAAATAAAATTATGACAAAATTTTCTATAGAAATTAAATTTTGACAAAATTTTCTATAGAAATAAAATTTGGACAAAATATCCTATAGAAATAAAATTTGGACAAAATATCCTATAGAAATAAAATTTGGACAAAATTTTCTAAAAAAATAAAATTTGGCAAAATTTTGACAAAATTTTCTGTAAAAAAATTTTTACAAAATTTCCTATAGAAATACGATTTGGTAAAATTTTCTATAGAAATAAAATTTTGAACAAAAATTTCTATAGAAATGAAATTTTAACAAGATTTTCTATAGAAATCAAATTTTGATAAAATTTTATATAGAAATTAAATTTTGACAAGATTTTCTATAGAAATGAAATTTTGACAATATTTTCTATAGAAATTAAATTTTGACAAAATTTTCTATAGAAGTAAAATTATGACAAAATTTTCTATAGAAATAAAATTATGACAAAATTTTCTATATAAATAAAATTATGACAAAATTTTCTATAGAAATTAAATTTTGACAAAATTTTCTATAGAAATAAAATTATGAGAAAATTTTCAATAGAAATAAAATTTTGACAAAATTTTCTAATAGGCACATGGGTTAAGTTAAATAGTTGTGTTTTGGTTAGGATAAGTTCTAGTGGCACCTTTTTACTCCAGGTTCTCTTGGACATTCCATAGTGATACCATAATGGGGAACTTGTCTCTTATCAATGAGTTCTGACCCATTCTAAGTCAATGATAATGGATACTTGTTTTAAACTCCACAATTAAAGAATCCTAGCACTTTGTGATAACATTTAATGCTATCTTATCAATATGCACTACCACAAAGGGATAATTCTCTCGTATCAATCAATATACCAGCAAAAAAAGCGTCGTGAAAAAAGTAGTGAAAATGTTTTTTTTTGGATCCGGTAGTGGTATAAAATTGGCACAGAAGCGATAACTTTAAAATGGGCTTGTTATAGGACGCATGTCCACAATTTCAACAGCCGTTGCACTGAATTTGCATCACTTCGTATGGTGTGATTCGAATTCAGTGTTTTGGATGTGAATTAACAAATTTTGTATTATTTTGCCAAACAAATAATTTTTATAATTTTTTTATGATTTTTAATGCATTCTAACCTTAAATGACCTCAAATATTTTCACAAAATCGCATTTTTTTCCAGGAATGAATTTTCCATTTTTCAACAAAATTCGACCATTTTATTATTATTACTCTGGTTACTCATTAAAATATAAAAAAGAGAAATATATAGAAAAATTGAATTAAGATAACTTCCTGTGTAGTTAAAATAAAGAACATCTTTGGAAGGACATTTGTGGAAGTGCTTTTAAAGTTGTGCCTTTAGAACAACTTCCAAATTTTTTTGCTGGGATCTGTTGCCCGATTCTATATTCACCTTCTTTCACAAATAATATGATACTTTGAAATCGATTAAAATTCCTTTTAATATTTTATACCAACTATAAATAACAATGTTATTTTAATAACATATTATTTTTTTTTCTTTCAATAATTATTCGTTTAAATGACATTGCAATGAAACGACATGGATGAGAGAAATACAAATAAATAAATTTAAATACCAATAAATTATTAAACCAAAATTCAGTGGAATTAAATTCAGCGTTTTTTTTTTCAACCATAAACTCACAATACTCACACATCCAAACACTATTGGCCATTAACAGCACAATTTAAAATGACAAATAAGTTCGATTGACGCAAGTATTTTAATAGTGTCAATATTCTACCTTCCACCATCCACCAAACTGAGAATATCCAAATACAAACTGAAGCCGGAGAGTATTAACATACCTCCTTAAACTATCATATTTGTTTTCTCCCACAAGTTTATTGAACTCTATAAAAACATAGCCTTTTAGCATAATATAATTTCGTTTATTTAATTTAAAATAATTTAAAAAAAGGTAATAATTTTATTAAGGCAAGTAAAATTAGTTTCGGTTTAAAAAAAAAAAAATTTTTAATAATAATTGGAGTTTTTTCGATGTCCGGAATTAAACTCTTAATACCTCTATGCCAATGGTTACTAAAGGGTGATTCTTTTGAGGTTAGGATTTTCATGCATTAGTATTTGACAGATCACGTGGGATTTCAGACATGGTGTCAAAGAGAAAGATGCTCAGTATGCTTTGACATTTCATCATGAATAGACTTACTAACGAGCAACGCTTGCAAATCATTGAATTTTATTACCAAAATCAGTGGCAGAAAATCCGCTTTTTTATCGACAAATTTTGTTCAGCGATGAGGCTCATTTCTGGTTGATTGGCTACGTAAATAAGCAAAATTGCCGCATTTGGAGTGAAGAGCAACCAGAAGCCGTTCAAGAACTGCCCATGCATCCCGAAAAATGCACTGTTTGGTGTGGTTTGTACGCTGGTGGAATCATTGGACCGTATTTTTTCAAAGATGCTGTTGGACGCAACGTTACGGTGAATGGCGATCGCTATCGTTCGATGCTAACAAACTTTTTGTTGCCAAAAATGGAAGAACTGAACTTGGTTGACATGTGGTTTCAACAAGATGGCGCTACATGCCACACAGCTCGCGATTCTATGGCCATTTTGAGGGAAAACTTCGGAGAACAATTCATCTCAAGAAATGGACCGGTAAGTTGGCCACCAAGATCATGCGATTTGACGCCTTTAGACTATTTTTTTTGGGGCTACGTCAAGTCTAAAGTCTACAGAAATAAGCCAGCAACTATTCCAGCTTTGGAAGACAACATTTCCGAAGAAATTCGGGCTATTCCGGCCGAAATGCTCGAAAAAGTTGCCCAAAATTGGACTTTCCGAATGGACCACCTAAGACGCAGCCGCGGTCAACATTTAAATGAAATTATCTTCAAAAAGTAAATGTCATGGACCAATCTAACGTTTCAAATAAAGAACCGATGAGATTTTGCAAATTTTATGCGTTTTTTTTTTTTAAAAAAGTTATCAAACTCTTAACAAATCACCCTTTACCATTGTTGCTCATTCGCATGGGGAATTACATGGCCAAACCTTAACATTTAATTCTCTAATAAGGCCTTGTGTAATGACTTGTCATACCCTTATTTTACTCCCTGACAGCAGCGTGCCATAAAGAGGATATACAAAGTATAAATCAATTTTTGTTCTTTTCGTACTCCACCATTCACATAATGATCTAGGCAATTTTATTGCAATTTTCCAATGTCCAATATGTCAAGTGATAGCTAACAATTACACAATGTTTTATATCTGCATTTAAATCTGTTGACATTTCAATATGGGATTTGAATTCATAATCATATAAATGAAGCTCCATTGGCACTGTATAGTTACACTTGCAATAAGAATAATTGGTACTGGCAATATGAAAAAATATTTAAATTTAAGACATAAACAAATATCCCAATGCAGATTGAAAAATTCCTGATATTGATAGGACTTCTTTTGCAATATCTGAATATTTAAAAATTATAATATTGCATATTTTGGGGAGCAAAAAAATATATTCCTCTTGAAGTTACGTTTGTGTTTAAACTTTTCAGAAATTTTTATGAATACATATTTCAAAATATAATTTATTTGCTAAAATTTTTATTTATATTTTTTGGTAAAAAGTTTTTTTTCCTCCTTTGATCCCAAAAATTCCTCCAAAAAGTATGCACCAAAAATTTTAATAAAAATTCATATCTAAAGGTATTTCTAATACAATAAATAACCCACATCATCTACAATTTTCCATAAAATGTACAGCAATTGTAATATGACATATAGGGAGCCACCGTGGTGCAATAGTTAGCATGCCCGCCTTTCATACACAAGGTCGTGGGTTCGATTCCTGCTTCGACCGAACACCAAAAAAAGTTTTTTCAGCGGTGGATTATCCCACCTCAGTAATGCTGGTGACATTTCTGAGGGTTTTCAAAGCTTCTTTAAGTGGTTTCACTGCAATGTGGAACGCCGTTCGGACTAGGCTATAAAAAGGAGGTCCCTTGTCATTGAGCTTAACATGGAATCGGACAGCACTCAGTGATAAGAGAGAAGTTCACCAATGTGGTATCACAATGGACGGAATAGTCTAAGTGAGCCTGTTATATCGGGCTGCCACCTAACCTAACCTAACCTAATATGACATATAAAATATGTGAAAAAAAATATTTCCATACAAATAGAAACTGGGGTTGATAGATTTTCTTTCACAATAGCTGAATATTTAATAGTTTTAATATGACATACTTTTAGCAACCAAACAAAATATTTATATATTTTTTAGTAAAAAATTTTCCTGTGGAAAAAATCCTCCCAAAAGTATAATCCCAAAATTTAATATTATTTAATTTAATATTTAATATAAATATATAAATTCATTTTTAATACAGTAAGTAAACTACTTCTCCTACGGCTATTAAGTACATCAATTGGAATATGCCATATAAAGTATATGAACAGATATTTCCATATAGATAATAATAGTTTTGGTATTTATAGAACTTCTTTTACAATGTCTGAATATTTAGAAATTATAATATTGCATACTTTCGGGAGCCAAACAAAATAAACTTTTCTAACCTGGAGCGAAGTTTATGTTTAAAAATTTCAGAAATTTTATATATGCCTAAATTTCAAAGCGTTATTTATTAAAATTTTTGTTTATATTTTTTGGTAAAAATTTCCATGTATAAAAAATGACTCCCAAAAGTATACTACAAATATTTTAATTACTATTTATATAAAGACATTTTTAATACATTAAGTAACCTACTTCTAATAATTTCAGAAATTTTATATATACCTAAATTTCAAAGCGTGTGTTTTACTTATTAAAATTTTTATTAATATTTTTTGGTAAACATTTTTCATGTATAAAAAATGACTCCCAAATGTACACTACAAATAATTTAATTACTATTTATATAAAGGCATTTTTAATACATTAAGTAACCTACTTCTTGTACAGATTTCCATAAATCATACGGTTAGTACGTATAGGAATTATAATATGATAAAAAAATATATGAAAAATATTTCCTTACAGATAGAAACTGTTCTGGTGTCGATAGGTCTTCTTTTACAGTATTAGAATATTAGAAAAAATATAATATTGCATACCTTCGCGGCCGAAACAAAATAAACTCTTCTGAAGTCAAGTTTATGTTTAATGTGCTTCAGCAATTAGCGTGGTTAATTTATTAAAATTTTTATTTATATTTTTTTGCATAATTTTTATTGTGTTTAAACTTCCCCCTACAAGTAGGCTCTAAAAATTTGAATTACAATTTATATATAAAGAAATTTTTAATACAATAAATAACTTACTTCTTCTACAAATTTCCATAAAAACTACGGCTATTAGGTACAGCAATTGTAATGACATAGAAAATATGTGAAAAAATATTTTCATATAGATTGAAACCGTTGTGGTGTTGATAGGACTTATTTTACAATATCTGCATACAATATTGCATACTTTCGGGAGCCAAACGAAAAACTCTTCTTGAGGCTACGTTTATGTTTAAACGTTCCAGAAATTTAAACATATACACATTTCAACATATATTCATTTATTAAAATTTAAATTTCCATTTTTTTTTTCAAAATTTTAATTAAGTAAAAATTCACTTCAATTCAAAATATTTTCATACAGATTGAAACCGTTCTGATAATAATAGGACTTATTTTACAATATCTGTATATTTCATACAGATTGAAACTGTTCTGGTGTTGATAGGACTTATTTTACAATATCTGCATATTGCATACTTTCGGGAGCCAAACAAAAAATTCTTCTTGAAGCTACGTTTATGTTTAAACGTTTCAGAAAATTTTATATATACACATTTCAATATATATTTACTAAAATTTAAATTTCTATTTTTTTTTTCAAAATTTTAATTAAGTAAAAATTGACCCCAAAACTATGCTCCAAAAAATTTAAATAAAAATGTTAATATATAAAGGCATTTCTACTGAAATAAATAACCACCTTCTTTAAGTCAATAGCTTTAGTTGCTAGTGCTTAATTTTTTTTTTTAATTTTTTATCATTATTAATTATAATAAATATGCAAATTAATAAATAAAAATAATACCAACTTCTTCAATTTCCCATAGATACAGTACAGCATTTATAATATGACAAAGAAAACGAAAAGTTTGTTTTATTTCTTTAAGTGTAAGAAATTTTCTCTATGATCTTTGAAATTTACTTCTTCTGCTTTTGCTGAACGAATCATATAGCAAAAACAAAAAAACAAAATGCCCACAATGAATGATAGGTGTCGTATGTAGACCTGTCAATAATTGCCAAGCTATTGTATGTCCATCACTAAAAGATAACAAGAATGCAATAAATTTTCGAAAACTTCTATCTTATATCCTTATCAGTGAGAGAGTCATGGCAATGACGCCATGGCATAAATTGATTTGTTATGATGGAAAATTCTATTGTCGATTATGTGAGGGAATTTCAAAATTCATTCAGCAGTACAATGACACTATAAAAAGAAAACGAAACCTATAAAAAAAAGTAAGGAAGAGGAGTAAAAACTTCCCTTGCCTGAGTTTTTGAAAAATCAACTTAAATTTCAATGAAGATAGGGAAGGGTCCCGCAACAATGACTTTACCGAGTCATTTTATATTTAAATGGGAACCTATGAGGAAAGGTCTTCTCTGTAGCATTACCAAGTATTAAATTGTAAGCGTGGACAAGATATAAGCAAACAATGTAGTTTGGTAAAAAATAATCTACAAATTTGCCACGTAGTATTACTCACAAACATCTGAAGTATGCTAACCGAAACTTTCCAGTGGGGGTAAGTCATTATTCGCAAGCACATGGTATTCTCGGAGGTAAGGCATAAATGCTTTCAGTACTACTTACCCAATTGAACCTTTCCAGTGGGGGTAAGTCATTATTCCCAAGCACATGGTATTCTTGGAGGTAAGGCATGCCCGCCTTGCATACACAAGGTCGTGGTTTCGATTCCAGCTTCGACCGAACACCAAAAAGTTTTTCAGCGGTGGATTATCCCACCTCAGTAATGCTGGTGACATTTCTGAAATTTTCAAAACTTCTCTAAGTGGTTTCACTGCAATGTGGAACGCCGTTCGGACTCGGCTATAAAAAGGAGGTCCCTTGTCATTGAGCTTAACATGGAATCGGGCAGCACTCAGTGATAAGGGAGAAGTTCACCAATGTGGTATCACAAAGGACTGAATAGTCTAAGTGAGCCTGATACATCGGGCTGCCACCTAACCTAACCTAACACCACGTACCAAATTTCAACCGGATCGGTTGAATGTTGCTCCTCCAATAGGCTCCGGAGGTCAAATCTGGCGATCGGTTTATTTGAGAGCTATATATATTTATGGCTGTTAGTTTTCCTATATAGATGTAAAGGTTTTGGAATTTGTTTACCAATTTTTTTTTTGCTAAAAGACAATTATTCTGAAGATTTTTGAATGCTTTAGCATCCTAACAAATTATGTCTTTCTCACTTAACAAAACTTCCTATTTCCACATGTCTTCTTTAATTTATTCAAATTAAATAGATGTGGATTTGATACCTTATCTAAAAATCCCTTTATGGAATATAAATGTGTTGGATATGTAGGAATTAAGTCTATAAGATATATTCCCATTTACTTTAATTATTTATATGAGATTGTTAATCATTTGCTATCATCAAGGAGATTTCAGATTAAGTCTCTTTATAACCAAGAAGAAATTTATTAACAATGTGGGAAGATACAAAGCAAGTACTGCATTCCCAAGTTTGCTATGGAAATGTTTTCATGGCTTCCAAGGTAACAGTGAAAATGTTAAATCTTTAACTTAGAAAAAATATTTAAAGAATCATTTCAGTTTTTTTTTTAATATTGAAATCTTCTTGTAAAATCAATTCAATGTAACGAAAAAAAAAACAACTAAAACGCAATTTCTTGGAATGTAATCTTAGCATTTTACATGCCTTATGGCCATGGCCATCATTGTGATAAGATCTTTTGTAACATTTCAGTATCCTTATTAAAAATGCTATCCTTTTTGTTTTTTTTTTTTTTTGCTTTTTCGACTCTTCTCCTCTTGACTTTTTATTGTCCCATCAAGACCATTTGAAAAGTTAAAAGGGCATAGCTTAAAGGTCTCATAGCATAAAGACTACTGTTGAATTATTAAAACTGGCAAAGAGTCAAATGACAAAAAAAATGTCTTTCGTTTACTTTCATGCGATTTGGTTTTATTCGCATCAACTCTTCAGTCAGTTAGTTCGCAGCAAACATCTTCCAGCCTAGACCCTTTTACAAAGCTTGCTATCTCGGTCACATTACACCTGTCTTTATGGTATTATTGAAACAACAAAAACACAAACCGGAAAAACGCTCATTTTCAATATTACTGTACAAAGGGCTCTTTGGTTTTTTTTTTTTTTTTTTGCGGTGTTATTTTTTTCTTACTTCAACTTAAAAATAGGGTCAAATGTTATGTTTGATATTTGTTTTCTTTTTTCTTTTTTTTTTTAGTTTCATACTTCCATTTAATATTTCTGTTCGCTTGTTTTTTTATTTTTGTTACGCTGTATTAAAGCAGAATGTTCTGTTTACAAAATAAGTAAACAAAAAAAATGTATACACCGAGAAAACAGCAATAACCGCAGGCTAATAAACAAAACTATCTACAATGTATACTATATAAAATGTTGTAGCCTGAAAGTATGTTACAATATTTTGTGGTTGTTAGTGACCAGTAAAGGGGAGAGAAAGTCATAGGGTTTATTGTGGGTTAAGTAAAAAAATAAAAAAAAAAAACTTTGTTAAAGTGAAGTCCATATTTTTTAAATAGGAAAAATATTTCTTTTGAAATTATTTTTATTAAAATTTATTAAGACTGGTAAGAAGCCTTTTATAAACTCTTTGTTACAATTTTAAATAATGTTCAAAGAAAATATTTTTCCTATTTAAACAATATCGGATTCCCGTAAGAAATGTTTAATTATGTGAATTTTATATTCTCTACCAATAGGAATGACATTGTTAGCTGCACATCGAAATATTGGGGAAACCTTATAAAGTTGTAAAGTTCTGTTTTTTGCTGTATCGAATACATAGAAATATTATGCTAAATAATAATTGTATCTAATAGTATTTATGAAGCCTAAAAGTATGCTACAATATTTTTTTTCTTTTAATCAACAGTAAGAGGGAGGGAGAGAAAGTCATAAGCTTTATTACGATTTAAACAAAAAATCATTCTATAAAATTTTAACTTTTTTGCCTAAGTCTTTAAATGTATGAATTTTATATTCTCATAGTCATTCTTTTTATAAGTCGCCGAAATATTGTGGAGAACCAATAGAGTCATAAAAATCTAATTCGAGTGTCATGTCAAATGAATAGAACTCTCACCATACCCTGAACATCATCAGCATGCAAATGCGCCAACTAGAACGATTGGTCCTAGGGCCCACATTTTGTACAGATATCAAATCAAAATTCTCTACTAAGTGCCTCCAGCCATGACTGACCATGCGCAGGCTATGTAATACGTAATTGAAGAAATTATTAAGCCTACAAGTATGCAACAGTTTTTTTTTGTTTTTGTTTTTGAGAACAGTCTACCCTTTAGACTGTATAAAGCGTTACCGTTGAGAATTTCTACAAGGTGGCATAAAAAGTGCTATTTTCACACCCATTAATTTTGAATTAAAATGCCATTGATTGTAATTTAAAAATGTGACACACTTTGTCAAAATTTTATTTCTATAGAAAACTTTGGCAAAATTTTATTTCTATAGAAAATTTTGTTAACACTTTATTTCTATAGAAAATTTTGTTAAAATTTTATTTCTATAGAAAATTTTGTCGAAATTTTATTTCTATATAAAATTTTGACAAAATTTTATTTCTATAGAAAATTTTGTTAAGACTTTATTTCTATAGAAAATTTTGTTAAAATTTTATTTCTATAGAAAATTTTGTTAAGACTTTATTTCTATAGAAAATTTTGTTAAAATTTTATTTCTATAGAAAATTTTGTCGAAATTTTATTTCTATATAAAATTTTGTCAAAATTTTATTTCTATAGACAATTTTGTCAAAATTTTATTTCTTTAAAAATTTTGACAAAATTTTATTTCTATAGAAATGTTTGTTAACATTTTATTTCTATAGAAAATATTGTTAACACTTTATTTTGTAGAAAATTTTGTTAAATTTTTATTTCTGTAGAAAATTTTGTCAAAATTTTATTTCTATAAAAAATTTTGACAAAATTTTATTTCTATAGAAAATTTTGACAAAATTTTATTTCTATAGAAAATGTTGACGAAATTTTATTTCTATAGAAAACGTTGACAAAATTTTATTTCAATAGAAATTTTTGTTACCATTTTATTTCTATAGAAAATTTTGTCAAAATTTTATTCCTATAGAAAATTTGGTCGAAATTTTATTTCTATAGAAAATTTTGACAAAATTTTATTTCTATAGAAAATTTTAACAAAATTTAATTTCTATAGAAAATTTTGTCAAAATTTTATTCCTATAGAAAATTTGGTCAACATTTTATTTCTATAGAAAATTTTGACAAAATTTTATTTCTATAGAAAATTTGGTCGACATTTTATTTCTATAGAAAATTTTGACAAAATTTTATTTCTATAGAAAATTTTGTTAACATTTTATTTCTATAGAAAATTTTGGCAAAATTTTATTTCTATAGAAAATTTTGTTAACATTTTATTTCTATAGAAAATTTTGTCAAAAATTTATTCCTATAGAAAGTTTGGTCGAAATTTTATTTCTATAGAAAACTTTGTTAACATTTTATTTCTATAGAAAATTTTGACAAAATTTTATTTCTATAAAAATTTTTGTTAAAATTTTATTTCTATAGAAAATTTTGTCAAAATTTTATTCCTATAGAAGATTTGGTCGAAATTTTATTTCTAAAGAAATTTTTGACAAAATTTTATTTCTATAAAAAATTTTGACAAAATTTTATTCCTATAGAAAATTTGGTCGAAATTTTATTTCTAAGAAAATTTTGACAAAATTTTATTTCTATAACAAATTTTGTAAAAATTTTATTTCTATAGCAAATTTTATCGAAATTTTATTTCTATAGAAAATTTTGACAAAATTTTATTTCTATAGAAAATTTGGTCGAAATTTTATTTCTATAGAAAATTTTACTCCTATAGAAAGTTTGGTCGAAATTTTATTTCTATAGAAAACTTTGTTAACATTTTATTTCTATAGAAAATTTGGACGAAATTTTATTTCTATAGAAAATTTGGTCGAAATTTTATTTCTATAGAAAATTTTATCGAAATTTTATTTCTATAGAAAATTTTGACAAAATTTTATTTCTATAGAAAATGTTGACAAAATTTTATTTCTATAGAAAATTTGGTCGAAATTTTATTTCTATAGAAAATGTTGACAAAATTTTATATCTATAGGAAATTTTGTCAAAATTTTATTTCTATAGAAAATTTTGACAAAATTTTATTTCGTTAGAAAATATTGTTAACATTTTATTTCTATAGAAATTTTTGTCAAAATTTTATTTCTATAAAAAATTTTGTAAATTTTTTTTTCTATAGAAAATTTTGACAAATTTTATTTCTATAGAAAATTTTGTTAAAATTTTACTTCTATAGAAAATTTGTTTAAATTTTTTTTTATAGAAAGTTTTGTCAAAATTTTATATCTATAGAAAATTTTATCGAAATTTTGTTCCTATAGAAAATTTGGTCGAAATTTTATTTCTATAGATAATGTGGTCGAAATTTTATTTCTATAGCAAATTTTGTTAACATTTTATTTCTATAGAAAATTTTGTCAAAATTTTATTCCTATAGAAGATTTGGTCGAAATTTTATTTCTATAGAAAATTTTGAAAAATTTTATTTCTATAACAAATTCTGTCAAAATTTTATTTCTATAGCAAATTTTATTTCTTACTGATGCTCACTGATACTCACTGATAAGTTGATAACTTGCAGTGACTCAAATTTTATACCTCTATACCTCTAATACATATCTATCGACTAATAAATCATAAATGCATTATTTTAAATGAAGGCGTCCTTTATGTTGCTTTAAAAATTCTTCATAATGGGTTAATACATTGTTTTTTGTTCAGTGCTCACAAAAATATTCAAGACCACCAAAACCCATTTTGTTCAAAAATCATAAAAATTCAATATAAACACAAACTAAATAAAATTCCAAAATATATATAAATGTGTGTGTGTGTGCAATAATTACAAGATCCTAAATAAATATTTTTCGGAACATGAAAACATGAAATATAGCATGAAATTTCATAACACATATAGACAACACTCGTACAACACTCAATGTATTGCAAATAAATAACTTGGCTCAGGAAATTAAAAATTCTAATGAAATGGTAAATTTGGACTCTATTCATAGACTACCACCACCCTCACTAAAGTAGAAATCAGTGGAAAATATGAATATCAAATACCTAAGCACAGGGGGTCAAAGGTTTTAAGTGAGCACATTTTTTTTGCAGCACTTTGCCATAGATATTTGGTATAGTCTCTTGAAATATGTTCATGTATGTGTAAATAAACATGTATATATGTGTGTGTGTGTGTGTAGATTGAGCCGTCAAAATATATAAAACAAACTAACCATGACCTTTTTAAACATAGAAAAGCCTTTTTTATTTGCTCGCTCTCGCTCTTTCACTCTTCATTAAATTATCGAAAGAGTGTGGAAATGTTCAAAAAGAGGTATGAATTTCTCCTATTGAAATGAATGCTCTAGTCTAGGGGTTTTAAGTGAACAAATATAGAGAAGGCATTAATTCAGAGAAGAGGCTAAAATATCCTCTTCAATGACAACTTGCTATAATAAGACAGTGAACGTTTTGGGCAAATTGTAGTTTAAATTTATGATAACTACTTAAAATATTTGAATAAAAAGTGAGACTGGCATACTTAAATTCAAACAAAGACTATAAAATTTAAAAAAAAAAATTTAATCCGTTACTTTAATATTGAAAAATGTCTTTCGAAAACAATATTCGGAGGTGACATGAGCTGATACTTAGTATTGCGGTTGAAAGTTTCTAAAATGTGACAAAAATATGCCATACGCAGTAAAAGATGGCACAAAAACTAACACTCTTTTTTTTAACTAACGAAATTCTAATTAAATGCATAATCATTTTGGCAGGCAGTATGAAGCGTTGCCGTTGAGAATTTCTACAGTCACATAAAAAGTGTCACTTTCACATTCATTAATTTTGAAACAGTGGCACTTTATGGCAAAATTTTATTTCTATAGAAAATTTTGAAAACATTTTATTTCTACAGAAAATTTTGTCAAAATTGTATTTCTATAGAAAATTTTGTTAAAATTTTATTTCTATAGAAATTTTTGCAAAATGTTATTTCTATAGAAAATTTTTGCAAAATTTTATTTCAATAGATTTTTTTTGCAGAATTTTATTTCTATAGAAATTCTTTGCAAAATTTTATTTCTATAGAAAATTTTATTAAAATTTTATTTCTATAGAAAATTTTGTCAAAATTTTATTTCTATAGAAAATTTTGTCAAAATTTTATTTCTATGGAAAATTTTGTCAAAATGTTATTTCTATAAAAATTTTTGGCAAAATTTTAATTCTATGGAAAACTTTTGCAAAACTTTATTTCTATAGAAAACTTCTATAGGAAAAAAATAGAAAATTTTGTTTAAAGTTTTTTTTAAGTTTTATTTCTATAGAAAATTTTTTCAAAATTTTATTTCTATAAAAATTTTTTTCAAAATTTTATTTCTATAAAAATTTTTTTCAAAATTTTATTTCTATAGAAAATTTCTATAGAAACAAAATAGAAAATTTTTTTTAAATTTTTTCAAAGTTTTATTTTTATAGAAAATTTTTTCAAATTTTATTTCTATAAAAAATTTTTGCACAATTTTATTTCTATCAAAAATGTTTTCAAAATTTTATTTCTATCGAAAATTTTGTCAAAATTTTATATCTATAGAAAATTTTGTCAAAATTTTATTTCTATTGAAAATTTTGTCAAAATTTTATTTCTATAGAAAATTTTGCAAAATTTTATTTCTATAAAAAAATTTGTCAAAATATTATTTCTATAAAAAAATTTGTCAACATTTTATTTCTAAAAAAATGTGTGAACATTTTATTTCTTTAGAAAATTGTGTCAAAATTTTATTTCTATAGAAAATTTTGTCAAAATTTTATTTCTATTGAAAATTTTGTCCAAATTTTATTTCTATAGAAAATCTTGTTAAAATTTTATTTCTATAAAAAAATTTGTCAAAATTTTATTTCTAAAGAAAATTGTGTGAACATTTTATTTCTATAGAAAATTTTGTCAAAATTTTATTTCTACAGAAAATCTTGTCAAAATTTTATTTCTATAAAAAAATTTTGTCAAAATTTTATTTCTATAGAAAATCTTGTCAAAATTTTATTTCTATAAAAAAATTTGTCAAAATTTTATTTCTAAAGAAAATTGTGTGAACATTTTATTTCTTTAGGAAATTTTGTCAAAATTTTATTTCTACAGAAAATCTTGTCAAAATTTTATTTCTATAAAAAAATTTGTCAAAATTTTATTTCTATAGCAAATTGTGTCAACATTTTTTTCTTTAGAAAATTGTGTCAACATTTTATTTCTTTAGAAAATTGGGTCAAAATTTTATTTCTATTGAAAATTATTCCTATAGAAAATTTTCTCAAAATTTTATTTCTATAGAAAAATTTGTCAAAATTTTACTAAAATTTAATTTCTATAGAAAATTGTCAAAATTTTATTTCTAAAGAAAATTGTATTAAGATTTAATTTCTATAGAAAATTTTGTTAAAATTTTATTTCTATAGAAAATTGTGTCAAAATTGTATTTCTTTAGAAAATTGTGTCAACATTTTATTTCTATAGAAAATTGTGTCAACATTTTATTTCGTTAGAAAATTGTGTCAAAATTTTATTTCTATAGAAACTTTTGTCAAATTTTTATTTCTATAGAAAATTTTGTCAAAATTTTATTTCTTTAGAAACTTTTGTCAAAAAATTTTATTTCTTTTGAAAATTTTGTCAAAATTTTATTTCTATAGAAAATTTTGTCAACATTTTATTCCTATAGAAAATTTTGTCAAAATTTTATTTCTATAGAAAATTTTGTCAAAATTTTATTTCTATAGAAAATATTGTCAACATTTTTATTTCTATAGAAAATTGTGTCACAATTTTATTTCTATAGAAAATTTTGTCAAAATTTTATTTCTAAAGAAATTTTACTAAAATTTAATTTCTATAGAAAATTGTTTCAAAATTTTATTTCTAAAGAAAATTGTATTAAGATTTAATTTCTATAGAAAATTTTTGCAAGATTTTATTTCTATTGACAATTTTGTCAAAATTTTATTTCTATAGAAAGTTGTGTCAAAATTGTATTTCTTTAGAAAAGTGTGTCAACATTTTATTTCTATAGAAAATTTTGTCAAAATTTTATTTCTAAAGAAAATATTATTAAAATTTATTTTCTATAGAAAATTTTTGCAAAATTTTATTTCTGTAGAAAATTTTTGCAAAATTTTATTTCTATAGAAAATTTTTGAAAATTTTTATTTCTATAGAAAATTGTGTCAAAATTTCAATTCTTTAGAAAATTTTGTCACAATTTTTATTGGTATAGAAAATGTTGTCAAATTTTTTATTGCTATAGAAAATTTTGTCAAAATTTTATTTCTATATAAAACTTTGTCAAAATTTTTATTTCAATAGAAGATTTTGTCAACATTTTTATTTCTATAGAAAATTTTCTCAAAATTTTATTTCTATAAAAAAATTTTGCACAATTTTATTTCGATAGATAATTTTCTCAAAATTTTATATATATAGAACATTTTGTCAAAATTCTATTTCTATAGAAATTTATGTCAAAATTTTATTTCTATAGAAATGGACAATGGACAAAATAGTACAAGTGAGCTCACAACTGCTATTTCTTCCTAGGGAAGCTATTTCTTAAACTGAACCCAGGGAGCCACCGTGGTGCAATGGTTAGCATGCCCGCCTTGCATACACAAGGTCGTGGGTTCGATTCCTGCTTCGACCGAACACCAAAAAGTTTTTCAGCGGTGGATTATCCCACCTCAGTAATGCTGGTGACATTTCTGAGGGTTTGAAAGCTTCTCTAAGTGGTTTCACTGCAATGTGGAACGCCGTTCGGACTCGGCTATAAAAAGGAGGTCCCTTGTCATTGAGCTTAACATGGAATCGGGCAGCACTCAGTGATAAGAGAGAAGTTCACCAATGTGGTATCACAATGGACTGAATAGTCTAAGTGAGCCTGAAATATCGGGCTGCCACCTAACCTAACCTAACCTAAACTGAACCCATCACAGTTTCATTTAAATCGTAGTAGAATTTTGAATGCCGAAAGCGCTACACCAGTGCTTAAAATTGTAACAATATTTAACTTTGATACGGTCGAGTTCTTTTCCTTTTCTTAATTTTTTTTTTTTTTTTTTTTTTGTAAATTTCACATTGCAATGTTGTCGTTCTCATTGTTTCTTGCCCAATGGTCAAATAAAAATTTTTATTTTCGAAAATTCTCGATAACTAAAATATGCCAGAGTCCTTCATTTCGATTTCTTCATTACACAAACAAATACCAATCATATCAAATTTCATGCAAATTAGGCCCATAAAGTTTTTAGGACATGTCGCATTTCCAAATATTTCCATTTGGTTATAATCTTGTTCACTTACAACGCAAAAGGGGGCCAAAACATTTAATCACAGAAGGGGCAATGACCCATTTAAAACAAATTTTTCTTCGTCTTTTTTTCCAATTTATAGGGCCCAGTAAACATTAAAATGAATTCAAATTACACTACATGTTGACCATTACAAGAGAAAAAAGGCCTACACATAAAACTTAATTTTTGACCATTTAACGTAAACTGAAAAATAAAATTGCGTTAAACAAAAATCCAAATGTACAGTTTAATGACCTCTATGACAAAAAAGTTTTTCGTAAATAAAATTTACTCACAATTGCAAAGGTGGTAAGCAATGAGTAATCCACTAAATTATTAAAGTCCCTTGGTGACGATCAAAACGAATTGAACCGCAAAATCAAAAAAAAAAACACAAGAAAACACAGTTTCACCACTATAATAAATCGCTAGCCAGTTAAAGCTTTAATTGAAACTGAATTGAAATACTTCCTTGGTGAAATAAATAAAAATATGTGATCACATAAAGAAGGCATGTAGTACGTGTTCCAATGGATCTATGGTTTGAGCCTAGTTCGTTATCCACATAAGCCACCCACCCAGCCAGCCGGCTTATAGCTTTTGTTTTTGTTCTGGAAAAGAAGAATTGGCCCAAACACAAAATACTAAAGACAATTTCGAACTCCCACAAATTCAAAATCACCACAATTTTTTGTCCATCTTAAATTGGCCATATTGCCCGAACAGATATTTATCATATGGTCATTTAATTTCTCTTCCCCTTGCCTTGCAAAACTTCCCCAACTTCCCTACACCATTTCGGACACTTGTTCTTTTCGTCAAAATTTTATGGATTATGCAGGTTTTTTTATGGTTGTGTTTGCTTATTTTTGGTGTTCCATTGGCGGTGTTTATCATTAGTATGAGTGTCACATCCACTTCGCGTACAACAGGTTAATAATTTTAATTTAAATTTTATTTTATTTTGATGTTATTTAAAAAAATTTTTGTTTGTGTTTTTTATTTTTCTTTCCTTTATTGAGATAAAAAAATAGAGACACTGTAAAAACCAGCAAAATATACTGTATTTATGGAAATATTAAGGAATTCAAAAAATATATGTAATATTTAAAATAAATATATTTTTTCAATTTTTTTCTTTATAAGAACTAAATATAAAAACTAAATTCTTGCGTTTTGCGATTCCGAATATCGGAACATGGGGGATAATAGTTTATTAATAAACTATAAAATTTTTTTTCTATAAAAAATTTGTAAAATTTTTATTTCTATAGAAAAATATATCTAAATTTTATTTCTATAGAAATTTTTTCAAAATTTTATTTCTATAGAAAATTTTGTCAAATGTTATTTCTATAGAAAATTTTGTCATAATTTTAGTTCTATCAAAAATTTTGTCAAAATTTTATTTCCATAGAAAATTTTGTCAAAATTTTAGTTCTAAAGAAAATTTTTGCAAAATCTTATTTCTATAGAAACTTTTGTCAAAATTTTATTTCTACAGAAAATTTTGTCAAAATTTTATTTCTATAGAAAATTTTGTCCAAATTTTATTTCTATAGAAAATTTTCTCAAAATTTTATTTCTAGAGAACATTTCCTCAAAATTTTATTTCTATAGAATTTTTTATCAAAATTTTATTTCTATAGAAAATTTTGTCAAAATTTTATTTCTATAGAAAATTTTGTCACAATTTTATTTTTATAGAAAATTTTGTGAAAATTTTATTTCTATAGAAAATGTTGTGAAAATTTTATTTCTATAGAAAATTTTGTCAAAATTTTATTTCTATAGAAAATATTGTCAAAATTTTATTTCTATAGAAAATATTGTCACAATTTTTTTTTATAAAAAATTTTCACAAAATTTTATTTCTATAGAAAATTTTGTCAAAATTTTATTTCTATAGAAAAATTTGTCAAAATTTTATTTCTATAGAAAATTTTGTCAAAATTTTATTTCTATAGAAAAATTTGTCAAAATTTTATTTCTATAGAAATTTTTGTTTTTGTTATTTCTACAGAAAATGTTTTCAAATAAAATTTAAATACCTCTTAGTTGAAGATGAAGATTTTGCAATACGTAACAAAACATCAAGAATTCTACCAAACAGTAAAAAATCAACGATTTTTGGTAGAATTCTACCATTTGTGGCTTTTTATGCTGTCTTGGCAACAGTTTGTGAGTCATTGAGAGAGTATAAATCATAAAGAAGAGTGAATTAATGCAAGACCAATAATATATCCATAATTTCCATAGCTGACGGATAGGAGAATAAAGAGAATAGTTGACATGTATATTGAGGTGTTTTGATGTTTTGAACGATCAGCTATTATAATGGGAAGGAAAATCACAAAATTACCAATTTTGATCTTTAGTCAACGAATGTAAAATATTTTTTTCATTTAATCAAGAAAATTGCAATCGAAAAAAAGTATGCAGCTATTTTAAATGTTGCAATAGTTTAAGCGGAGGTTGTTTTGCATATGAGTTTTGTTTTTGTATTTGGCTTTTTAATGCTGTCTTGGGGACAACAGTTTGAGAGTCATTGGGAGAGCTTTGACCGTAACAGAGTGAATCAAAGTAAAGGAAAATAAACATAATTTTTTGGCGAGTATATTAGGGTGTTAAATGTTTTGGGTGACTGAGAGAAAAGACACTAGATTACAATTTTAACCTTACGAATATAATAAAAATTAAATTAATTTCATAAAATGTAAGCGGAAATTTTTGAAATTGTAAAAAAGTTATCAGCTGTTGTAAATGTTGCATTACTTTGTATGACAATTGTTTTGCATGTTTCTTTGTTTTTGTATTTGGCTTTTTTTGCTGTCTTTGGGGACAACAGTTTGAGAGTCATTTGGGAGAGCATTGATCCTAAAAGAGTGAACTAAAGCCAACGTAAGAATATCACCGTATTTTGGATATCTAAACGATGGGAAAATAAATACATTTATAGGGCAAGTGTATCAGGGGGTTGAATGTTTTAGGTGATCAGATATTATAACTGAGAGGAATGTCACAAGATTATCATTTTTAATTTCATTTAAAGAATATAAAAAATTTCATCATATGTAAGCGGAGTTGTGCTTGTGTCTTTGTTTTCTTATTTGGCATTTTATGCTTTCTTTTGGTACAACAGTTTGAGAGTCATTGGGAGACCGTAAGAGAGTGAATCAAAGCAAACGTAATAATATAAAAATATAACCTTATTTTAATTAAAATCTCATTGTTTTCAAGAAATTTGTTCTTAATATTTTTTAAATTGCGCATTTCAAACGAAAAACTCTTAAAGTGTACACAAACTGTATCTTTGTTTTTCTTTTATTTTTTTTTTTTTTGCAATCTCGTAAAATCTTGTGTGGTCTTTAAAAACAAACAATCAAAATGAAAACATCTTCAGAAAACCAAAAAACAAACATTTGTGATATCATTTTAATTCGTTTGTTTTTTATTTTATTTTATATATACATGAAGCAAAGAAAGGACTGAAGTGAAATCAAGAATCATAACAACAACACTTAGCCTACTGATCTTGAATACTTAAAACAAATGAGCACCTTTCAATAAACTCCTCGTACTCCTTAAAATTTCATAATATTTATAATACAGGTTTTCGAAAGCTTTAGCATGTTAAAGAATATTCAACAACGCAATAATATTTGACATCTCGAAAAAGTTATGAGGACATAAAAATTACACCTGAGGATAAAGAAATTATATGGTTAAAAAAATAAAGATTCAATTAAAGTCAAAATGATTCGCTTTTGAAAATTACAACTTTTAGCTCTTATTAAAGAATATGCTCGAACAGGACGTGTCTACTACTTAATATTTAGAGTAAAAGAATTTTTACTGAGAAAAGAACCTACCGCAAAAACATGCAACCAGTGTTGCCAGTATTGGTTATTTTCCCCACAATAGGGAATATTTTTTAGTGGATGGAGACGAAATTTTTGAATGGTAGTCTTGGGGATTTAGAGACGAATTTCCATAAATTTTTGGGGATTGTTGTGGGAATTTTGTCCACCACAACGAATCGTTGAAGAAAACTTTTCTTCTCTTTATTACATTGGATGCAAAATGGTGCAAATGGAATATTAGGAATAGGAACGGACACAGCATTTTATTTTCGGAGCCCAAGCGTTAATTTTACTCAGCTGGGCTAAGACATTTTTCTACTATTGTAAAATCATTTCGCAAGGACTCGGACCTAACTATTGTCCTCTAATCAGTGTTCACCACTGATTTGATATTCCATAAATACAGAAAATATGAAAAGAAGAGATGGTGGGAAAATATTTCTAAATTTGTGGATTTTTGTGGGATTTTTTTTCCAAATCGTTTCACTATAATAATGGTTACATGAAATTCTTTTGCTGTCCTTTATTCCACGGTATACAAAATGGTACTAATGGAACATTTGGAATAGAAACGGACACAGGATTTTATTTTGGGGGATCCATGCGCTTATTTTATAATTTTACTCAGCTTGGCTAAGACATTTTTCTACAATTGTAAAAACCATTTGGTGGGAACCCGGACCTAACTGTTGCCCCTAATCAGTGTTCATCACTGATATGGACAATATATCTCATAAATACAGAAAAATGAAGATGTTCATAATGATATATAACACCAATTTGATTACTTCAGTACCTAGAAGTAAATTTTCGTTCATAAATACATGGTGACCGACATCACATTTCCTGAGCATTTGAAAAACGATCTTCACAGGTCTCCTGGCGTAGTTCGTTGGTATGACAAAATTTTTCATTTTTTTTTTTTATTTTTAAATTATTACTAATTTTATATTTCATAAGAACTTTTCAAAATGCTTTGAGGATATTTGTGAATAATTTTAATTTAAATTGGACATGTTTGGGGATGAAAGCATCATAGTTTGAGGACAATATCCGGAAATATATTGGCAACACTACTTGCAACAACCCTATTTCTCTTTGTCTCTCTCTCTCTCACTCGTTTAAAGGAGGGATAAAAAATTCTGTACGATCTCCACTGAAGACTGATGGTATGACAAAAATTTTACAATATTTTCAATTTTTAAATTATTACTGATTTTCTTTTTCATAAAATCTTGTCAAAATGTTTTGGGTTTTTTTGTGAATAATTTTAATTTAAATTAGATATTTTTGCGGACGAAAGCATCATAGTTTGGGGACAATATGAAGAGAAATAGTGCTAACACTACCACAACTCTATTTCTCTCTGTCTCTCTCTCTCTCTCTCTCTCTCGCTTTTATGCTAGGATTTTAGAGCAGGGGCGAAAGTTTCAGTATTTTGGTAACTTTCTGGCATTTTTAACATGCTAAAATACCGCAATACCCCCACAAGCTAAAAAGTACTTTTTCTATTACTATAATAAAATCAAAAACAATTTTATTTAGTTTGTCATTCGGTCATATTTTGTCTGCGAGATCTATTCAACAAAAAGGAATATTTGAAAATTTTTCAATTCATGTTATTTTCTTCAAAACACCAAAGATTCGTGTATATCATCGTTTTATTTGTGGCTGACCCTTCGCCGTAGTGGATCACCTCAGCAATTTGCTTAAGAGTGGTATTCCGGAGTCTAAAATTGTCAAGGAAGTGATTTTATACCTCCTAAAGGGTAATGGAATTGTAACGAATAATTTGAATAATTTTAATTTAAATTGGACATTTTTGGGGACGAAAACGTCATAGTTTGAGGGCAATATCCAGAAATATGGTGGCAACAATACTTGCAACAACCCTATTTCTCTCTGTCTCTCTCTCGTTTACAGAAGGGATGAAAAATTCTGTACGATCTCCACTGAAGACTGATGGTATGACAAAAATTTTACAATATTCTCAATTTTTAAATTATTACTGATTTCTTTTTTCAGAAAATCTTGCCAAAATGTTTTGGGGATTTTTGTGAATAATTTAAATTTAAATTGAATAGTTTTGCGGACGAAAGCATCATAGTTTGGGGACAAGGTGAAGAGAAATAGTGCCAACACTACCACAACTCTATTTCTCTCTGTCTATCTCTCTCTCTCTCTCGCTTTTGTGCTAGGATTTTAGAGTAGGTATGAAAATTTCAATACTTTGGTAATTTTTTTCTGTACTTTTTACCATGACAAAATATCGCAGTAACCCCACGAGCTAAAAAGTGATTTTTCTAATACTGCAATAAAATCAAAAACAATTTTATTTAGTTTCTCATTGAGTCATATTTTTTCTGAGAGATCTATTCAACAAAAAGGAATATTTGAAAATTGTTTGCATCCATGCCATTGTCTTCAACACACCAAAGATTCGTGTATATCATCGATTTATTTGTGGCTGACCCTTCACCGTAGAGGATCACCTTTGCAGTTTGCTTAAGAGTGGTATTCCGGAGTCTAAAATTGTCAAGGAAGTGATTTTAAACCCCCTAAAGGGCCATGGAATTGTAACGAATAATTTGAATAATTTTAATTTAAATTGGGAATTTTTGGGGACGAAGGTTAGGTTAGGTTAAGTTAGGTTAGGTGGCAGCCCGATGTATCAGGCTCACTTAGACTATTCAGTCCATTGTGATACCACATTGGTGAACTTCTCTCTTATCACTGAGTGCTGCCCGATTTCATGTTAAGCTCAATGACAAGGGACCTCCTTTTTATAGCCGAGTCCGAATGGCGTTCCACATTGCAGTGAAACCACTTAGAGAAGTTTTGAAAACCCTCAGAAATGTCACCAGCATTACTGAGGTGGGATAATCCACCGCTGAAAAACTTTTTGGTGTTCGGTCGAAGCAGGAATCGAACCCACGACCTTGTGTATGCAAGGCGGGCATGCTAACCATTGCACCACGGTGGCTCCCTTATTGATGTAGGTCGGATGGTATTGCAAATGGGCCATATCAGTCCACTTTTACGTATAGCCCCCATATAAACGGACTATTCAGTCCATTGTGATACCACATTGGTGAACTTCTCTCTTATCACTGCGTGCTGCCTGATTCGATGTTAAGCTCAATGACAAGGGACCTCCTTTTTATAGCCGAGTCCGAACGGCGTTCCACATTGCAGTGAAACCACTTAGAGAAACTTTGAAACCCTCAGAAATGCCACCGGCATTACTGAGTTGGCATAATCCACCGCTGAAAAACTTTTTAGTGTTCGGTCGAAGCAGGAATCGAACCCACGACCTTGTGTATGCACGGCGGGCATGCCAACCATTGCACAACGGTGGCTCCCTACCACTTAGAGAAGCTTTGAAACCCGCAGAAATGTCACCTGCATTACTGAGATGGGATAATCCACCGCTGAAAAACTTTTTGGTGTTCGGTCGAAGCAGGAATCGAACCCACGACCTTGTGTATGCAAGGCGGGCATGCTAACCATTGCACCACGGTGGGGACGAAAGCATCATAATTTGGGAACAAGAGCCAAAAAAAGATAGTGGCAACACTGCTTGGAATCACTCTATTTCTCCTGTCTCTCTCGCTTGTATTTTAGGAGTTTAGAGTAGACAACCGGCTTAAAATAATACAAATAAATAAATAATTAATAGTTATGAAAAAATATTGAATATGTGAACGCAGCTGTCGAAAATTAATTAAAATATGTTTTGTATTTTCTTTTTGAGTGTAAACCTTTTTCCCCAAGTAGTAGGCTTACTTTGATTTCTATTTCCATTTTCCAATTCAATACGTCTGATATTTGCTAACACCCCATAAACTATATCAAAAACATTTGACAGGTTCATGGGCTGCATATTACTCACCTCTCTAAACGAGGATCCCCTTCAAATGTCCAAAGTATTGATAAATTATATGTAAATAAAAAAAAAACAAATGAATTTAATTGATTTCAATTTACTGTTAAGAAATTCAATTAATTAGCATTGCTGGCATGCGATAAGGTGGCCTGGGCAATCTCAACATCTGCCTCATTTTATTTTGTTTTGTTTTCATTATCTCCAGTAATGAGATGACACCCCTTTCCTTCAAAATGCTTGACAAAATGCTTTCTTCCGTCATGCAAAACGACCTTGTGCCAAAACATTTTGCAAAAATGAGGTTTCCTTATTTTTTTTCTCGGCCCGCGATTTCAAAATATATTGGAATTACATCTCAAGCAGGTTACAAAAATTTAATTAATCACAAAATGCCAATTTTCTTGAAACAACTCCAATTGGTTGTGAGCAATCACAACAATTCATCGAGGTATTTGTATACTTCCTAGTACTGAGTATCAGTAACCCGACAACGGTGTAAATAACATCGGTGTTTAATTACATCTCGCACACGTTGCAAAATGCTAACTGGTCTTATTTACTTGGAGGTGGAAGAGGGAAGTATTTACAAGCGAACGTGTTTAGAGTTTAGAATAAACGAAAACGCCTTAGAACGTAACGTTTCCCGTTTCAATGGAAACGGGTTGCTTCATCAATTTAAATCCCATGACGTATATTTGTTTTTTTTTTCTCAAAATTTGACGCACTTTTTATTGTGTTGAAATTAAAAACAAAAAACCGAAAACATCAACATTTCACGCACACATTCTCCTAATGAATTATTCAAATCTCGATTGGCGTTACAATTTAAACTTAAAAAAAAAAAACAGAGCATTCAAAACAGCTGACCAAGTACGCATCTTGTCTATCGTTGGAAAATAAAAACCATTTATACTGAAATGGAAACAAACCTATGGTTTTTTTTGTTATTTAAATGAAAAGGAAAGGGCAGACAAGAATTTTGATCCCTACCCGATAGGAAAGAGGCGTACTAATTTCTTCGTTTTATTGGGGACAAATAAAGAAATTTGTTATTCTTTTTATACCCTCATCGAAGGTAAAATTTTCTTACAGAAATAAAATATTTACATTATGTATAGAAATATAATTTTGCAAAAATTTTCATTAAAAATAAAATTATGCAAACATTTTCTATAAAAACAAAAATTTGCAAAAATTTTCTATAAAAACAAAATTTTTCTATAGAAATAAAATTTTGCAAAAATTTCTATATAAATAAAATTTTGACAAAAATTTCCTATAGAAATGCAATTTTGCAAAAATTTTGTATAGAAGTAAAGTTTTGACAAAATTTTCTATAGAAATAAGATTTTGCAAAAATTTTCTATAGAAAAAAATGTTGCAAAAATTTTCCATAGAAATATAATTTTGCAAAAATTTTCAATAAAAATAAAATTATGCAAAAATTTTCTATAAAAACAAAATTTTGACAAAATTTTCTATAGAAATAAAATTTTGACAAAATTTTCTATAGAAATAAAATTTTGACAAAATTTTCTATAGAAATAAAATTTTGCAAAAATGTTCTATAGAAAAACAAAATATTGCAAAAATTTTCCATAGAAATATAATTTTGCAAAAATTTTCTATAAAAACAAAATTTTGACAAAATTTTCTATAAAAACAAAATTTTGACAAAATTTTCTATAGAAATAAAATTTTGACAAAATTTTCTATAGAAATAAAATTTTGACAAAATTTTCTATAGAAATACAATTTTGACAAAATTTTCTATAGAAATAAAATTTTGCAAAAATTTTCTATAGAAAAACAAAATATTACAAAAATTTTCCATAGAAATACAATTTTGCAAAAATTTTCTATAGAAATAAAATTTTGACAAAATTTTCTATAGAAATAAAATTTTGCAAAAATTTTCTATAGAAAAACAAAATATTGCAAAAATTTTCCATAGAAATACAATTTTGCCAAAATTTTCTATAGAAATAAAATTTTGCAAAAATTTTCTATAGAAAAACAAAATATTGCAAAAATTTTCCATAGAAATACAATTTTGCAAAAATTTTCTATAAAAATAAATAACTTTTCTTTAAAAATAATTCTATAGAAATAAAATTATGCAAAAATTTTCTATAGAAACAAAATTTTGCAAAAATTTTCTACAGAAATAAAACTTTGACAAAACTATAGAAATAAAATTTGGCAAAAATTTCCCATAGAAAAAGAGGAAGCACGCTCAAAATAAACCCAGCCAACTGCACTCAAATCGATGATTTGAAGGTGGCAAAGGAAAAGAGAAATGTTTGTTTGATTTTTGCAAAAATCGACTATCATAAACCTTTTTTCGCAAGGTTCAAGTGTGGCTCACTTTGGGTTTGATGAACTACCAGAATTTGTTCTGATAATTGGTTGATAGTTTTGCTGCAAGTAGAGGATGCTGATGAGGAACGTGGTAATTTCGAAACATGCGTCCATCCAACCATCTTGCAGTCTATAGGGCTTTGCCCAAATTTGACAAAAATTCTTTTCCTCTGTTGCTTAAGCTACTCTTGTAGTTTAGTCAATGCAATGGGTTTTAAGCTGAGATCAAAACAACAAATATGATTGAAGTACAAACCAACAATAACAAAACAAAAAGAAAAGAAAACAAAATATCGCAAAAATTTTCTATAGAAATAAAATTTTTGCACAAAATTTAAGAGAGAGAAAATCTGAGAACAGACGGGGTCAATCTGACAACGTTAAAATGACACCATTCGTTGTCAAAACAACAACGAGCGTTCATGATCTGAAAACGTAATGGTTACGAATTTATAAACAAAATTAAAAAAAAAAAAGATTTCCGCTACTGTGACTCGAACCTGTGTTGTGCGCACCATACGCGTTAACAGTCGCCTTAGCACATTGCACCACCGGTGGAGTTGCCATAACAACGTCTAACGATTATTTTAAGAATTTTCATGGAAAAAGAAAAACGAATGCCGTTCATGAAATCGTGAACGCCCGTGGACAAAATCGTGAACATTCCGTTTTGAATTGTTGTGAACGTTTCCGTTTCATTTTGTCACCGTCCGTTCACGATTGTGGAACGCAATTTTTTCTATTAGTGTATAGAAATAAAATTTCTATAAATACAAAATTATCTACAGAAATAAAATGTTGACAAATTTTTCTATAGAAAAAATATTTTGTAAAAATTATCTACAGAAATAAAATTTTGTCAAAATTTCTATAGAAATAAAATTATGACAAAATCGTCTATAGAAATACAATTTTGACAAAATTTTCTATAGTAATAAAATCTTGACAAAATTGTCTATAGAATTAAAATTTTGACAAAATTTTGTAAAGAAATAAAATTTTGGCAAACTTTTCTAATGAAATGAAATTGTCTATAGATATAAAATTTTGTTAAAATTTTGTATAGAAATAAAATTTTGCATAAATTTTCTATAGAAATAAAATTTTGCAAACATTTTCTAAAAAATAAAATTTTGACTAAATTTGTAAAGAAATAAAATTTTGACAAAATTTTCTATATAAATAAAATTTGGCACAAGTTTTCTATAGAAATAAAATTTTGACAAAATTTTCTATAGAAATAAAATTTTGACAAAATTTTCTATAGAAATAAAATTTTGACAAAATTTTCTATAGAAATAAAATTTTGACAAAATTTTCAATACCAAAATAATTTGTATAAAGGCAACATGTTTGGAACAGGACATGCTTTTTTAGTGCATCATGTATGCATATCTTGTATAAATTGAAAGGGTTCCCTGTATAAAGCCATCCATCGATATGACTTTTTTAATTCGAAGACGCTTTTTTATAAATCAAAAATTATTTTATTTTTAATTTTGTGTTTTGTTTCAGAATTTAAAGAAATTTGACTTTAATCATCGTAATAGTGGAATATATATCAATTTTTTCGAGAATATCCTTTAAACCAATACCAACATGAATTCACTACCACTGAAATCTTACCAACTTTAAAAACGAAAAACAAAAAATATTTGTTTTAAAGACATAAATTCCACCTTGTGCCGACGTGGTTTACTTTAAAAAATTTTTTTGCGACGGCTGCCACATTTTGCGTTCATTTATCAAATTTTTTATATCCAATTTTGCTTTTTCGCGTTGCACATTTCATAGAAAAATGCCGACGATGACATTGCCTTCTTTTGTTTTGTTTGGATAGCAATTCCTTATGGAACTTCTTCTAGAATAGAGCGAAGGCAACGTGAATGGGCCAAATGTGTGTGTTTGAGTGAGCGTATATTTCAATGTCATAAAAAGGTCTCCACCATAAAGGGCAGGCACACTTTTCTACCTTAGGAGTCAAACAATGCTGTATGGCATTTTGCGGTTTTGCCGGATTATCTGATCATCGTAAATTATACTCACTTTTCCTACGGTCATGTCTTCGTCATGTAGGCGCTATTTATATGTAGGGGTAATTTTTTGTTCTTATTTATTTCGCCGATATTTTATAAAAGAATGAGGAGAATTTTAGCTTCTTTGTGATTTATAAAAGAAATTCCTTAAACATTGCCTTTATTAAGCAATTGATCATGTTCTAAGTTGGTGAAGAAGGTACCAAGGATTTCTGTACAAGTACAATGTCACAGGCATTCCACTTTGCCAAATGGTCGTACATAGTCCATTTAAGTTTACACAGAATTACCTTTGTACGGCTTAAGTATACAAATTCCATTGTCTTTGTTATGAACGTAATCTTAATGAGCTATGGAAATACCATGGGTGAAAAATTTAAAGAAAATTAAATAAACATACAATAGCCTAAAATAAAATATAATATAATAACGTAAACTAAAATAAAATAAAATAAAATAAAATAAAATAAAATAAAATAAAAAAAAATAAAATAAAATAAAACACAATAAAACAAACTAATCAAAATTATGTGACATAATATTATATTAAATTACTTCCAATTCAATTAGTGTTAATGCAATGAAAGGATAATTACATTGGCCATCTCCCTAACTCTCAATCCTTATCCAAGCAGCCTCAGGACACTTTATGAATGATTTTTAAACAAGTAGTCCTAGCAACGTCACTCTTAAATTCAATTATGATATATACTATATAATATAGATTATAGTATATACCAATGTTTGAAGAAAGTTTTAACAAAAATCTACAAAATTCAAAAATTTTATTTTGAAGTTCTTTTTGGCAAAATTTTTGTCAAATTTTCGATAGAAATAAAATTTTGGCAAAATTTTCTATAGGAATAAACATTTGACAAAAATTTTGCCAAAAAGAACTTTAAAATAAGACTTTTGAATTTTGTAGATTTTTGTTAAAACTTTCTTCAAACAGTGTCCAAATTGTATTTCTATAGAAAATTTTTGCAAAATTTTATTTCCATAGAAAGTGTTATCAAAATTTTATTTCTACGGAAAATTTTGTCAAAATTTTATTTCCATAGAAAATTTTGTCAAAATTTTATTTCCATTGAAAATTTTGTCAAAATTTTATTTCCATAGAAAATTTTGTCAAAATTTTATATCCATAGAAAATTTTGTCAAAATTTTATTTCCATTGAAAATTTTGTCAAAATTTTATTTCCATTGAAAATTTTGTCAAAATTTTATTTCCATAGAAAATTTTGTCAAATGTTATTTCTATAGAAAATTTTGCCAAAATTGTATTTCTATCGAAAATTTTTGCATAATTTTGTTTCCATAAAAAACTTTGTCCAAATTTTATTTCTATAGAATATTTTTGCAAATTTTTACTTCTATAGAAATTTTTTTTGCAAAATTTTATTTCTATAGAAAATTTTGTCAACATTTTATTTCTAAAGAGAATTTTGTCAACATTTTTATTCCAATAAAAAATTTTCCTACAATTTTATTTCCATAAAAAAAGTTTGCCACAATTTTGATTTCTATAGAAAATGTTGTCACAACATTTTATTTCTATAGAAAATTTTGTCAAAATTTTATTTCCATAGAAAATGTTATCAAAATTTTATTTCCATAGAAAATTTTGTTAAAATTTTATTTCTATAGAAATTTTTGTCAAATTTTTATTTCCATTCAAAATGTTGTCAAAATTTTATTTCTATAGACAATTTTTGCAATATTTTATGTCTATAGAAAATTTTGTAAAAATTTTATTTCCATAGAAAATGTCGTCAAAATATTATTTCCATAGAAAATTTTGTCAAAATTTTATTTCTATAGAAAATTTTGTCAAATTGTTATTTCTGTAGAAAATTTTGTCAAATTTTTATTTCTATAGAAAATTTTGTAAAATTTTTATTTCCATAGAAAATGTTGTCAAAATTTTATTTCTATAGAAATTTTTGTCAAATTTTAGTTTCCATACAAAATGCTGTCAAAATTTTATTTCCATAGAAAAGTTCGTCCAAATTTTATTTCAATAGAAAATTTTGTCAAATATTTATTTCCATAGAAGATGTTGTCAAAAATTTATTTCAATAGAAAATTTTGCAAAATTTTATTTCTATAGAAAATGTTTGCAATATTTTATGAATAGAATATTTTGTCAAACTTTTATTTCCATAGAAAATGTAGTTAAAATTTTATTTCCATAGAAAATATTGTCAAAATTTTATTTCTATAGAAAATTTTATCAAAATTTTATTTCTATAGCAAATTTTATGTCTATAGAAAATTTTGTCAAATTTTTATTTCTATAGAAAATTTTTGCAATATTTTATGTCTATAGAAAATTTTGTCAAAATTTTATTTCCATAGAAAATGTTGTCAATATTTTATGCCTATAGAAAACTTTGTCAAAATTTTATTTCCATAGAAAATTTTGTCAAAATTTTATTTCTATAGAATACTAGCGTAACCCGGCCCGCTTCGCTGCGCCTTCCGAAGCATATTTGGAGGAATATTTTGCGCTAACTTAGTCAACTATATCCTTCGTGCTGAAAACAAATTCGAAAAGATTTGAATTATTTTAAACAAATCGGACTGCTTGATTTTTCGTTTATAGGTACAAATACGGCGGGAGAGGGTGTACCTTCTTCTATATTTCTTGTGAATTTTAAGTGTGGTTTGTCAAGGAAAGGTATCCTTCTTCTCAACATATCTGAAAATTAAGCACTATATTATAATAACATACAAAGAAAAAAGCAAAAGTAGTAAAAAAGTTTACCACATTAACATTTGCTAAAATGTTGGAAAATGATGCACCCTCTACGTTGGCTGACAATTTCATGCAAATTTAAGTTCTTTACTAAAAAGAAGTCTGGCAGAAGCCTGTGCAAAAATCATAAAATTATGTACCGAGTTCCCATTTACGGACAACCCTCTACTTTCGATTTAAGAAAAAAACGGACAAAAGGGAACCCTCCCCCCACCTTCGCTCCACTACGACCTGATATCGGACTATCACGTATCCTATATTAATTTCGCAACTACTCAATGGTCCCTATAAATTCTATCGAAGTAAATCGACAAAGTTTATTTCAATTTTCCCCTTCCCTAACCAGATATCGAAAAATCATATACTAATTTAAAAATCATGTATAAATTTAATCACCTCGTCCCACGTTCCCTGTAAATTTCATAGAAAATTTTGTCAAAATGTATATGCGTATAAAATTTTTGCAATATTTAATGTTTATAGAAAATTTTGTCAAAAATTTTATTTCCATAGAAAATTTTGTCAAAATGTATATGTGTAGAAAATTTTTGCAATATTTAATGTTTATAGAAAATTTTGTCAAAAATTTTTTTTCCATAGAAAATTTTGTCAACATTTTATTCCCACAGAAAATTTTGTCAAAATTTTATTTCTATAGAAAATTTTATCAAAATTGTATTTCTAGAGAAAATGTTGTCAAAATTGTATTTCTATAGAAAATTCTGTCAAAATTTTATTTCTATAGTTTATTGTTTTGTCGCAACACTTAGAATTGTCAGTTTTACTTTTGGAAATTTTTAAAGTAGACAAAATTGGGGCATTTCCCATAATATCCGTTTTACATAATTTCAGAGATAATATGAAAAAATCCATTCACTCCTTCTCAGAGTGTACTTCCATGATAAACGTGAATTTTTTTCTATCTATTAATTGTTTGATTTATATGAACGTGATGTTGTTGACCGGTAGTTTATCATAAGCACGAAATGAAATAACAACTATAAATAAAATGTGCATATGATCTTTTTGTGATTTCAATAAATAAAACCAGCAGTGGTGTTGAATGATTTTCACGTGGATATAAAACGAGTTTTTGTTTGACGAAAAAAAAACAAAAACCATTATAAAATATTAAATAATTTCAATAATAAATGCATAATGAAAGCGAAATTATCAATAATTCAAATAAACAATTTCAATTTTAATATTCGTTAATACAATGGTTTATTATGTGAAAAAAGTGATGCCAAGTTGCCAGTTGGGTTATTAACGGCAGTTAGTGGTTGAACCAGTTACATATGAAGTTAGTGGGAAACGTAACGTTGTCGTTACATACTCACACATTTATCTAGAATTTTAAAACGATAGTTAAAATAATTTTTATTATTTATATTCATATTTTTTAATTATTTCTATGATTTTATTTATTAATAATATGTTTGTTTCTCCTTTCATTTCAGATATATTTATCACAATTTGGTTATTTACCCGCCTCAGCTCGTAATCCCGCCAATGGTGGCCTCTTAGATGCCTCCACATGGATCAAAGCAGTACAAGATTTTCAAAGTTTTGCCGGTTTAAATGTCACCGGTGAACTGGATGAAGAAACAATGCAATTGATGTCAAAACCACGTTGTGGTGTACGTGACAAAGTGGGCTTCGGCACTGATAGTCGATCGAAACGTTATGCTTTACAGGGTAGCCGTTGGCGTGTTAAGGCTTTGACCTATAAAATTTCGAAATATCCAAAACGTTTGAAGCGTTCCGATGTGGATACCGAGGTGTCCAAAGCTTTTAGTGTATGGAGTGAATATACAGATTTGACCTTTACCGCTAAGGCAACGGGACCAGTACATATTGAAATTAAGTAAGTAGAGAAATGAAGTAAGAGAGAACCCCCGCACGGAGATGTTCTACAATTTATGGTGGGCCCTGAAGACTTTAGGGCCAACGATGAGCATTTTCTCTTAACTGGGGAAGAAAATTGATGACTCCAAGATCTTAATCACGAATTGAGCAACTGGGTCATTACTAGAGTCATAAAACCGGTTTTAGAAAATAATACCGGAAAAAAGCAAACCATTAAAACATCCGGTTTTTTATCTCTCATTGGAATTACGTTCATATCCCTTGCGTGGACCTACTTCCACATAGACCTATCGATGCTTTAAAATGAAAACTTTCTATGTCTTTCTCTCTCTCATTTCAGGTTTGTTGAGAGTGAGCATGGTGATGGTGATGCTTTCGATGGTGTTGGCGGTACTTTGGCTCATGCTTTCTTCCCCGTCTTTGGCGGTGATGCCCATTTCGATGATGCTGAGTTATGGACTGTCAATAGCCCTCGTGGCACCAATCTCTTCCAAGTAGCAGCTCATGAATTTGGCCATTCTTTGGGTCTATCTCATTCGGATGTTCGTTCGGCTCTTATGGCTCCATTCTATCGTGGCTATGAACCTGTTTTCAAATTAGATACCGATGATGTTTTAGCCATTCAGGCTTTATATGGCAAGAAATCCACACAATCTGGCAATGGTTTGAATCCGACCAGTGGCGGTGCCTTGCCACGTACTACACAACGTCCTGCCTTTGCACCACCCAAAGCTGCTCCACGTGATGATCTCATATGTAAAGATCCCAAAATTGATGCTCTCTTTAATTCGGCTGAGGGACAAACATATGCTCTGAAGGGTAACAAATACTATAGATTGACAGAAAATTCAATAGCTGAAGGTTATCCCAAACTTATATCGGAAGGATGGCCAGGATTACCCGGTAAAAGTTTTGAAGAAAAAAATGTATTCCTTAGTTTCTAACCAATTTTTTTTTTTCAGGTGATATTGATGCCGCTTTTACTTATAAAAATGGCAAAACTTACTTCTTTAAGGGTACAAAATATTGGCGCTACAATGGCCGTCAAATGGATGGTGATTATCCCAAGGAGATTAGTGAAGGATTCACTGGTATACCCGATCATTTGGATGCTGCTATGGTTTGGGGCGGTAATGGCAAAATCTATTTCTACAAGGGCAGTAAATTCTGGCGTTTCGATCCTTTGAAGAGACCTCCAGTGAAGTCTAGCTATCCCAAACCAATTTCAAACTGGGAAGGTCTACCGAATAGCATAGATGCGGCATTGCAGTATACAAATGGTTATACGTACTTCTTCAAGGGTGATAAGTACTATCGGTTTAACGATAGAACATTCGCGGTAAGTTCTTTACTATTAGTTTCTCCCATAGACAACCTTAAACAGCCGAGCTGACTAAAAGTTTTTTTGGAAAAAAAACTTAATCAGCCAGTTTCAATTAAAGTTTTCCCATAGAAAACCTTATTCAGCCAGGCTGAATTAAAGTTTTCCCATAGAAAACCTTATTCAGCCAAGAGTTTTTCCTAAAGAAAATCTTATTCAGTCCTTATTCAAAACAACTGAATTGAAGTTTTCCTATAGAAAACCTTATTCAGCAATGCTGAATTAAAGCTTACCTATACAAAAACCTTACTCAGCCAAGCTGAATTATAGTTTTCCTAAAGAAAACATTATTCAGCCAGTCTATTTTTAAGTTTTCTTATAGAAAACCTTATTCAGCCAGCCTGATTTAAAGTTTTCTCATAGAAAAGCTTATTCAGCAAGGCTTAATTAAAGTTATGTCTAAGAAGATCTTATTCAGCCAGGATGAGTTAACGTTTTGCTATAGAAAACCTTATTCAGCCAGACTGAATTAAAGTTGTCCTAAAGAAAACCTTATTCAGTCAGACTGAATTAAAGTTTTCCTAGAGAAAACCTTTTCCAGTAAGGTTGAATTTTAGTTTTCTTATAGAAAACCTTATTCAGCCAGACTGAATTAAAGTTTTCCTAAAGAAAACCTTATTCAGCCATGCTGAGTTAAAGTTTTCTCTTAAAACACCTTATTCAGCAAAGCTAACTAAAAGTTTTCCTATAGAAAACCGTAATCAGCCAGGCTGAATTAAAGTTTTGCTATGGAAAGCCTTAATCAGCTTGACTGAATTATAGTTTTCCTATAGAAAACCTTATTCAGCCAGACTGAATTAAAGTTTTCCTAAAGAAAACCTTATTCAGCCAGGCTGAATTAAAGTTTTCCTATAGAAAACCTTATTGAGCCAGGCTGAATTAAAGTTTTCCTATAGAAAACCTTATTCAGCCAGGCTGAATTAAAGTTTTCCTATAGAAAACCTTATTCAGCCAGGTTGAATTATAGTTTTCCTATTGAAAACTATATTCAGCCACACTGAATTAAAGTTTTCCTAAAGAAAATCTTATTCAGCCATGCTGAGTTAAAGTTTTCTCTTAAAACACTTTATTCAGCAAAGCTAAATAAAAGTTTTCATATAGAAAACCGTAATCAGCCAAGCTGAATTAAAGTTTTGCTATGGAAAGCCTTATTCAGCTTGAATGAATTAAAGTTTTGCTATGGAAAGCCTTATTCAGCCTGACTGATTTAAAGTTTTCCTATAGAAAACCTTATTCAGCCAGGTTGAATTATAGTTTTCCTATAGAAAACCTTATTCAGCCAGGTTGAATTTTAGTTTTCTTATAGAAAACCTTATTCAGCCAGACTGAATTAAAGTTTTCCTAAAGAAAACCTTATTCAGCCATGCTGAGTTAAAGTTTTCTCTTAAAACACCTTATTCAGCCAGGTTGAATTAAAGTTTTCCTATAGAAGACCTTTTTCACCCATGCTGAATTAAAGTTTCCTATAGAAAACCTTATTCAGCCAGGCTGAGTTAACGTTTTCCTATTGTAAACCTTATTCAGCCAGGTTGAATTATAGTTTTCCTATAAAAAACCTTATTCAGCCAGACTGAGTTAAAGTTTTTCTCTTGAAAAACCTTATTCAGCGAAGCTAAATAAAAGTTTTCCTATAGAAAACCGTAATCATCCAGGCTGAATTAAAGTTTTCCTATGGAAAATCTTTTTCAGCTACGCTGATTTGACGTTTTCCTACGGAAAACATTATGCAGCTAGGCTGAATTGAAGTTTAAACCTTATTCAGCAATGCTGAAATAAAGTTTTTCTTTCAAAAACCCTATTCAGCAAGGCAGTATTAAAGTTTTCCCATAGAAAACTTTATTTTATTTGTTTTTAACATTTTTTTCCTCTCGATTTCAGGTTGATGCCGCAGACCCACCATTCCCCCGTCCCTCTGGCCATTGGTGGTTTGGTTGTAAGAATACGCCATCAACAACAGGTAATATTGTGGATAAATCAGAGGAAACCGAATTGCCTTCCTCCTTCCTAGATTATGATAACAATGGTGATTCAGTATTCGATGCAGGTGAGTGGAACCGACCCAGGACAAAATTATAAAACAAAAAAAAAACCAAATCAAATAAAGAAAAACTAATAATAGTAATTTAAAATTAAAATAAAAAACAATAATTGATATTCTAGAAGTTAGTAAGAAAATTAAAAAGTAGATTTTTTAAAAAATCTAAAAATTTGTTGGCATAAAAAATTTGAAAATTAAAAACTAAACTCATAAAATGTGATCTCCTTATAAACAAAACAAAAAAGGAACGAAAATGAAAAAGCTTAATAGTAATTGTTAAAAATTACTTTATAGAATTTTTTGCAAAAACTTAACACATAGCTATAAATAAAATTGTTAAGAAAACTGAAAAAAGTGTGGTATGTTAAATTAAGTTTTATAAGTATTAACAAAAAAAAAATCAAATACAAAGAAAAACATTTTAGCCAAACCATACATTCTTATATATATACATTAAAATTTAATAACGAGCATATATTTTTCTATGTTTTTGTATAATTAATTGTAATAAAAAAATATTTACTAATTTTATAAAATCAAACAAAAAAACGAACAGTGTTTTAGCCAATGCCAAATATTTAATTTAACTCTTAACGTCTGTTATCAAATATCTATGTACATCTTTTTATCTATTTATCTGCATATATGATTAAAATTTTTATCGCCTAAATATGAATGTCTTATGTCTATTTTTTTAAATCTGTCTTCTGTTTCCCATTGTCTACTACATTTCTGTACAGCTCTACTTCTTCTTCTTCTTCGTGTTTTGCTTAAACGAAAATCGTTTTCATGAAAATATAAATTTCTTTTGCATTTCTGTCTTTCTTGGAAAAATTTCCAGCATTTGCATATTTTTCTGTTAATTTTATCGATGTAGGAAAGCTTGTTTGTTTCATTTGCATTGTTTTTTTCACAATTACAAAAAGTTAACGAAATTAGGATTAGGTAATTAAATAGAAACTAGAAAAATTCCCATATACTCCATACGATTAGAAAGATCAAAAAGGAAAGTTTGGTGTAAAAGACATCAAATCTAAAGGTTTTTTAGTAGAAAATCTTATTCAGCCTGGCTGAATTAAATTTTTCCCATAGAAACCCTAATTCAGCCAGACTAAATTTAAATTTTCCCATAGAAAACGTTATTCAGCAAAGCTAAATTAAGGATTTCCTATCGAAAACCTAGTTCAACCAGACTGAATTTAAGTTTTCCCATAGAAAACCTTATTCAGCCAGGCTAAATTAAAGTTTTCCTATAGAAAATCTTATTCAGCCAGCCTGAATTGAGGATTTCCTATAGAAAACCTTGTTCAGCTAGGCTGAATTAAGGATTTCCTATAGAAAACCTTATTAAGACAGGCTACATTAAGGATTTCCTATAGAAAACCTTATTCAGCCTGGCTGAATTGAGGATTTCCTATAGAAAACCTTAGTCACCCATGCTGAATTAAGAATTTCCTATAGAAAATCTTATTCAGCCAGGCTGAATTAAGGATTTCCTATAGAAAACCTTGTCCAGTCAGGCTACATTAAGGATTTCCTGTAGAAAATCTTATTCAACCGGCTACATTAATGATTTCCTATAGAAATCCTTATTCAGGCTGGCTGAATTAAAGTTTTCCTATAGAAAACTTTATTCAACCAGGCTGAATTGAGGATTTCCTATAGAAAACCTTATTCACCCATGCTGAATTAAGAATTTCGTATAGAAAACATTTTGCAGCCAGGATGAATTAAGTATTTCCTATAGGAAACACTTATTCAGCTAGGCTGAATTAAGGAATTCCTATAGAAAACCTTATTCAGCCAGGCTGCATTAAGGATTTCCTATAGAAAACCTTATGCAGCAAGGCTGAATTGATGATTTCCTAAAGAAAACATTTTGCAGCCAGCATGAATTAAATATTTCCTATAGAAAACCTTGTTCAGTCTGGCTACATTAAAGATTTCTTATAGCAAACCTTATTCAGCAAGGCTACATTAAGGATTTCCTATAGAAAACCTTACTCAGCCAGGCTGAATTAGGGATTTCCTATAGAAAACCTTATTCAGCCAGGTTGAATTAAAGTTTTCCTATAGAAAACTTTATTCAGCCAGGTTATATTAAGGAGTTCCTATAGAAAACCTTATTCAGCCAGGCTATATTACGGATTTCCTATAGAAAACCTTATTCAGCCAGGCTATATTAAGGATTTGCTATAGAAACACTTATTCAGCCAGGCTGAATTAAAGTTTTCCTATAGAAAACCTTATTCAGCCAGGCTGAATTAAGGAATTCCTATAGAAAACCTTATGCAGTCAGGCTGAATTAAGGATTTCCTATGGAAAAACCTTTTGCAGCCAGGCTGAATTAAATATTTCCTATAGAAAACCCTTTTGCAGTCAGGCTGAATTAAGAATTTCCTATAGAAAACCTTTTTATAATTATATGAATTAAGGATTTCATATGGAAAAACCTTTTGCAGCCAGGCTGAATTAAATACTTCCTATAGAAAACCTTATTCAGTCAGGCTGAGTTAAGAATTTCCTATAGAAAACTTTATTCAGCCAGTCTGAATTAAATATTTCCTATAGAAAACCTTATGCAGTCAATCTGAATTAAGAATTTCCTATAGAAAACCTTATTCAGCCAGGCTGAATTCAGGATTTCCTATGGAAACCCCTTTTGCAGTCATGCTGAATTATGAATTTCCTATAGAAAACCTTATTCAGCCGGGCTGAATTAAGGATTTTCTATGGAAAAACCTTTTGCAGCCAGACTGAATTAAATATTTCCTATAGAAAACTTTATTCAGCCAGGCTGAATTAAGGATTTCCTATCGAAACACTTATTTAGCCAGGATGAATTAAGGATTTCCTATAGAAAACCTTATTCAGCCAGGCTATATTAAGTATTTCCTATAGAAAACCTTTTTCAGCCAGGCTGAATGAAGGATTTCCTGTGGAAAAACCTTTTGCAGCCAGGCTGGATTAAATATTTCCTATACAAAACTTTATGCAGCCAGGCTGAATTAAGGATTTCCTATCGAAACACTTATTCAGCCAGGATGAATTAAGGATTTCCTGTAGAAAACCTTATAAAGAAAGGCTATATTAAGGATATCCTATAGAAAACCTTATTCAGCCAGGCTGAATTAAGGAATTCCCAGAGAAAACTTTATTAAGACAGG
Source organism: Haematobia irritans (assembly GCF_050003625.1). Classification (NCBI taxonomy): domain Eukaryota; kingdom Metazoa; phylum Arthropoda; class Insecta; order Diptera; family Muscidae; genus Haematobia; species Haematobia irritans. The sequence continues at coordinate 117,015,590 of NC_134401.1, forward strand.
CTACATTAAGGATATCCTATAGAAAACCTTATTCAGCCAGGCTACATTAAGGATTTCCTATAGAAAACCATATTCAGCCAGGCTGAATGAAGGATTTCCGAGAGAAAATCTTATTCAGCCAGGCTACATTAAGGATTTCCTATAGAAAACCTTATTCGGCCAGGCTATATTAAGGATTTTTTATGAAAAACTTTATTCAGCCAGGCTGAATTAAGGATTTCCGAGAGAAAACCTTATTCAGCCAGGCTTCATTAAGGATTTCCTATAGAAAACCTTATTCAGCCGGGCTGAATTAAAGTTTTCCTTTAGAAACCTTGAAGTTATGTTTCCCATTAAAAAACAAAAATATTATTCTGCTTACATTTCGATTATTATTCAGCTTAGGTGAATCAAAATATTTATTAGAAAATTTAGTTTGAATTTTGTGAATCATATATTAGCAAATTTAGTATGCCATACTCAAATATGTTAATAATATGATTCATTCAATTCGTAATGAGATTAATCCCATTTAGTCATCTTCTATTAATGATCGGAAAAATCATAGCATATTTCAATCATTAAGGTAGATACTAAGCTCGTGTTTCACAGTGAAAATAAACGTTTTTCATAGTGATTTTTCTGTAATAATTTATTTTATAGAAATAAAACTCATTGATTGGGTCATTGACCTAAGGAAAATATAAATTTTGCCAAACAAAAGAGAATTTTCAAGATTTTAAATAGTATCCACTTTCCTCACTTTAGTTTTATCCCCATAACATAATAATATACTTGGTGGCGTATACGCAATTCTTTTAAGATTAAAAAGTATACGTCACCTATTCAACCTATTGAAATTACTTATACGCAATATAAAAATCTATTCTTAGGACTTTTTGGATTTCTTTAACTTTTTGTAAAACCAAAATACACATCAACTTTTCATTTTTGCTTTTTTGTGTTAGAGAAACTGACAATTTTTAATTTTGCTTTCAATGGAACAGGTTATGGTAATCGATTGTTTAGGTTTGTGCTCATTAGAAAAATATAAAAGGTTAATTGTCTGGTATGTGGTAAGTAAATAGTGTTGGAGAAACTGGTCTTTATGGTTATTAAAAGCATAAAACCATTAAAAAAAAACTGTTTTTCAACAACATGGCTTTAATAATAAAACAAATGGTTCTAATGCATTCATAAACCATAAAAGAAGGGTAATCATCATTAATATCAAATAAATAACTTTTTAACAGATAATAATTTCATATATACATACTTTTTTGTAACATAAAATTTATATATAAAAATTTTTCCAAGCACCTAACCTGTCTCATATTTTCAGTATGTTTCATAAAATCAAAAATTATTTAATCAACGCCATGAATATTAATAAATATATTACATAATCTAGCATACCATGTAAATTCTTTTTTTTTTGTAAGCTTTATGGAATAAAGCAAAACAACAACAAAAATTCATGAAATAAAATGCAATTACCACTTAACAATTAAATACTAAACAAAACCACATTTTTTAAGTGGTGTTTTATTACCAAAAATAAAAATCTAACCATTTTTTTGTAATCTAGAAAAAAAAATAATATAATTTAAATATTTTAAAAGAAATCCTAATAATATTGTAATAATATATTAATTTTAGAATTATTTCTAAAATATCTATAAAAAAAATTAATAGAATTAAATTAATCCATAAATTTTAGATTTATTTCTAAAATTTTGCTTACCTCCTACTAGATTTTAAAAAGAAGAACAAACTCCCAGCGAAAACAACAAAAAGCAAGGATTTGTGTTTTGGGTCAGCTGGTCGGTTTCACTAATCTGAATTGGATAAATTCAACCATTTATATACATATTATATATATTTAAAAAAAAAATAAAACTACCCTTATTATACACATGCCTGGAATTATCTGTGCGTTACTAATCTTTATTACTTCATTTAACATTTCCTGCTAACATTTCATTTCTCAAAATACAAAAAGAAAAGAACTTTAACAAATTTTGGTTTTTTAATTATTATTAATTTTTCTTTTGGTTTGCAAAATGTACATAAAATATAAAAAAAACAACAAAATTTTCATTAATTTCCTTTAATAATCTCTTAAGTATATAATTTGAGCACTACTATCCCTTTGGTTTTCTTTAAAAAAATTATTGTTATTTTATATGGTATTTTTCTCGATTGTATCTTTTCCCCCTAAACCTAAGTTCATTAGAAATATTTTATGTTGTAATTTTTTTTTACACTAAACCTGAACGTAGTATGATCCCTAATTGAAAATAATTTAAAATATCTCTTAGAACTTTCCTCAATTTTATTATTTATGGTATTTTTGCTGCACTAGAAACACCACCCTATGGTTTGATGTTAAGCTCTTTAGTAGTAGATCACCAAACAATTATATTTACCACTAGTGTTGTTACAATATGTGTATGTTGAATATAGATCCCTTTTCCATTTTGTTCTCACTCTTTCTCCCACTCTCTCTCTCTGACTGTTTGTTGTTGCGATCTCTCCCCATACATATGTTTGTTTTTATACATCGCGCACACGCCCATACACACACGAACACATGGAAACACACGAGTTTAATTTGGCTGTTATACAAAGCGTGTTATCGATATCAACAATTATATGCATGTTTTCGATAAAAACTAAACAAATTCGATAAAATTGAAACATGATTTTTGGCTTATTTTGAATTAAAAAAACAAGGACAAAATTTGCATGTCTACATTATCTTGGCTTTAGTTGATAGATGTTTATTTTTTTTATGCACGTTTTTATCATTTATTTTATTTTTGGAAATTTATTATTTATAAGCATAAAAATCCATAAATTTGTAAGAAAAACTAAATAAAGTCTAGATTTGTGTTTATTTGAGATTATATACATACATTCAAAGAAAGTTTCATTAATAATTGAAACATTGAAGCTTTATATTAAAATATCGGGGGACTCAAAATTAATTTCTCTGATATTCCAAAATTATTTCGATTCGTGTCAAATTTTCTTTTACCAAAAATTAAAAAATTAAAAAAAAAATGGAGCAATTTCAAAGAAATTTTCATTAATAATTGAACAATATGAAGCTATTTATTAAAATATCGAAGGGCTCAAAATTAATTTCCCTGATATTCCAAAGTTATTTCGATTAGTGTCAATTTTACTTTTACCAAAAATTAACAAAAAAAAAAATTGCAGCAATTTCTGGGCTTTATTTAGAGTTACTAACACATATATTAAATTTATATATATTTTTGCAATTCGTTCTTTACATATTTCTTACGATTTGTTTGCCATAAGAATTTTAATAGATTTTTTGGTCAGCTGTAATTATGACTTTTTTCTATTAATTTTAAAAAAAGTTATAAAAAGTTGTTATCCCAAAATTGACCATTTTACCTTCAATTAAACATTGCTTCGGCCCAATAATTCAGCATCATTTTAACTTCCTCCAAGAATTAATGAAGATTCCCCATGCATAGAAGGCAATATGAGCACCTTCAAGAGCAAAATCCTATTTTTGTATGGGGAACATGGAACATTTTTAACGCAAAAATGTGTTTTATCGGTAAACACAAAATGCTTGTCAAAATCACATTAAAAAAAAACAAGTAAGGAAAGTCTAAAGTCGGGCGGAACCGACTATATTATACCCTGCACCACTTTGTAGATCCAAATTTTCGATACCATATCACATCCGTCAAATGTGTTGGTTTGTCCCAAATACATACATTTAAATATCACTCGATCTGGACAGAATTCGTTAGACTTCTACAAAATCTAGAGACTCAAAATTTAAGTCGGCTAATGCACTAGGGTGGAACACAATGTTAGTAAAAAAAAAAGATGGGAAACATTTAAATCTGAAGCAATTTTAAGGAAACTTCGCAAAATTGTATTTATGATTTATAGCTCCATATATATGTATTAGAAGTTTAGGAAAATTAGAGTCATTTTTCAACTTTTCGACTAAGCAGTGGCGTTTTTACAAGGAAAATGTTGGTATTTTGACCATTTTTGTCGAAATCAGAAAAACATATATATGGGAGCTATATCTAAATCTGAACCGATTTCAACCAAATTTGGCACGCATAGCTACAATTCTAATTCTACTCCATGTGCAAAATTTCAACCAAATCGGAGTTAAAAATTGGCCTCTGTAGTCATATGAGTGTAAATCGGACGAAAGCTATATATGGGAGCTATATCTAAATCTGAACCGATTTCAACCAAATTTGGCACGCATAGCTACAATGCTAATTCTACTCTCTGTGCAAAATTTCAACCAAATCGGAGTTAAAAATTGGCCTCTGTAGTCATATGAGTGTAAATCGGATGAAAGCTATATATGGGAGCTATATCTAAATCTGAACCGATTTCAACCAAATTTGGCACGCATAGCTACAATGCTAATTCTACTCCCTGTGCAAAATTTCAGTTAAATCGGAGTAAAAGATTGGCCACTGTGGTCATATGAGTGTAAATCGGGCGAAAGATATATATGGGAGCTATATCAAAATCTGAACCGATTTCAATAAAATTTGGCACACTTGACTACACTACTACTCCTAATGCAAAATTTCAACCAAATTGGGGTAAAACTCTGGCTTCTGGGGCCATATAAGTCCATATCGGGCGGAATATATATATGGGAGCTATATCTAAATCTGAACCGATTTCTTCCAAAATCAATAGGGTTCTATTCTGAGCCAAAACATATACTTGTGCCAAATTTTAAAGTCGATTGGACAAAAACTGCGACCTAGACTTTGATTACAACAATGTGTTCACGGACAGACGGACATGGCTATATCGACTCAGGAGCCCACCCTGAGCATTTTTGCCAAAGACATCATGTGTCTATCTCGTCTCCTTCTAGGTGTTGCCACAGTGTGGCGCAGGGTATAAAGATGGTTGCGACAAACATGTTACATGTTTCTCCATCGAAAAATTAAATTTTACACTTGAAACAGGTTTGAGGTGATCGTATTCCTTCTCTGGGAAGCCACGGTGGTGCAATGTTTAGCATGCCCGCCTTGCATACACAAGGTCGTGGGTTCGATTCTTGTTTCGACCGAACACCAAAGAGTTTTTTTCAGCGGTGGATTATCCCACCTCAGTAATGCTGGTGACATTTCTGAGGGTTTTAAAGCTTCTCTAAATGGTTTCACTGCAATATGGAATGCCGTTCGGACTCGGCTATAAAAAAGAGGTCCCTTGTCATTGAGCTTAACATGGTATCGGGCAGCACTCAATGATAAGAGAGAAGTTCACGAATGTGGTATCAAAATGGACTGAATAGTCTACGTGAGCCTGATCGGGCTGTCACCTAACCTAACCTAACCTATTCCTTCTCTGGGTGCACCTTGCATATCTAAAAAAATTTTAGGCATTACGCATCCTGACTGGTAGCCGCACTTTCGTTTGTCGGCAGTGCTCAAAATTCCTTCAATTTGCGTCCATACATAATTTTCAAAACAAAATTCGAAACCCTTCCGAAACAAAATACGAAAAAAGTGCTTTTATTTTACTCGAAAAGAAAACGATATTGATCTCCAGATAAATTTCCCCGCTTGAGGGGCAGTACTTTCGTTTATCGGCAGTGCTGAAAATGCCCTCAAGTTGCTCCATGCGTGGCATAAATTTCAAAACAAAAAATTCGAAACTCTTTCAAATTGCTACCAAAAGAACCTAAAAAGGTCATATTCCAGAGAAAACACGAAAAAGTGCACATATTTTACACGAAAAGAAACCGACATTAATCTCCAGATTGTACCGTTCGATCTAGGGATTGTAATGAAAAAGTAGACCTTTTCAAAATTTAGAAAATTCAACCTTCGAATTTTTGGAAAGTCGGCCTTTCAACTCTTCTCAATTTTTTTCACTTATTAGAGACTTTTGCGGTTATAGAAAAGTCGAATTTTGACGTCTCAATGTTCAAATCTCCAGATTGTACCGTTCGATCTAGGGATTGTAATGAAAAAGTAGACCTTTTCAAAATTTAGAAAATTCAACCTTCGAATTTTTGGAAAGTCGGCTTTTCAACTCTTCTCAATTTTTTTCACTTATTAGAGACTTTTACGGTTATAGAAAAGTCAAATTTTGACGTCTCGATTTTCAAATCTCCAGATTGTACAGTTCGATCTAGGGATTGTAATAGAAAAGTAGAGCTTTCCAAAATTTAGAAAATTCAACCTTCGAATTTTTGAAAAGTCGGCTTTTCAACTCAATTTTTTTCACTTATTAGAGACTTTTGCGATTATAGAAAAGTCGAATTTTGACGTCTCGATTTTCAAAAAAAGTTCGTTAGCAAAATTTGCAGAATACAAAAGTCGACATCGAATATTTTTGGTTTAGTCGAAAAATCAATTTCCTAGAGATCGATCCATGTTTCCTCGACTGCTATGAAACGATGCAGCACGCCTCCCCACCCCTCAAACACTCAGGTCTAAGGATTGCGGTTGTTGTCTGGAATGAAGGTTGGTGCCTTCTCCGGTAAATGACAAAAAATCCTATGGCTTTGGTTTATCCGAAGCCATACATTCGGCACATTTCTTTATGGTCCTAGAGAATACCTCTAGATTTCCAATTTCTGGCAAATTGCATAAAAGCCATACATTCGGCATACATTCGGGATACCTCTTTATGGTCCTAGAAAACCTCTAGATTTCCAATTTCTGGCAAATTGCATAAAAACTACGGATTCTAGAAGTCCAAGAAGTAAAATCGGGAGATCGGTCTATATGGGGGCTATATCGAAATATCGTCTGATAATCACCATTTTCGGCACACCTCTTTATAGTCGTAGAATACCTCTAGATCTCCAATTTCAGGCAAATTGGATAGAATCTACGATTTCTATAAGCCCAAGACCCCAAATCGGAGGATCGGTTTATATGGGTGCTATATCAAAACCTGGACCGATATAGCCCATCTTCGAACTTGCCTGCGTGCAGACAAAAGACGATTCTATGCCAAATTTTAGGACGGTAGCTCCTTTATTGAAGACTGTAGCTTGATAACAACAGACAGACAGACAGACGGCCGGACGGAAATGCTTATATCGTCTTAGAATTTCTCCTTGATCAAGAATATATATACTTTATATAGTCGGAGATCGATATTTCGATGTGTTACAAACGGAATGACAAACTTCTTATACCCCCATCACCATTCTATGGTGGTGGGTATAAAAAAGCTGGCAAAATGGAGGTTCCAAATGTAAAATTTGACACAACCAGTTTTCTTCGGAGGGTCACCATATATGATCCCTAAATAAATGGGAATAGAAAAAATTAATAATACCTTGAAAAAAAGTCCAACGAGGATACACACAAAAAATCTGCTTTTCTGATTTAATCACGAAATTAATTTATCCAATTAATTTTTTAATTGAAATTTCTTCGAACACAGAAATGATAGTATCAATTAAAAAATTTATTGAAATTCAATTAAAAAATTAATTGATACTATTCATATTTGTAATTGATTTTTGTTTCAATTAAAAAATTAGTTTTTAATTGAATATTTTTTTAACTCAATTAAATAACTAAACTACAGATCCACTTCTACCCTATCCACGACCCTGTATATCACATTACAAGTTTGTAGCACGTGAACGAAAACACATCATCATTATGACAAACAAATCTTAACAAATGTCTTGGATTGTTTTTTTAATATAATCTTCAACTCATGAATTCACGTTTTTTGTTTAGATCTGTTGACATTTTACAGCATTCTAGTATTTATTTATTGCATGTTCTGTTTGAAAAATCATTTAGATGGGAAAAAAGTAACAGCAAAAAATGGAAATATTTATATGATTTTTATTATTATTATTATTATTTGTTTTGTATCTCTTTGTTTTTTTTTCTTATTAAAATGCATATTTACAGGCGTACGTAAACGTGGATAAATATACTGTCACACACAAAACCCAAAACCACAAAGAACAAGTATTTTAAACAAAAAAAAAACACAAAAAGTAATTAAACTTGACACAACATCCAGAATACAAGAACAAACATTTAAACACTATAAACAAATCATTATTAATATTAGTAGTAAAAATTGTTGACATAATTAGACTGACATTGTTTGTTTTATTTGTAGATCAGAAAAATGCTTCGTAAATTAGTGTTTGTTTTCTAGAATTTTTCTATTTTGGTTTTCTCAATGTTTTGTGTTGATGGAATAATATAAAATGGTTTATATTTATATTATTGGGACATTTCTAAAAACATTTATCCAATTTTTGGGCTTGTACAACTCTTATACAACTCTTATACAACTCTTATACAACTCTTATACACCTCTTATACTACTCTTATACAACCACAAAAATGCTTAAAAATCTTCATAAAATATGACAAAGCATTCGTGAGGGTATATAAACAATTTTATATTCTTATCTCAGATATAAGGCATCCTTTAAATATTTGGTCTTCTCTACTTCAAATTCCAAATATTTGTATAAGGTTTGAATCTGTAATTGACTCACTATTTATATTTTAACTGTGTTTGCATTTTCCTAAAGTCGTTTGCTACTTATAAGAATATATAATTAAAATTCTCTTATATACACTTATAAACAAAAAAAAAATATTTTATCAAAATTTATAAAATTTGTTAAGCAAACTATAATTTTCGCCTTTAAATTGAAAAAAATATCGTTGGAAAACTTTTTAAAATTTCATATATACACAATTCCAATAATCCCAGTTTCTTATGTTAGTAATCTCTTATATAAATAAATATATAATTGTAATATTCTCATATACAAGCATAAGAAAACTATTTTACCAAAATTTATAAGAATAAAAACCACGTAAACTCTTAATCGGAAAAATATGCCATTATTTTAAAAATTAATTATTTGCTTTCAAAAACAAAACCAAAATTACTCTCCACACACAATCACGAAATTAATTGATCCAATTAATGATTCAATCACGAAATTAATTGATCCAATTAATTTTTTAATTCAAATGTCTGCAATTACGAAACTGATAGTATCAATCAAAGTTTTAATTGGGCATTGATTAAAAAAATAATTGATTTCATTAGCAAATTTCAATTAATTTTTTAATTGATTCAATTAAAAATTTAATTGATATTGATTGCAAAACTCAATTAATTGTTTTAATTAAAAAAGGTAAATATTTTCAATTACTTTCTGAATTGGCTCAGAGTTTTTATTTGAAATAACAATTGATTGTTTGAAATACATTTTTTAATTATAAAATAAAAAATATTTCATCACTTTTTTAACTGACTTAGTCTTCCGATTTTAATTAAAAAGTTAACAGTATCAATTAATTTTTTATTTAAAAATTTTAAAATCATTTACTTCATTAACTTGATGTTTCTATCTTGATTCAAAAGTTAATTGTATCAATTAATTGTATTAATTGAAAACATTTTCAACTTCAATTAACTTTTTAATTGGAAATATTTTGGTGATATTTTTTTCTGTGCATATAAAGAAGACATTATTGATTTCAAATTTCTGAAACAATCTCTTATACTAAAAACAACTTCTTCCAAAACAATGGAAAAGTACAAATAAAACTGTACTATTCTCTTATACGAACTCCCTTCTATGAACTCTTCTATTCACTACACGTCCACAATATTACTTTTCATAAGAAAGCTAAAATTTTTCACCTTTAATTAATAAAAATATATCTTAAACTAACAATATGATTGTAATAATCTGAAAAACTCTTATATTGGTGATCTCTTATATTCATAAATATGTAAATGAATTTTGGTAAAATATTTTTCTCATGTCTGTAAATGAGAGTTTTTTAAAATTTGTTATGCATTTAAACAACAAATACGAAAAATATACAATTCTCTTCTACGAATTCTTATATTCACTGTATTTCAAAAAATATATAGGTATCATGAAAATGCAATTCAAAAAAATTTAAACAAAATTTAAAAAAAAAATTAAGAAATTTGGGGTATACCCTCTATATTCCTCCGTCATCTAAAATTGTATTATTCTCTTATACAAACTCCTTTCTTGAACTCTTATATTCCCTATATTTCCACAACCATATTAATTTTCACAAGAAAACTATAATTTTTCATATGAATAAAAAATTTATTCATTTGAAGATTCCTAACGAATTTCTAAAAATCTCTTATACTAAACAAACAAATCTATAGTCTTGTCTTAAAAAGTCTTATCGAAAATATCCATGTGTATACGATTATATATTTGCACTTGTATTAAATTTTTAATGACATGATTTGTATAATAGATGTATAAGAAAAAATAGTATCCTTATGTAATTGTCAATTTATTATGTATACTCTGTAATTAAATTTGGATGAATCGGCCGTTTGCACACCTTTTGCAACTCTTCTATGATTCGTATCTAAGTAAACTATTTTTGGAAACTTTGCAATTTTAAAATTTTTCTTTCAAATCTCTTACACGACTCTTACACCATATAATTTCGATTATTTTATATGTATATGTAAATCATCAAGAATGAAAAATTTATTAATTTGAAGATTCTAAACAAAATTCGAAAAAGATATCTTATACTAAACAAGTATTTATGTAATATCCTCATGTGGAATGTATAGAAATGTTAAATTCTTCTATCAAATCAGATACATTCTATACTACTCTTTGACAGCAATAGGAATGTTAAATTCCTGTGTCAACTTAGATACACTCTATACTACTCTTATACATAATATTTTCCAGAGTTTACCAATTGCTACGATTATTTATTTGCACTTTCATTGAAATTGGCATATGACATAATTTGTATGGTATATAACTATTATACAACTCTTATACGACTCTTATAAAACGCTTATACGACTCTTATAACAACTCTTATACGACTCTTATAAAACTCTTATACAACTCTTATACAACTCTTATACGAATGTTATATATGGAAATCCTCACAAACAATTCCTTCACATATCCTTGCTGTTCTACATCTTTCAGCATAGCAATAATTTGCACCATTTATGAATGTAAATGTCAAAATACGAAAATGCAATCACAGTTATGAAAATTCTATATAGTAGTAGATTACTATCACAAATAGATAGATAATTTCCTTTTCATATCTCAATGTGTAATGTAATTTGCACTATCCTCTTCCTGCTCACCTTCTTGGTTGTGAATATTTCTTTCCTTGGAATTTGTAATTTTTATTTTTAATAATCATATGATTTGTTTTTTTAAAGATTACAATTTTATTTTCTCTTCTTTTTCGATGACTTCAAATAACAAACAAACATTACGACATTTTACACGACAACAATACAAACAAACGATACTATACGCTAAAACAAATAATAACGAAAAAATTAACCAACCCACCAAAAATCCACACGAATATGAAAAAAAATATATATATAGACAAAGATGTCACTAAAGATGTAAACAATGAACGACGTTCGATACCTGGCTGGATGTGGAACATAGCCCGTTCCTGGTTTTAATGAAAGAGCATATTGCAAAACCTTTCACCATACTCCGTGCCTAACATGTGATGTCGAAGACATGAACTAATTTTTTTTGGACTTAAAATCAAACCAAACAAATGATGAAAAACGTGATATCTCTGTTAGAAGTTTTTGTGTAAATAATTTTAGGAAAACAACAAACAACCTTCGCAGAACTCAAATCTTGCTGTTCGCGTGTAAAGAAGACCTGTTCATCTACTTCATTTCATCATCAAAACCGTTTCCATTTTTGTCCTCCATTGTGTCCCCTGTGCCGTTTGCCATGATATCAACATTCGCATTTGCTAGCCCCTTCCTTGCTTTGCTAGCAAATAATTTCTTAGCTATTTTTGAATTTGACTCCCTATTATGCTGCTGCTGCCAAGGTCATGTTAAAAAATAATTATGCCAAAATTCTTTGCCAATTAAATGTAAAACAAACATAAACAAATAGCCAAACCAATGTAAATTGCTACAATAGAGACCATCTATCGGCCTAGCAACGAAACTATAAAACACCAAACCAACAACAACAAAACCACATTTTGTAAGAAAGTACGTTATAATTTTATTTTTATAAATCTTAAGTTATTTTTTTTTTCAACAAGTTCGGTTTAGTGTAAAAAAAAAAATATATATATATTTTTTTTAATATATATTTTTAATTTTTATATATTCTTTTAATCATATATAAATAATACCAAGGGATTGTTTATCATATAAATAACATTTTTGTAAATTGTTTCATATTTTCAATACATATGTATAAACAAATCAAAACAAAAGAATTACTTTACTATTTTATATATATTTTTTTTAAATGACTAATTTTTAATTTTGGGTTTATGAAATTTGGCATTTGCACGATTTTTGTTAACGAAAATCATTTATTGCTTTGTATATAAAATTATAAAATGAATTATTATTATTCTATTTTAACATATAACTTATTAACTACCGTTTCTTCAACATGTTGTGGGATCATTGTTGCGTATAATTAACATAATTTAAATAGTGTTTATCATACGCTAAGTGTGACATTAAAATTAATTATACGCATTGATGTCAATTATAAGAGTTTGTAACTATGGTTAAATTAAATTAAGCCAAATGATTTACCGGTGTAGATGTTGATACACTACAACAGATTAAGTTTTAAATATATTCGGCGATTATAACCGCAAACAAAAGTTTTCTAAAACCACACTCAAAAATTTTCTATAGAAATAAAATTTTAAAAAATGTGATAAAATTTTGACAAAATTCTCTATAGAAATAAAATTTTGACAAAAATTTCTATAGAAATAAAATTTTGAAAATATTTTCTTTAGAAATAAAGTTTTGACAAAATTTTCTATGGGAATAAAGTTTTGAAAAAATTCTCTATAGACATCAAATTTTGACAAAATTTTCTATAGAAATAAAATTTTAACAATATTTTCTAAAGAAATAACATTTTGACAAAATTTTTAATAAAATAATATTTTGAGAATATTTGTTATAGAAATAACATTTTGACAATATTTTCTTAAGAAATAAAATTTTGACAAAATTTTCTATAGAAATAAAATTTTGACAAAATTTTCTATAGAAATAAAATTTTGCGAAAATTTTCAATATAAATAAAATTTTGCGAAAATTTTCTATATAAATAAAATTTTGCGAAAATTTTCTATAGAAATAAAATTTTGAGAACATTTTCTATGCAAATAAATTTTTTCAGAAAATTTTCTATATAAATAAAATTTTGACAAAATTTTCTATGCAAATAAGTTTTTTCAGAAAATTTTCTATATAAATAAAATTTTGACAAAATTTTCTATAGAAATAAAATTTTGACAAAATTTTCTATAGAAATAAAATTTTGCAAAAAATTTCTATAGAAACAAAATTTTGCAAAAATTTTCTATAGAAACAAAATTTTTTTTCGGATTGATTATCGTTGACCTTTTTATTTTATTTTTAAGCAATACTTATCATAGTTTCGGCTATAGGTCCATTAAAAAACATAGGATTGATGTTTTTATTTAAGTTTTATTTCCAATATTTCGGTTGACTTCGTCAAAGCCGTTTTCAAGGTATTTACACTTATTCTGGTGTGCACAGCTTCACACTCTGTTTTACACTGAACAGAGTGAGTCCAAATTCTTTTAGATTATTTTTGTCTCAAGTGGCAACGGTGTTCCAAACTCGTTAAACCACAAAAACGATCGATAGACCGAGCTTTTGCTGTCCCCATGCGTACTGAACACAGAAATCAAGTCAGCATTTGCACTTTTTCTCTATGTGTATGTTAGTTTCTGTCCGCACTGAGAAAGTTTGACAAAAATTTCTATAGAAATAAAATTTTGACAAAATTTTCTATAGAAATAAAATTTTGACAAAATATGCTACAGAAATAAAATTTTGACAAAATTTTCTATATAAATAAAACTTTCTACAGAAATAAAATTTTTACAAAATTTTATATAAATATATAATTTTGACAAAATTTTCTATAGAAATAAAATTTTCCAAAAATTTTCTATAGAAATAATATTTTGACAAACTTTTCTATAGAAATAATATTTTGACAAACTTTTCTATAGAAATAAAATTGTGACAAAGTTTTGTAAAGAAATAAAATTGTGACAAAATTTTCTATAGAAATAAAATTTTTACAAAATTTTCTATAGAAATAAAATTTTGACAAAATTTTCTATAGAAATAAAATTTTGACAAAATTTTCTATAGAAATAAAATTTTGACAAAATTTTCTATAGAAACAAACTTTTGACAAAACTTTCTGAAGAAATAAAATTTTGACAATATTTTCTATAGAAATAAAATTTAGAAAAATATTTTTTTTGCTTGGTAGTTTTTTTAGAAAAAATTTTCCAAATTCTTTTAGATTATTCTTGCCTCGAGAGGCAAGGGGGCCAAATTCGGTGTTCCAACCACAAAAAGAATCAATAGAGCTTTTGCTGTCCCTGTATGTACTAAACAAAGAGATTAAGTCAGCATTTGCAATGTTTCTCTATGAGTAGTTTCTGTCCGCACTGAGAAATAAAATTTTGACAAATAAAATAAAATTTTGATAAAATTTTCTATAGAAATAAAATGTTGCAAAAGTTTTTGTAGAAATAAAATTTTTGCGAAATTTTCTATCGAAATACAATTTTGGAAAATGTTTGTATAGAAATGAAATTTTGACAAAATTTTCTATAGGAATAACATTTTGCCACATTTTTTTGGAAAAAATATTTTCAGAAAATATCTATAGAACACAAATTTTGACAAAATTATCTATAGAAAACAAATTTTGACACAATTATCTATAGAAATAAAATTTTGACAACATTTTATATAGAAATAAAATTTTGCCAAAATTTTCTACAGAAATAAAATTTTTACAAAATTTTCTATAGAAATAAAATTTTAACAAAATTTTCAATAGAAATAAAATTTTGACAAAACTTTCTATAGAAATAAAATTTTGACAAAACTTTCTATAGAAATAAAATTTTGACAACATTTTCCATAGAAATAAAATTTTGAGAAAATTTTCTATAGAAATAAAATTTTGGCAACATTTTCCATAGAAATAAAATTTGACAACATTTTCCATAGAAATAAAATTTTGAGAAAATTTTCTATAGAAATAAAATTTTGGCAACATTTTCCATAGAAATAAAATTTTGACAACATTTTCCATAGAAATTAAATTTTACAAAATTTTCTTTTTGTGTTTTTTTTTCTGAGAGATAAAATTGAACATTTTTCCCCAACTAAACTTTCTCCAAAGAAGTAAAACACGCAAAACAAGTAGTTCCAGCAGTGATTATTTCTTAAGTTATTTTTATTAGAATTTATTAACTTGTTATTATTGTGGTTTAAACGTTAAAAGTTGCTTAAACGTTTAAATAGTGAATTTTCTACGAACTTTATCATAAATGGAAGCATTTCAAACATAATGTTGTTCAAACCAACTAAATTTTTTGATTAATTTAGTAAATATGATTAAGATTTATATTAAAAAAAAAATGTTATATTTGTTATTATGTTCTTATGAAATTACAGTATAATCTTTTTATTTCAATATTTTATATAAATATTTTTTATACAAGAATTATGATAAAACTCTGAAACTTTTTCTTGATATGATAAACAATCCCTTGGACTTGTTCAGTTTATTACTTAATTTTTTTTTTTTCATATAGCCACAACAAAAAATTGCTTAAAAATTCTTATGCCTATTTTATTTATAAATAAATTTTTGTTATTCAATTTAAAATATATTTTTGTAATAATTTAAAATACCCACACATTCATGCACACCTCAAGAGTAAATTTAAAATCAAAACAAAATTTTAATATTGACCTTCACCCACAAAATTAAAAAAAAAACTTACACATCATTTATTATCTTATACTAATTACCCTATATTTCGAATTTTTTTATTTTATTTATACCACCACAGGTACTGATGATCATCAAGCTCATGATGAAGCCTCCGAAGCTGATCGTTCGTCTATGTCCAATGGTTCGGAATCATCATTACACCTAAGTGGTTCTATATTGGCAACACTTGCCATGATGCTGATAACGAAATTCATTGTTAGCTAAAAGCAAATGTTTGTTTCTTTAGTTGTTATTCATTCTAAATGAATTCGTTAAAACAAATTGTTATATGAAAATCCATCCAAAATGTGTTTGTGTAATCGTAATAGGAAAGGAAATTTATAGAATGAAATGTGTGTAGTTCAAACAAAAACAAAAAAAAAACGAAGGGAAATTAAATTACAAACAAAAACATAATCATTTTTGTACATGTAAATATACTGAAACAAAAAAAAAAGAATAAATAAAAACAAATACAAAATATATTTAAAATAAAATTATAAATTTTATTTTGCAATATTTTTTGTTATTTGTTTGGAATAGCAAAAAAGCAAATCAAACTCTTATATGTATTAAGATAACTCCAAAACCCTGCACAAAATGCAATAGATCAAGACCTATCTCTGATGAGGGCACACATGATATATATAGGAAATTTTATATTTAGTAGGATAATAAAACTTTGTTCAATAATTGTGTTTGTTAAATAATTCTTTTATATAAAATTATGGTATTTTTTTTATAAATTTATAACTCTCAGAAATTCTAATAAAACTGTCCATCTTTTAAATGAATTGATATGGGGAAGATATACTTCAAAGGCTTGTTGTCAATTTCTATATATTCTAAATTTGTAAAGGCTATACATGTGTGCATACCATATTCATGTGCATGTGCAATATGTATGCATATTCATTTAAAATTAACTTAAAGATACTTCCAAATTTTAGGAGGAGGATTTTAATTATTGTAACAAATTTATAACTCCAATTTTTTTTGTATAATTTTAACCTTTTTTCATGCCCTTCGTTAATAATTATAACATTAAAATTTTTGTGATAATTTTTTTAAATTAAATTTAAATTTCAATGCACACACAGAAAATTATACCTTATCCTAAGATTAGCGATTACCAGCAAATGTTTCCATTATATTGTTTTTCAATATCAATTCTCTTAAATGTGCATAAGCTACTTCTGCAATGTGCATACACTACTTCTGCATTTATAATAAAAACTTTATAAACTACTTAAACATCAACTGATCGATTACAATTTCAACTTTTAGTAGAATACTAGGTATGTAGTCTTTTCAAAATCGTATAACTTTTTTATGTGTGCGTAAATTGTAAATGAAGGAAGGCTAAAATATTGCAGGAAACTATCTAAAATTTTTAGTAAAATAAAATAATGAATTGATTTTGTAAAATATAACTCATTAAATATTTTATATGTCAATAGCCATAATAAAACTTCAAGGGTTGTCAATGTGTGCACAAAGAAAATGGAAAAAAAATATTTTTTGTTTCACACTTTTTAAAATTGCTAAAATCAATCAAATTTGCACAAAAAAATGTTTTTGGAATTACAAATGCTGAATTTTAGCTATGGATATCTATTATATCGTATTAACATAAAACTTAATTAATTTAATATTTTTTGGGAAAAATTGCATAAATATCTAAATAAAAAAAATTACAATTTTTTTTTAATTTTTATTTAGAAAAATTATTTTTTTTTGTAATTTTTATTTAGAAAAATTAATTTTTTTTTTATATTTTCTTGAGCACATATGGCAAAACTTAATAATGCATTAATGGAAAGTCTATGCTGTATTTCTATAGCCTTTTATAAATTCAAGATCAATTCAAATTTTTTGGGAAATAGTTAATGTACACATGAAATATTTTTAAAACTGTATAAATAATTTTATTTTGACCAAAATCTTGAATATAACAATTTTGCAATGCACTCGAGGACAAATTTATCAATATTTAAAAGAATACTTGATGAAAAACATTTATTGATTTGCAATAATATTGAATCAATTATTAGAAATTTAAAATGAGTTCAGAACTTTACTACAAGTCTTGTGTAAAGTAAATCATATAACCCCACTTTAGAAAACAGAGTTTACAGACCAACTGCTATGTGTGGTAAAATTTCTAGAGCAATGTCCATTCCCATGTATCAGGCTCACTATTCGGTCCATTGTAAGAGAATTAATACAAGTTAAATAAAATTGAAAACCAAAAATTATAACGGAAATTTTTACAAAAAAAAACAAAAACAAAATTGTATATTTATCTATGTAAAATTTCTAGAGCAATGTCCATTCCCATGTATCAGGCTCACTATTCGGTCCATTGTAAGAGAATTAATACAAGTTAAATAAAATTGAAAACCAAAAATTATAACGGAAATTTTTACAAAAAAAAACAAAAACAAAATTGTATATTTATCTATGTAATCTTCATTTTTAATTAAACAAAAGAATTGATTTTGAAACCCCTCATACCACATACGGAAGCCATAGATATAAAATTTTAATTTCTCTAAGAATCTATCATGTGTGCACTCAATCACTAAGTGGTTAAGGCATCTGTAAAAGATTTGTATATGCTCAAAGCTATATTGAAATTAAGTAGAGATTTTTTATTAAAATTATACTTTTACATAAAATCTAAATAATTTGGCTAAAGTTTTAAACTTTCTATATTCAATATAAAATTCGATATTAATAAATAAAAAAAATCCCATTACTTTTTTTTTTAGTTTTTATGATTTTTTTTTTTTTGTAAACTCTAACTTAAAATATCCTAAAATTTTATTTTCATAGACTCATAAAAGAAATTGATAAGGCAAACGGCATATGTATGTAAAACTCTAAGAAGTCAGTTAGTCATAATTTTTTTCTAAATAGTTAAACATAAAGTGCCTTCTTAAATATAAAACTCCGAAAACAAAAATACAAAATTAATATCATATAAATAAATGTTAAATAATTTTCTATAATGTAAATAAATACTTCTTTTTTTTACTTTTTACTTGTATAAATAAATATAATTAAATACTATTATCAGTTTATCTGTCCAATAATTACAGAAAAATATTGGCAAATATATATAAAAATTATAATGGCCATTTAAACATTCCCTCACCCAACAAAAATAATCAGAATTCAATTTTCCCAAATCATAAATTCTTTGTCCAAATATAATGAATCTTAATTAGTATTTAATATAACTAAACAAAACAAATTGTTAAATAGAATTAAACTTGAACGTAATTTCGTGTGTTATTTATAAAAAAAATCCTTAATTTCCTTTATTCTTTTTTGCATAGATTTAAGTTTTAATTATGATTTTTTCTCTTTTATATTCTTTTTATGTCTCAATGCGCACCAGTTTACGTTTAAGTTTATTAATTTTAAATAATATTAATAAATCGTATTTTGTGTCCTAGTTATTAGTTTTAAGTTTTACAAAGTATATTTGTTTTGTCCAAAAGATTTTCTTTTTTTGCTTTTAATTGCTATAAAAACAAAACGATTATTTTTTTTTGGAAAAAAACATAGGTATTAAAAAACATAAGCTTTGTAAAATAGCTAGTGATTCTAATTGTAATTTTTATTATATATATTAAAAACACAGACAAACAAAGAAACAAACATCTATATATAATTAACTAATTGTATGTGTGTGTATAATTGTTAATTTAATTCCTTTAGGCGAAACGAATGGAAAATGTTGACACTAGAGTTGGTCTTTGTCTTTGTTTCCGAATAAAACACATTTTCACCGCGATATTTTTGTCGGAATTAATATTTAACTCCGAATATTATTATTGTATTATTATTTTTTTTAATTTTTTTATATATTACTTTTAAAATTCCATTGTGTATTATACAAATGTATTTAAACAAAAATCGATTGTGACTATATGAAAAATAAATAAAAATAAAAAGGAAAAAACTTATAAAACCTACATCACAGTGTTTTCTCTTTTCTTTTCTTCTTGTAACTAAAAAGGATGTGCCGTAGAGCGAAAATGATCTTAAATCGTAACCACTCTCAAAAATGGAAAATTTCATTCAAATCCAAAAAAATCTACATTTTTATATACAGAACTTATTTTATTCATATCTACCAGAGCGAAAAGAAGCATTATACTAACCACCCCAAGAAATCGAAAATCCATCCATCCTGAAAAAATCGACAATTTAATACGAAAACTTATTTTGTTCACACCACCTAGGTTAGGTTAGGTTAAAGTAGCAGCCCGATTATGATTCAGACTCACTTAGACTATTCAGTCCATTGTGATACCACATTTAACTAAAAGTACCTATTACATATGGGCACTTCTAGTTTTAACCACTGAACCTTCTCTATTATCCGCTGAACCTTCTTGATTATTTTTCTTTTGTTGAACCAACCAGATTGTTCCAAAAATATTAACAGACTGCTTAAGTTAACGTTTTCCAGGTCCGCCAGTAATCTAAAGCTATATGCCCCTAAAATTTGCTTACGCCTTACACAAAATGCAGGACACTCACACAAGAGGTGTTTAATTGATTCCTTTTCCTCCGCATCATGACAACTCATACAATAGTCATTATACTTCGCACCAATAGTTTTTGCAAAATCGCCTATCAGGCAGCGACCCGTTATAGCAGATATCAGGAGTGATATCTGGCGTCTCGAGAACACTAGCATATCTAGTGTTCGGTTTAAGTTTAAATGGGGCCATATTTGCTTGGTGTCGTTATAACCCTTGCAATTCTCCCATCGAACATGTGCCATCATGACGGCCTTCTCACGCAGTAAGAGCTTGCAGGTAGCCAGAAGCATACCAACAGATTATAGTTCCCTTGGAATATGTAAGATAGTTCCTAGCCTTGCTAGCTCATCTGCTTCGCAGTTCCCCGGTATGTTCCTATGGCCAGGCACCCATATTAGGTGAATATTGTGCTGCTCAGCCATCTCATTGAGAGATTTGCGGCAGTCGATGACCGTTTTCGAGTTGAGGAACACAGAGTCCAAGGATTTTATTGCAGGTTGACTGTCTGAGTATATATTAATGCCAACATTGCCTGGAGCATTACTTCTCAGCCAATTCACCACTTCTCTTATTGCTAATATTTCAGCCTGAAAAACACTAAAGTGATTAGGTAGTCTTTTCGCTATACGAAGATCCAGATCTTTTGAATATACTCCGAAACCCATTTGTCCATCCAATTTGGAGCCATCAGTGTAGAAATCTATATATCTTTTATTCCCCGGGGTCCGTGTACATCACGCCTCACTGTTGGGAATTAGAGTCTCAAAGTTTTTGTCGAAAAGTGGTCTCACCAAAGTGTAATCCACTACGTTAGGCACATCTGGAATTATTTTGAGGACCGAACTGTGACCGTAACTTTTTCCGACCACAGCGTTAGCTCGCGCAACCGCACAGCCGGTGTTGCAGCTGACTGTTTGGCCAAAATGTTTAAAGGCAATAGATGCAATATGACATTAAGGGAATTTGTTCCTGTCTTGCTGAATGCACCTGAGATACACGAGCACGCCATACGCTGAATTTTGTCTAAACTTGTCGGCCACAGACAACACCATATAGCATTATAGGTCTAACTACTGCCGTGTATAGCCAATGCACAATTTTTGGTTTTAGTCCCCACTTTTTCCCTATTGCCTTTTTGCACGAGTACAAAGCTACCGTGGCTTTTCTCGCCCTTTCTTCAATATTAAGCTTAAAGTTCAGCTTTCTGTCCAAAATAACGCTATGGTATTTTGCACACTCACTAAAGGCAATTTCAATACCCCCTAAGAAAATGGGCCTAACCGTGGGAGTTTTGCGATCCTTGCAGTACATGACTAGTTCTGTCTTTGCAGGATTTAGCCCAAGACCATTATCTTCCGCCCATTTCTCAGTCATCCGGAGGGCTCTCTGTATAATATCTCTGATTGTGGATGGAAATTTTCCCCTGACTGCTAGCGCCACATTATCTGCGTATGCCACCACTTGTATCCTTTCTTTTTCTAGGGAAACTAGAAGGTTGTTTATAGCAACATTCCAAAGAAGAGGTGATAGAACTCCTCCTTGAGGAGTGCCTCTGTTCACATAACTTTGTGTGTTTGCTTGTCCTAGTGTGGCTGAAATGCGTATCTTCCTTAGAAGTTCGTCAACACCCTAGGTTAGGTTAGGTTAGGTTATGTGGCAGCCCGATGTATCAGGCTCACTTAGACTATTCAGTCCATTGTGATACCACATTGGTGAACTTCTCTCTTATCACTGAGTGCTGCCCGATTCTATGTTAAGCTCAATGACAAGGGACCTCCTTTTTATAGCCGAGTCCGAACGGCGTTCCACATTCCAGTGAAACCACTTAGAGAAGCTTTGAAACCCTCAGAAATGTCACCAGCATTACTGAGGTGGGATAATCCACCGCTGAAAAACTTTTTCAACACCCTAAGTATACCTGGATCAACATTCAGAGTTGTCAGTCCTTTTAATATCGAGCTCGGATGGACTTTATTAAACGCCACGATTGTGTATTCTTTGACAGATAGTGAGCTTTCAATAAAGCTGACTAGTTCATGAAATGCGGTCTCAGTAGACCTGACCTTCGAGTATGCATGCTGTCGTTTCGAGAGCAAACTTGAATCGACGCTAGTTCTAAGATAAATATCTATCATCCTCTCCAGAGTCTTAAGTGGGAATGAAGATAAGCTGATTTGTCGGAAATCCTTCGCATTCGAGTGAGAGGCTTTTCCCGCTTTAGGTATGAAAACGACTTTTGATTCCCTCCACTTTCCTGGAATATATGATAAGTTGATAACAGGTTGGCTAATAAGTCCCCGGTCTAACACATAGATGGCGTCGCTAGTATTAAATGCATATTATTTTTATATAGTACCAACCTTCAAATGATTCGTCTCAAAATTTGACGTCTGTAAGTCAATTAGTTTGTGAGATAGAGCGTCTTTTGTGAAGCAACTTTTGTTAATGTGAAAAAAAGGAATCTCGTGTTTTGATCAAATACTGTTTTCTGAAGGGAAAAAATACGGTGGAAGCAAAAACTTGGCTTGATAATGAGTTTCCGGACTCTACCCCAGGGAAATCAACAATAATTGATTGGTATGCAAAATTCAAGCGTGGTGAAATGAGCACGGAGGACGGTGAACGCAGTGGACGCCCGAAAGAGGTGGTTACCGACGAAAACATCAAAAAATCCACAAAATGATTTTGAATGACCGTAAAATTAAGTTGATCGAGATAGCAGAGGCCTTAAAGATATCAAAGGAACGTGTTGGTCATATCATTCAATATTTGGATATGCGGAAGCTCTGTGCAAAATGGGTGCCGCGCGAGCTCACATTTGGCCAAAAACAACAACGTGTTGATGACTCTGAGCGGTGTTTGCAGCTGTTAACTCGTAATACACCCGAGTTTTTCCGTCGATATGTCGATGAAACATGGCTCTATCATTACTCCTGAGTCCAATCGACAGTCGGCTGAGTGGACAGCGACCGGTGAACCGTCTCCGAAGCGTCGCGGCAAAACGGTCCCATATGAAGAAGAAAAAAAGTTTTGTTCCAAAAAGACAACGCACCGTGCCACAAGTCATTGAGAACGATGGCAAAAATTCATGAATTGGGCTTCGAATTGCTTCCCCACCCACCGTATTCTCCAGATCTGGGGCCAAATCACCGCAGTCGAAATCGAGTTCTTCGTCTTCGTAATGTAGTTTACGCGGATCACCACAGTCGTTATCGAATTGTTTCTACTCGAAAACGAAGTATGTAGATTTTTGAGCAGAAAAAAGTGAACAAAAAGAAACAAGTAGTTGGTGAAAATGAAAGTATTATTTATATATTTTGGCGAAATACATTTAAGAAAATGTAATATTACTTGCATTTAGGGAAACGGAACAAAGAAAGGAATGCTCAGTAGCCGCTTCAAAAAACTCATTTTTTCAAGAACGTTTTTAAAAGCTTCTTTTGATAGACGAAAGCGTCTTTTAAATCTATGGATGTTAAAACACAATTAGTTAAAAGCACTCACTTCAAAATAGAATCACTTACAGGCAATGCTAAACGACTGATTTTGTCTCGAATATTTTTCCTTATTAATGCCACTTTGTACTCATCCTCTGAATCCGAAGACGAGGAAAACAAAAACAGATGGATTCGTAATAATTTTTACACATATACATATTTTGATCACAAAAAGTTATTTTGAAATCATCTTTTGCATCCTATTTCTTATTACCATATGTTTACAGCAATGTAAAAAAAAGTAGTAGACAAAATAAATTACGATCGAATGCGGTGATCCAAAATTTTACAGCGATCGAAATGTTTCTCGATACGAAACAGAACTCGATGACGAATGCGGTGATTTGGCCCCTGGCCCCCAGCGACCTTTTCTTGTTCTCAGACCTCAAAAGGATGCTCGCAGGGAAAAAATTTGGCTGCAATGAAGAGGTGATCGCCGAAACTGAGGCTTATTTTGAGGCAAAACCGAAGGAGTACTACCAAAATGGTATCAAAAAGTTGGAAGGTCGTTATAATCGTTGTATCGCTCTTGAAGGGAACTATGTTGAATAATAACAAGTAAGTAGAAAGTCGGGCGGGGCCGACTATATCATACCCTAAACCACCATTACAGAATTAGTAATCATAAGCATTTGTGGGGTAACATATAGGTCTGTGAGATAAACCGCAGTTGCATATTTAAGAAAATTAAGGGGTACATGTCTATGGGTGCTTTGTGTCAATCTGACTATAGCTCATAGTCAATGTTGCCAGGGAAAATGTTCGGTTTACCCTACAAAACAAAATGGTTCTAAGTACTTTATTATCTTAAAACATGAATATGCAACGTATTTAACTTAGAATATAAATTTGCATTACCACCACGGTGTCCACAGTTGGTAGAATTCTACCCAAATTAGTAATCTTTTTGTTAAATCTCTATAAAAATAAAATTTTGGAAAAAGTTTCTATAAACAAATTTTTGTGAGAAATTTTTCTCTAGAAATAAAATTTTGACAATAAATTCTATAGAAATAAAATTTTGAGAAAAAATTCCACAGAAATAAAATTTTGAGAAAATTTTTTATAGAAATAATATTTTGAAAAAAAAAGAAAATCTATAGAAATACAATTTTGACAAAATGTTCTATAGAAATAAAATGTTGATAAAATTTTCTATAGGAATAAAGTTTACCACACATTGTTAAAGATCAAGCCTTGCCGGCTTCTAATTTCCTCCTCCAGAGCCACCAAAATGTAAAAATTATTACAAATTGTGTTGAGTGAAAATGTCCTACATTGTGGCCCTACGTCCCTACAAGACGCTAAATATTAGAAAAACCCTATATATAGGGGATTTCCCCTACTTCTACCAACACTGGCTGTGTTGATATTGCATCTACGGAGTTAGTATGCCACTAATATTGAGCCCATTATTAAAAAAGAGAAAATCGTAAAATTAGTGTGGGTAATAAATACAAATTTGTAAAAATCGAGCAATCGGCTAGTACATCAAAATTTGAAATTTGAGTAACATTTATTAATAAATAAGAGTACTATGGCCAAATTTGGGGAAATCGAGCGATGCATATATATGGAAGCTATATCTAAATTTGAACCAATTTGCATAATATTTTGCGGGTTTGATTAATACCACAAAAGGTTACCTTGTGCAAGATTTGAGTAAGATCAGTTAAGAAATGAGGCCTGTATGGTCAAACATAAGGTTATAAGGGCGAATTTTTCAAAATCGGACGATACATATATGGGAGCTATATCTAAATTTGAACCGATTTCGATGAAATGTTGCACATATAGTTAGTACTATAGAGGAATGGATCTAGTCAACTTTAAGTAAGATCGGTTAATAAATAAGGGTTCTATGGCCAAATTTGGGAAAATCGGGCTATACATATATATGGGAGCTATATCTAAATCTAAACCGATTTCGATGATTTTTTGCACATATAGTTAGTGCTATAGAATACTACATTTAGCCAAATTTGGGTAAGATCGGTTGATAAATAAAGGTTTTATGACCAAATTTAGAAAAATCGGGCGGTACATATATATGGGAGCTATAGCTAAATCTGAACCGATTTCGATGATTTTTTGCACATATAGTTAGTGCTATAGAAGATTATATTTAGCCAACTTTGAGTAAGATAGGTTGATAAAGGTTTTGTGGCCAAATTTGGGAAAATCGGGCGATACATATATATGAGAGCTATATCTAAATCTGAACCGATTTGGATGAAATTTTGCAGACTTGAAGGGCGATGAAAAAGATTACTATGTGCAAAATTTGGTGACGATCCGTTTGAAAAAACGCGCAACGTCACCCCATTTGTCGAAATCGGGCGATACATATATATGGGAGCTATATCTAAATTTGATCCGATTTCTTCCAAATTCAATAGCGTTCGTCCTTGTGCCCAAAAAACACGCTGTACCAAATTTCATCAAAATCGGTTAATAATTGCGACCGGAATCCTGTGAACAACAAATACATGGACAGACGGACGGACGGACACCAAGCGCTAGATCGACTCAGGAGGTGATTCTGAGTCGATCGGTATATATTTTATGGGGTCTAAAATCAATATTTCTGGTAGGCACATTTTTTGGCCTTATTATACCCTGACCACTATGTGGTTTAGGGTATAAAAACGAATTTTGACAAAAAAATGTGTTTTTCTTTGTTAGACCGGGTAATCCAAAAAACAGAAGGGGACGTTCACATCCAAAATCGACTGAAAATTAACCACCCTTTACTAAAAGAGTAAAGCACAAATAAAGTTTTTTTTCTATAAAATAAAACTCGTTTATCAGTAACAAACAAAAAACAAATATTTTTATTTATTTCTTAAACAATTATTAATTACATAGCTTTCTTAAATGTATGTGCTTACATTAAAGGTATTGTTATATAAAACTACACTAAACTATAATGACAATTAGTTTTTTTATTGAATTTGTAAATATATTAAATTATTAGTCAAAATCTTGAGATTTCGACCTGCATTGACTTAGGCCACAAACCTAATTAATTGAGTCACTTAATGTTTTAATTGGTTCAATTAATATGAATATATAATATAATGTGATAAAAATTATTTCAATTAAAAAATCAATTGATCCAATTAATTTGTTTTTTTTTATAATACATACACAGAAAAAAATTTCACGAGAATTTTTACAATTAATATCTTAATTGAGTTTTAAAAATATTTAATTAAAAATTTAATTGATTCAACAAATTTTTTAATTGAAACAAAAAAAAACAATTACAAAAATTAATAGCATCAAGTAATTTTTTAATTGGATCAATTAATATTTTAACTGACCTTCAATTAATTTTTTAATTGATACTATCATTTCTGTGATTGAAGACATTTCAATTAAAAAATTAATTGGCTCAGTTAATTACGTGAGTGAATCTGAAAAAATTTTTTTGTGTGTTCTATCTTAGTAGCGATATCTACATTATTTAATTGATAATTAATTTAAGTACGATAATGGTTTTAAGATTTTAAGAGTATTTTTTCTGCTTTCCTCTTAAATCTAATGATAGTTTCCATATTTCACATTAAATTTATTGCTAATAGATTAGGATGATTTTGTATTCCTATTTTGTAGCTTCGAAGTTGCGATATTATTTCTTCATTAATTCATTTGTTCGTGTATTTATTTATTGGTTATGTACACAGAAAAAAATTTCACGAAAATATTTTCAATTAAAATTTTAATTGAGTTTTAAAAAATATTCAATTAAAAATTTAATTGATTCAACAAATTGTTTAATTGAAACAAAAATCAGTGATTGATTAATAGTATCGATTAATTTTTTTAATTTGATCAATTAATGTTTTAATTGACCTTCAATTAATTTTTTAATTGATACAATCACTTCTGTGATTCAAGACATTTCAATTAAAAAATTAATTGGATCAATTAATTTCGTGATTGAATCAGAAAAAAATTTTTTGTGTGTACACAGAAAAAAATTTCACGAAAATATTTTCAATTAAAATTTTAATAGAGTTTTAAAAATTATTCAATGAAAAATTTAATTGATTCAACAAATTTTTTAATTAAGACAAAAATCAGTGATTGATTAATAGTATCAATTAATTTTTTTAATTCGATCAATTAATGTTTTAATTGACCTTCAATTAATTTTTTAATTGATACTATCACTTCTGTGATTGAAGATATTTCAATTAAAAAATTAATTGGATCAATTAATTTCATGATTGAATTTCGTGATTTTTTTGTGTAGTGAGGTAGTGCTTTAGATTAAAATTTTTGCACTATCTTTATGGTTGTATTTGAAAGCTGTGCCCCATAGCTGGATGCCATTATGTCCAGATAGGTTATATTGTAAATTTTTTATATCAGTATTTTAATTTAAAGAGACAGTTCCGTATAGGATATCATTATTGGCTTGGATTTCAAGCGATTTTTTTATGAGTTCCACATTTCAGTTTACTATCTAGGTGCAGTCCAAATTATTTTACCTCTTCACAGTTGGATAAATTGCATGATTTAAAGTAAATATAACGTGGGTAGATTTTGTCTCTAATTCTCTAATAATTCTCTAACCAATTACTCGCATTTTGGGCATTGCGATCTACTTCCAGCAAAAGTTCCAACGACAATAAATTCTGATTAAGACAGATCTCATGTAAACACTCAAAACACTTTTCTCTGCTGAAATAGCAAACACGTTTACTAAACATTTTACTACAAAGATGGTAAAAAAATGTTGAAGTCACGAACAAAAAATCATCTTGACTAATGTGGCTTATTTCCATTTTTGTAGCAAAAACTTTATTTTGCTGGACAAACATATTAATAATTGCCCAAATCAGAAATCGAGAAAATAAGATGATTGCGACAAACAGGTTCCATATTCACCGTCCAAAAATAACATTTTGCTCTTGAAACATGTTTGGGATGATCATATTCCTTCTCTGGATGTACGTCAATAAGCAAAATTGTCGCATCTGAGGCTTGAAAGCCCCAGGAGTTATTGTAGAGAAGCCTCTCCATCCTAAATATGTGATTGTTTGGTGCGCTGATGTTAGATCAACAGTAAATGAATGATGATTAATAATTTTTTGATGGTCAGAGATGGGTGGTGCTAGTCTGGACCAGGGCTGTGGAGTCGAGCCAATTTTGCTCGACTCCGACTCCGACTCCGACTCCAGCATTTTTCATCAGCTCGACTCCGACTCCGACTCCGGAGTCGACTCCGGGTAATATAACTAAATCTCATTTTAGTACCACTAATTTTAGTTCTATTGAGGGGGTATATATGGGGTATATATATGGATCGATATAAAGTATCGTATTTATTTTTGTGTGCAAGAAAGGTCTTAATTTCGCATTTATACCAATTAAACTCTTTATTTCAAATTTAGGGCAATGTTTAATAAATAAAATAATGATATAAATACCCATCATAATATGAGAAGATACCGACAGTATATGTATTTGTGGACGAAAATTATTATAAAGGGTTATATTCCCATATGCATGAATTTGAATCTGAATCGATTTAGACAAAATTGTATATACTTCTAGAAAATCTCTGTACCTAAAATTTAAATCTAACGTTATGGGACGTAACACAATTATAGCAAAAAATAAAAATACAAAGAAAGTCTAAAGTCGGGCGGGCCGATTGTAAAATACTCTGCACAACTTTGTATTTAGATCTACATTTTGATAAAATCTGAAATCAGACTTCTACAAAATCTCGTGCAATATTTGGGAAACATTCATAATTTTTTATATAGCAAAATTTGAGTCACTTTTACCAGTTTTCGACTTAGCAGTGAATATCAGTAAGAAAAAATTTGAGAAAATTTGCTGTATAAATAAAATTTTGACAAATTGTTTTATAGAAATAAAATTTTGAAAAAAAAAAATATAAATAGAAATTTTGGAAAAATTTTTGTGTAGTAAATAAAAGTTTGCAAAATTTTCTATAAAAACAAAATTTGAACTAAATTCTCTATATAAATAAATGTTTGAAAAAATTTTCTATATAAATAAATTTTTACCAAATTTTCTATAAAAAAAACTATAGTAAACAAATTTGGACAAAATTTTCTATAGAAATAAAATTTTGAAAAAAATATCAATAGAAATTTTTGGAAAATTTTTTGTGTAGTTTTTTGCAAAATTTTCTAAAGAAATAAAATGCTGCAAAATTTTCTATAGAAAGAAAATTTAGACTAAATTTTCTATAAAAATAAAATGTTGACTAAATTTTCTATCGACATAAAATGTTGTATGAATTTTGTATAAAAAAATCTATAGTAACAAAATTTTGGCACAATTTTCTATAGAAAAAAATTTGAAAAAATTATTAATAGAAATTTTGGAAAATTGTTTGTGTAAATAAAATTTTGCACAATTTTCTATAGAAGCAAAATTTTGGCTAAATTTTCTATAGAAATAAATTTTTGACAAAATTTTCTACATAAAAATATTTTTATACCCACCACCATAGAATGGTGACAGGGGTATAATAAGTTTGTCATGTCGAAGATGAGCTAGATCCGTCCAGGTTTTGATATAGCTCCCATATCAACCGATCGCCCGATTTGGGGTCTTGGGCTTATAAAAACCGTAGTTTTTATTCAATTTGCCAGAAATTGGAAACCTAGAGGTATTCTAGGGCTATAAGGAGGAGTGCTGAAAATGGTGATTATCGGACCATGTTTTAATATAGCTCCCATATAGACAGAACTCCCGATTTTATTTCTTGAGCTTCTAGAATCCGTAGATTTTATCCAATTTGTCTGAAATTGGAAATCTAGAGGTATTATAGGACCATTACAAGGCGTGCCGAAGATGGTCATTATCGGACGAAGTTTTGATATAGCCCCCTTTTAGACCGATGTTACGAGTTTACTTCTTGGACTTCTACAATCCGTAGTTTTTATCCAATTTGCCTGAAATTGAAAATCTGGAGGTATTCTAGGAACATTAAGAGATGTGCCGAATATATTGTGTATCGGTCCAGTTTTTCATATAGTCCCCTTATAAACCGGCCCTCCGTTTTGGGGTCTATATACTAGAACTACAATAGATGTGCTGAATACTGTACGTATCCTTCCATGTTTTTGGCGTAGCCCCATTAGTCCGATTGGACAAAAATAGACCCAAAAAATTATTGAAGTTGGTCCGATGGTCAGACCAAATGGAATTTTTCTTCAGAAATAACATTTGGACAAAAATTTCTATAGAAATAAAATTTTAACAAAATTTTCAAAGAAATAAAATTTTAAAAAATTTTTCATAGAAATAAAATTTTAACAAAATTTTGTATAGAAATAAGCTTCTTAAAAAATTTTGGGATACAATATTATGCAAAAATTTTGTACAAATTTTAAGAAAAAAATAAAATTTTGCGATAACTTTCTATAGAAAAAGAGTTCTGCTAAATATGTAATAGAAATAAAATTTTGGCTAAATTTTTTACAGAAATTAAATTTTGGCTAAATTTTCAATAGAATTAAACTTTGGCTACATTTTCTATATAAATTAAATTTTGGCTAAATTGAAATTTTGGCTAAAATGAAATCTATTGAAATAAAATTTGGACCAAATTTTCTATAGAAATAAAATAAGGACAAAATTTTCGATAGAAATAGAATGAGGTCAAAATTCTATATAGAAATAAAATTTTGAAAAAATTTTCTTTCGAAGAAAAATTTTAGAAAAATTGTAACTTTTAAATTATATTAATTTAAATTAGAAAACTGGTCCCCTGGTACGAATTTTGGAAAAATTTGGTCCAAAATAAAAATTCGTTGTTGCAACGCTGGTAAGGCCTCCATATAGACCGATTTCAGATATTGAGGGTACAGAAGGTGCATTTACCATAAATGTAAATTTGCCAGATATTATTTCTCGCAATCATAAAACAGCTGGTGTACTATAGATTTTAGATTTCAAATCAAGGTATTTTTTCTTAATTTTCTTGCACATTTACAGTATATGTTTATGATTCCTTTAAAACTCAAACAAAAATAGTTCTTATAAATCCGGAATCTGATAGGTAAAATCTTTGCATTTATTTTCGGGATGCGAACTGGTTAAACTGATCTGTCATCAAACCCCCATGAAATTTTCTAAGGAAATTAGTATATTTGATTCATGGTGGTGGATATTTATGATTCGGCCCGGACGAACTTACTGCTGTATATACTTGTTTTATTTTTTATTTTCTATAGAAATAAATGTTGACATAATTTTCTATAGAAAAAAATATTTCTATAGTAATAATATTTCGAATAATTTTTTTATAGAAATTAAATTTTGACAAAACATTCCATACAAATACAATAGTGACAAAATTTTCTATAAAAAACAACCTTGACAATTTTTTCTGTCATATGTGTGTAGGTATATAGCCTTAAAATAAAATTAAAAACAATAAATTCGAATTATTGTTCGAATTATTTCAAATAACTTGATATGGGGATTAAAATGGATCGATCCAGCCCATTTGCTAGTCTAAAATTCTAGAAAACATAAAATGATAGCCGTAATTGGAAGTTGATTTTCATTTCCAATCATGGTGTACATTGATCGAATGCATAACGCATTGGAAACTAATTTGCGTAAAAACTTTTTTAGTTACAAAAATGTGAAGTGTTTTAAAAAATTTTGTTTAGCCGGAGTCGGAGTCGAGCAAAATTTTTACGACTCCGACTCCGACTCCGACTCCAGCCAAATCTTCAGACTCCGACTCCAAGACTCCGACTCCGACTCCACAGCCCTGGTCTGGACAACGTTTGAGAAAGCCATACAAGCAATTAAAGAGTTGCTCTTTTACACGAAACATTGCCGGGCAATCATAATTAGCCACCGAGATTTTGTGATTTTAATGACTTCTTCCTGTCGGACCACGTGTGGAAAGACGCCAACAATCCAGAATTTGTGAGACTATCGAGGACAAAGTGGTTACACTAATAGAAAACATCCCAGCAAAAAATATTTCAGCAGTAAAATTTAGTTGCGCTTTTTGGTATACACACAGAAAAAAATTTCACAAAAATTTTTCCAATTAAAATCTTAATTGAGTTTTAAAAAATATTCAATTAAAAATTTAATTGATTCAACAAATTTTTTAATTGAAACAAAAATCAATCACACAAATTAACAGCGTTGCCAATTTAGCTTTTTTCCCGCTAGATTTGGCTTTTTTTGAAGACGTTTAGCGGGGAAAAAATGCATTTAGCTTTTAGCTTTTTTCTGGCTTTTTTTCATGATCCTTTTAGCTATTGTTGGCTTTTTTATTTACGAGATGTTCCTATTGCAATATGGATAAAACTTCGATTTTATCTAAGCCTAGCTGCCAGAATAAAGTTTTCCACATATTTCAAAGCTAATTTGAAACATTAATAATTATTCCGGCTATTATGCGGGCATTTTGCAGCAAATAAAGTTTTTTCCTCGTATTCATAAAATTTATCGTAAACTTTAAATCCACTATTACCATACAAGTTCCTTATATAAAATGTCAGTAAATTATTAGGAATATTAGCATTTGACTCGTTTATTATTTTTATGTTATTATAATATTTCAAAGTTATTATGATATTACTAAATTAAAATAGTAGATGTGAATTGCTTTGTATTCTGAAAAAATATTGTCGTGAGACCAAAGATTTCATGTCCTTAAAATACGAACGCGAATTTTGGTTATAATAGCGTTTGTGAATTTCTCTTACATAAACTGTTTTCCTTGTCCAAATGCCGATAAAGTCGTTTTGTCCTTATACGAGTAGTTAAGTGATTCAACTTAAAAATCGGTATCTTTTCATGAGAAAAGACTAGGGTCAAATCTAAAAATTTAATGATATAGTCTTTAAATTTGTGGAGTTTTTGTATCTTGACCACAAACCAAAATTGCGTTCAAAAATTTTATTCTTATTAAAGTCGAGTCTGAATTTGGAAATTTAAGTTGTCGTTAGCACGTTTTTAAAGCACTGTGATAGCTCATGAAGAAAAAGGTGAAAAAAAAACGAAATTTGACTCGGAATCAATACCAAAATCATTAGTGTACAAAATCTTTGGAACCGAACATAGAAATAATAAGGGAAATAAAGTTTTGAATGTGGTATTATTTTTTTAACATCAAAAAAATGCAATAAAAAAATTCGAAGTGATAGGATCAAAACAAATCTATTTATTAATGGAATGGATTTACATTTACGAAAATTGGACAACAATAGGTTTGTATGGGAAGTTTTCGAAAAAAGTTATTCAGTATAAACTTGCAAGACAGTTAGAATGGGTTTTTATTCTCTTGGGTAAAATTAGGAGAATTGTACACGTTCACGAATTTATGATTAATTCGGTTAAAATATATAATATATTGATATTTTCTAATGCAGTTCTATGTGACATTGTGCAATATATCACACATTGGACTTGTTGATGATTAACCAGCTGATAATTGCAAGTTTACTGGGAAAAATGTTTTTACTAGGAAATATAAACGAAGGACGAAAAATTTGTGATAGTAATCAAAATGTATCGAGTACGCAAATAGAGCTAATATGACATAGATTTTCTTACAGTCTCACAGAAATGGAATTAAAATTAATACAATTAAAATAATATGCATTTTAAGTGAAATAAAGCCTTAAAGTTTGTTAAATTTCAATCAAAAATGTGACTTTTGATACAAAAAAATTTAGCTTTTTTTCTAGCTATTTTTTAAAATTTTTTAGCTTTTTTTGGCTAGTTTTTTGGACAAATCTAGCGGTTTTTGGTGAAACAATTCTGGCAACGCTGCAAATTAATAGTATCAATTAATTTTTTAATTGGATCGATTAATTTTTTAATTGACTGTCAATAAATTTTTTAATTGATACTATCATTTCTGTGATTGAAGACATTTCAATTAAAAAATTAATTGGATCAATT
Organism: Haematobia irritans; assembly: GCF_050003625.1. Classification (NCBI taxonomy): domain Eukaryota; kingdom Metazoa; phylum Arthropoda; class Insecta; order Diptera; family Muscidae; genus Haematobia; species Haematobia irritans. The sequence continues at coordinate 117,050,458 of NC_134401.1, forward strand.
AATTTCGTGATTGAATCAGAAAAAATTTTGTTTGTGTGCAATAAAGTAGGCAGTGCACCCACTCTGAATGTATCGGCGGCATTAACATAAACGAGTAATCAAACAAGTTTATGATCATTCGTTTACGTTATTGCAACCAATTCATGCAGTATACACGCAGAAAAGGAATATGATCACCTCAAACATGTTTCAAGAGCAAAATGTTATTTTTGTATGGTGACCATGTAACATGTTTGTCACTAAAATATCATTTTCTCGTCTAATATAACCTGCTTGGCGAAATCAGATACATGATTTCCGAGAAAATAACATGGTTGCGAAAACCATGTTACATGGTCACCACCCAAAAATAACATTTTGCTCTTAAAACAGGTTTGAGGTGATCATATTCCTTCTCTGGGTGAAGATGCGCGAACGGTAGTGCTGTTTTCCTTCATACCAATAACAACATTGCTCAGAAGTGAGCGCTATGTTGAAGCGCTATGTTGAAGCGCTATGTTGAAGCGCTATGTTGAAGCGCTATGTTGAAGCTGCTATAAATTGGGACATCGCCCACAAAAATCAGCGCTGTTTCGGTTGTTTTGTAAGCAGTTGGTACTGTCTCTCTTCCTTACAATCCTGCTGAAATAGTGCTCCATTTTTTGCTGGGATAACGTTCCTAAATCGTGAACGGACGGTAACAAAATTAGACGGAAACGTTCACGAAAAATCAAAACGGAATGTTCACGGTTTCTACCACGGGCGTTTACGATTTCATGAACGGCTGTCGTTCATCTTTGACCATGAAAATTATTAAAATATTCGTTAGACGTTCCCAGCAAAAAAGGCAAATGTTCTTTTTGGGATCCCGGAAGTGTTGCAAAATTGGCGCAGAAGCGATGAATTTAACATGTATAATATAATTTTTTATGCTTCTACGCATTCTAACGCTTATCTGAGAAGTCTTGAATTTTGAATTGAATTTTGCCTTTTTTCGACAAAATTTTAATAATTAGTACCATTTTATTTATTCTTACTCTGCTTTTAACCCATTTGAAACAAAAGAAGTTAAAATTACCCATTAAAAATATGGAGAAAGTCACTTATAAAAAAATTTGTTAAAAGACAGAAGAAGTTCTTTTAAAGTTCTTTTAAAATAAAGAATATCTTCGGGAAGACACTTTCTTTTTGGAAGTGCTTTGAAAGTAGTGGCTTGGGAACAACTTCCCATTTTCTTTTTGCTGGGTTCCTATGGCAACTAGAGGTGTGCACGTGAGTAATAGTTTACTCACGCTCACGCACACTCACGACGGAAAGATTATACTCACGCACACTCACGCACGATATTTTTTGGTAGGACTCACGCTCACGCACACTCACGAAAAGAAAATTTGTTCTCACGCACAGTCACGCACGAAAACGTCGTGACTCACGAAAAATACCGTGACTCACGAAAAATATCGTGACTCACGAAAAATATCATGACTCACGAATAATTTTATGATTAATTTACCTTACCGAAGTGTCTGAAAACATGAGCATTATTAAAATCGAGACTGTTATTAAACTCTTAACATCCCAGGTGTCACTAGAATTGTAATTGAATTTAACTCGTAAGCGTTTTATGTTGGTGAGCAGAAATATTTTCGTGAGTGTAATTCGTTACTCACGCACACTCACGAAGATATTATTTTCGTGAATCACGCTCACGCATGACATTTTGGTTTGTTAATCACGCTCACGCACACTCACGCTGTTGTCATGAGCGTGACTCACGTCTCACGCACGAATCACGAAAATTTTCGTGAGTCACGACAATTTCGTGTCACGTGCAAACCTCTAATGGCAACTCCGTCGGTGGTGCAATGTGCTAAGGCGACTATTAACGCATGTGGAGCAAACAATCCAGGTTCGAGTCGCGGCAGCAAAGTTTTTTTTTTTCATTCGTGATCATTACGTTATTAGATTATAAACGCCGTTTTTTTTTTTTGTTTGGCAACACATGGTGTCATTTTATCATTGCCAGATTGGCACCGTCTGTTCTCCTTTTGATACCACATGTGTGTTTGATTCACTTTCATGAACGGATCGTTTTGAAACATGCACGCCGTTTATGATTTTTTCTATTGGTGTATGCGAAATTTAATAAAAAAGATATCAAACATATCTTGCTTTTTACTACTAATAAAAAAACCCTTATAAGAATAGAATCCTTTAGAAGAACTCCATCGATTTTAGCTTTGGTTGTTATAGCCACCATGTGAATGAACGTGAAATATGATGAGGCTTTTCGGTCAGATATTAAAAAGGGCGACTTTGAATTTTTTTGTAGAGGTCCAATACTACTGTACTAAGCGATTGTTTTGGGCTTGTTGCAAAAGTAATTCTCTTGTCAGAAAGATTTATAATTGTACTCGAATCAGCAAACAATTGACTCTTTAGCAACATGTCGGCTGATCCAAATTGGCATAGTTTGCTGGTTTAGCACTGCTAAAACACCAGTTCTTTTTTGTCTGCTGAAAAACAGCAGTATTTTTTTCTATGAGTGTAGGACCCATAAGACTTCCTAGCAGAACCCCCACTTTACTAGATTTCATTGTATTCATCTTACCATATCGGTTCGGAATATAAGATTTGATTAAAAAAATAATGATTATTGCAACAAATGATTTGCCTAGCAGTTGGGCCATTCTATGTCAAAAGCTTGTGAAATATTAGGAAACGCAGAGGTAAAACTTCCCAATTGAAGCTACAAAAATTGTTTGTGTGTGTGTATAGAAGAATATTTGTTTATTACAAATTGTATTTTGGTAAAAACTAGATTTTATATTCTTAATATGTAAATTTTAAAACTACATTTTATGAGCGAAAAATTCGGTGTTATATTTTTGTTTTATATGGACTTAGGTAATTAATTAAATTATAGGGTCATAACTTCAATTTTTTATACTCTAAGTATAACCAAAATATAGTTGGTCTCTTCTTCTTCTTCTTCGTTTACAACTTTTAACAAGGGATATTAGTAATCATTATTGTATTTCTCTGGTATAAAAATGTGTAATTAAATTTTAGAATTTGTAAAAACGTTATCATGGTATCTTTCGTAAATGCCACCTACAAGTCCCAGTCTGCAATGTTGAGAACAAGAAAAGAGTTTTGTAGGCGCCCGAGCAGGTTAGACGGGTGTCTAACCTTTTAAACATAAAATTATACAGTTTTTCATTAACATAATTAAAAATGAAAGCCTACATGTTTTTATTTTTTTATTTTTTATTTGTTTATTGTTTTATGTTTTATTTTGGAAACGCTTATTTATTGACACTTTGTATAACCACACAGAATTTACTGATTCCCTGTTTCAATTGAGTGGCGAGCTTACTGAGGGTCAATCATGGTGGAGGGACAAGGCGGCCCCCCTCCACACTACTCAAACGTGATAATTCGACAAGCAGATCTGACAAGGGGAATATTGATGTTGGTAGCAGAGAACTGCAACCGGTGGCTTTTTTTCGTATTGCAATCTTAAGGTGGGTATTAAGTTCGAGTTTAGCTGCTAAAATCGTCATTTTTTCACGATTACTTTTCTTTAATAATCCATTTTATGGAATTTTTTTTATGTTAAAATTTGCTTTGGGCTATTCCCCATCAAGTTATAATAAAATTTGCAACAAATATGTATAATTTCATGCATTTTTCTTACTGATTTAGTTTTCACTTCAGCGATTTTAGCGGTTAAACTCGAACTTAATACCCACCTTAACCCACAAAATGTCGGTGGCAGTGAGTAAGACACCAATTACCATGCGATCTTTTACATTATACAAATGCGAGAATAAAAACACCAATAGTATATAACAATGTTCGTATGCAGTGTCTTGCATTCTTAACCCAATCGACATCTTAACAACGCTCGGTAAACAAAAAACGAGGTTGGCACTTAAGTGTGATTGCACTCAACAACAACAATTACTAGCAGTTGGCATTAGCTCAAGAGAATTGAGAGAGTAGCAAATAAGAGAATACCAAACTGCTGAGATATGGGTAACCAATTTGTGTGATTGCTTTACTACGGTGTTTTCGAGAGACCAACACTCATACTAACAAACACCGACAGTCGTCGGTTGCATTGGATATTGGTGGTTGAAATTTGTTTTACCAATTGGTGTTTTAAGATTGCAAATGTTGGTGTTTACTAAATACACTGGTCGGTTGCGGTAGATCGCAGCCGTTCTCTGGTTGGTAGATGCTGCTACACAGAAAAAATATCACCAAAATATTTCCAATTAAAAAGTTATTTGAAGTTGAAAATGTTTTCAATTAATAAATTAATTGATACAATTAACTTTTGAGTCAAGATAGAAACATGAAGTTAATGAAGTAAATGATTGAAAATTTTAAATTTGTTAATTAAAAAATTAATTGATACTATTAACTTTTTAATCAAATTCGGAAGACTAAGTCAGTTAAAAAAGCGATGAATATTTTTATTATTTTATAATTAAAAAATGTATTTCAAACAATCAATTGTTATTTCAAATAAAAACTCTGAGCCAATTCAGAGAGTAATTGAAAATATTTACCTTTTTTAATTAAAAACTTAATTGAGTTTTGCAATCAATATCAATTAAATTTTTAATTGAATCAATTAAAAAATTAATTGAAATTTGCTAATGAAATCGATTATTTTTTTAATCAATGCCCAATTAAAACTTTGATTGATACTATTTCATTTACATTTTCACGATTGAAGACATTTAAAAAAAAAATTAATTGGATCAATTAATTTCGTGCACACAAAAAATTTTTTTTTCTGATTCAATCACGAAATTAATTGATCCAATTCATTTTTTAATTGAAATGTCTTCAATCACAGAAATGATAGTATCAATTAAAAAATTAATTGAAGGTCAATTAAAAAATTAATTGATCCAATAAAAAACTTAATTGATACTATTAATTTGTGTGATTGATTTGTATTACAATTAAAAAATTTGTTGAAGCAATTAAATTTTTAATTGAATATTTTTTAAAACTCAATTAAGATTTTAATTGGAAACATTTTCGTAAATTTTTTTCTGTCAATTAATTTTTTAATTGATACTATCATTTATGTGATTGAAGACATTTCAATTAAAAAATTAATTGGATCAATTAATTTCGTGATTGAATTAGAAAAATATTTTTTTGTGTGCGGGTATTAAAGAAGCTGAATATTATTAATATGATTGATAATATACAACTCCACGAAGAAAATACAGCATTGCGTTCACAGTTCACGCACAAACTCAAGGAATAAATAATAACATAACAAGCCATAATGGAAGTTGCGATAAAACCACTAACGCAAATATTAGTATGTAAATTAAGATATGGTCTACAATATCTTAAAATATTTTCCCACCTTTTTAGTTTCTAATTTTGTTGTGATATAACTATATTATAGAAAAAATGTTAAGAATAAAAAATAAAATGTATTCTTTATGTAATTATTAATTTTTCTCGTAAATCCCCTACAATTTCTAAAGGAATAAAAAAATATTTTAAAGTCATACACTTTACCTCTCTCTCATGATCTCATTATTTTCGTTAACTTGTTATTGTTTTCTTTAATTTGAAGTTATTTGGATCGTTAAGTTCTTTAAGAGTATTAATTAGAAAGAGAGTTGGTCAGTACAGCTTTGAGTACATTTGTCAATAAATGCACACCACAATCATCACCGGTGGTTCTAAAGCCAGAAAGAAGAGCCATCGAAAGCGAAGAAAGAAAAGTGATAGTTGACAGTGACAGTAGCGCTGCCTACGAAATGATGCGGTTACAAACACGCATTGACTAACTGGTCAAAGATAGAGACGCCTTGTTACTTGAAAAAGAGAGCCTTGTGAAAGAAGCTGATGACCTTAAGAAGCTCATTAGAGAAAAAAAAACTGATTGGAGCATTAAGGTTGACTCTGATGTTCTCAATGACAATTTTACTGCCAAGATAGCCGAAGAATTGTTTAAGGCTTATTAATTAATATAAATTTTCATAAGATTTTTTTATGCATTCTTATTTTTGTCAATAAACAATCATCGTATTTCCTTTATATGGGAAATATCTTTGTTTTATTTCGAAAGGACAGAAATTCCCCTATAAAATTTACTTTATAATTGAAAAGTAAATTAACTAATTTGAATACTGAATCGGAAAATACCCATCAGATATATATGCAACGGACCAAGGGGAATAGGTAAAAGAAACCGAGTGGATCCTTGTGAAAAATGAAAAAAAAAATAAAAAGGCACGAAATAAATCTTCAAAAATACATGTAAAAAGTTAATTATAATTGTTTACAACCTAATAAGTGTAGGATGTGGTCCTGCAGCTCCACCTTATGAAGGTCCCATACTAACTATACGTTACGCTACAGCACGATACGATACAGACATATGTAAGGATTAGAGACAGTCGTTGATCGGTAGTCGTTGGTGCAGTGTCGTTATAGTTGAGATCATTTGTGAATTTGGAATTAATTGAATAAATCTTGAATTATTAAATATGTTCATTTTAATTAAACTAAAATAATTTAAATAAACTTTAAGTAAGATTTGTGTTAGAAAATGGCGCTTGGTCGTATGGGAAAAATTCCACCCTCAGATATAACTGATGAGGAGCTGTAAAGGAAGTCATTTCTGAGGAAGACAATTGCATACAAGAAGTCAATTGTAGCAACTGTGGCGACAGTCATACACCTACGGACCAATTGTGACCAGCAGGAAGAGGGGCATATCAAATCAAGAGAATAATGAGAACATTTCTTATAATGAGGCAAGAATAAAGTATGCGGCTTTATATTCTAATCGTTTAAGTAGTATTGGATACGGAATATCCATCGTTAAAATATCACTACCGACAAAATGTAAAAGTATTTTGTGTCAATAAAGTTCTGCGACTGAATAAAGCAATATACGGCTTAAAGCATTCAGGCAGAAATTGGAACCAGCGACTTGATAGCGTTTTGAAGAAAATTGGATTCGAGAGCTGTGACAACGAACCATGCTTATATAAATCAAATGTAAAAGGAAATCAAATAATTATAGCAGTATACGTCGATAATTAATAATACCATTTATCTTTATTGGGTCACTGGACGCTTTTCACATTTTCAAATACGAGACACCGCTGGTATAGACGAAGATTGGGAACGGTTAGCTGATTGGTGGGAATTGCAAATTGGTGCATGCCATCGAGCTGGAGCTTTATTTAACAACAATAGTGGACATGTCATCCCTGGTCAGGGATAGAGTCTCCCCTGGCCGAAACAAAGAGCTTATATTGCATCAGCTATAGCAGATGAGGGAACGCCTTGAGGAATAACGAAACACGAAGGCCAGAATAGTAAGAACCATTGACTGGCTTGGATCAGCGCACAGTGGTCGATTTAAAATAGTTAGGCGGCCAAAAATATTTTTGGACGTTAATGGCTTCGAAAGACTGTATTTTAAAAAACTATCTATTTATTTAAAAAAATAAATAAGAAAAACATATATCTTATAATAAAAACACATTTTATTCTCATAATTCATAAATAAATAAAAATGCATTAAATTTTCTTATTGAAAGATGTTCCTATCTCGACTTCTTCGTGCTCAATACTTGATTGTGTGTGGGGCTCGGCAGGTTCTAATAGTTCTATAACTTCACTGGAAAAAATCTTGTGTGAAGTTTTCTTTAACGATCTTTCACTACTTACGAGTGGATCTGAAGTAAGGAGCAATCTTTGATAAATATCACGGTTGCATTCTTCCCTTGAAAATTTTCTTGAAAAATTCTGTCTGTATGACCGAAAATATTTATTTCTGCAGCCTCCTCCGGCAATTGGCCGATTGTCAACAGTGCATTATCTATGATGGTCGCCCCATGTAATAGTAATTTATGCATTGTTGGAGTCATGGGATGCCAGTCGTATAATTCCACATACATTTGCGCGGTGTTGAAGGTACATTCTTTGGATTTTGTTGTATTTATTTTGTGTCCACTTGAAATCGCCTCTAATAAGATTTGAAATCTATGTATTAATTCGTGGTTAATGCCTGTTATGTCCGCCGCTAATTCTGTGTTTTCAAAAAATCTCCTACTCGTATTGCCATGTTGTTGTAGCCCTTTGGAGTTGGACTCGTATTGCCATCATTGGTATTACCAAAATTGGCTTTAGGCATGTCCACCAACAGCCCAGTTTCTAAGCGGAATCTTTCTTGGATTTCTGCGGGATTCTGCGGCTCTTGTTTTTTTTTTATAGAAAAGATAAATGTGTAACGTATTCAATAAACAAAAAAATATGATCCGGACGAATCCTGATCCATAACAAAATTGCTTTTGAAATTAAAAAAATTATTTTTTTTTATGTGAAAAAGAGGGTATGTTCAACTACCGAAAAATATAACGAAAGTTAAAAATAAAAGTTAAAACTATTATTTATTTAATAGAAGCTTACTTGAGCTATGGGAATCACTTTCACTTCACTACACAACATAAAATAAACATACATGCGTATTGCGAAATTTGATATAATTCGGGCACCCAAATACAAATACGTATCAAGTCAACGATCAAATTGCGTCTGTGCAGTTAGACGGAAGCGTTGACGTATGGTTGTTGAAAAAAAGGGTGGAGGGTAATTCGCGGAAGTGTTTACTATACGTAGGCGTCAATATTTTGTGCCTACTACGTATTTAAGATTTTGACTTTTGGCCGCCTAATTACTCAATATCTACCTATGTGCAGCGTGGAAATGGAAAGGCGGAAGAAGCCCCGATGCTGCGGACTAGAACAAAATACTGCACAGCCAAAACGACGCCATTTCCAATAATAACGAGCAATACAAAGTTAACAGGGAAATGCGACTACAAATTTCCCAACGAAGTAATAATTGAAGCCCTAACGGAAGACACAATCTTTGTTACGAATTATAAAGTATGGGTGGAATACGATGGCCAAACAAAATCTCTGAACGGCACTTACCTACTACAAATTTTTAATGAATCGTTGACAATAAATAACCAAACGTATTCAACTACAACATTTATAGGAACACAGGCTCTACCGCCGGTTCTTACAAATATAACCCACGATAAACTGTTATTGGGCATAGAGTATGTTCATGGTATAAGTCTCAGCAACATAAAAAGACCAGTTGACCAGTTGGGAATAAAATTTAAACAGTCCTTCAACATCTAACTATTATGAGACAATTTTTTAACGTCAATAAAGAAGTGATCGCACTAGTGAACGGAGCACTAGTTATCGCATTTGTTATGATTTTTCTGTTCTCTTTCTACATAATTAATACTTGCTTGTAAAGACAAAGAACCCATTATTGAATTTAAACGACGTCAGTCCGATAAATTCGATGTAACAGACAAAGGAGTTCTAAGCCATTTTTTTGGGATTAATGTAATGAGCGAAGGCGAGCTTGGTACAAAACCAATATATTAATTATATTTTGGACCAATACAATTGAAAACTGTTCAAGTACCTCTTAATCCTGGCTTTATATCAAAAATTTTCAGAAGATTGCAAACCAAATAGGAGGAATACCAATCAATTATAGGTGCATTAGCATATTTCGCTATAACAGATATAATGCATTCCGTCTCGAAATTGGCAAAATTTAATTGTGAACCTCACAGTGAGCATTTGGCTGCAGTAAAGCATTTATTGCGTTACCTTAAATCAAGGATGGGCATTCTCGTTTGAGCAACGGATCGAGCTGAATTTCCACACCGAGCAAACGAGCCAAAGGAGGAATAATTAATTATAGGTGCATTAACATATTTTGCTATAACAACCAACTCACATATAATGCATTCCGTCTCGAAATTGGCACAATTTAATTGTGAACCTCACAGTGAGCATTTGGCTGCAGTAAAGCATTTATTGCGTTACCTTAAATCAAGGAGCAACGGATCGAGCTGAATTTCGACACCAGTTTGATGATATTCTTTTGATTAACGTTCGAATTGTAAATTTGATTATACTTAGAATAAATTGATTTATCTTAAATTCTCGGTGTGTAATCCAGTTCGGCGCAGTAGTCGCGCTTAGAAATCCAGTTTTTTTTTTAGTATAAACAAGGGAATTCCATTAAGTGGCGCCCGAGCTGGGACACGCTAAAAAGGATAGCGGAGTCCTGAATAAATTACAAAAAATTAACTCTGAGATTCCTACGGGAACCTAACCTGAGTCTAAAATATAAATGAACAATTAAATTAAACATCCTATAATTAATATTTTATTATAAAATAAAAAATACACCGATCTGAGTGATTCCTACGAGACCTTCCTCAGATATAAAATAAAATTTTATTAAAAACAAAGTAATAAAAGTGATACGATTATGAGTCAAGTAATGGTCTTGAAGGAGGAGATAAATGAGATCGTCAGAGCTTGCTCGATGTAACAGACAAAGGAGTTCTGAGCCATTTTTTGGGGATGAATGTAATGAGAGAAGGCGAGCTTGGTACAAAACCAATATATTAATTGTATTTTGGACGACTACAATATGAGCGATTGAAAACTATTCAAGTACCTCTTAATCCCGGCTTTATATCAAAATTTTTCAGAAGATTGCAAACGAGCCAAAAGGAGGAATAATTAATTATGGGTGCATTAACATATTTCGCTATAACAACCAAGTCAGATATAATGCATTCCGTCTCGAAATTGGCACAATTTAATTGTGAACCTCACAGTGAGCATTTGGCTGCAGTAAAGCATTTATTGCGTTACCTTAAATCAAGGATGGATATTCTCGTTTGAGCAACGGATCGTGCTGAATTTCGACACCAGTTTGATGATATTCTTTTGATTAACGTTCGATTTGTAAATTTGATTATACTTAGAATAAATTGACTTATCTTAAATTCTCGGTGTGTAATCCAGTTCGGCGCAGTAGTCGCGCTTAGAAATCTAGTTTTTTAGTATAACCAAGGGAATTCCATTAAGTGGCGCCCGAGCTGGGACACGCTAAAAAGGATAGCGGGGTCCTGAATAAATTACAAAAAATTAACTCTGAGATTCCTACGGGAACCACCTGAGTCTAAAATATAAATGAACAATTACATTAAACATCCTATAATTAATATTTTATTATAAAATAAAAAATACACCGATCTGAGTGATTCTTACGAGACCTTCCTCAGATATAAAATAAAATTTTATTAAAAACAAAGTAATAAAAGTGATACGATTATGAGTCAAGTAATGGTCTTGAAGGATGAGATAAATGAGATCGTCAGAGCTTGCCAGTTACCTAGGACTTGCATCGTGAATACGAACCTACTCGACATAGACGAAATAAGTAAAATTATCGATGGCATGGAAATACTTCCTTATAGCAAATCTCGTGGAAGCATTAGAATACTTAACACCGTCTATCTACACTAACAGTTATTTGCTATTGTACGTCTTATCAATGCCGAAGCTGAGAAAGGAAGTATTTAATCTCATAAAGCTGAAGCCTATGAGATTAAAGGCAGCTTCCTATCTATTGATAATCAGCACTTATCACGAGACCATTGCCTCTCAAAAAGCCTAAGAGGGGGTTCAGCTAAATGCGACTACACATTTAGCAACTAAGTAATAAGTGAAGCCCTAACGGAAGACACAATCTTTGTCACGAATTATGAAGGATGGGTGGAATATGATGGCCAAACAAAATCTCTGAACGGCACTTACCTACTACAAATTTTTAATGAATCGTTGACAATAAATAACCAAACGTATTGAACAACAATTAAGATCAGGCAAGTGCAGCCGCCTCGATTCCTACTTATCGGTGATTGATAGCAGCGTAGCTGACGTTTGTCCAATTTGCAACCAAGGGCCACACGACACGCGTCATCTTTTCTCTTGCCCAGCCAAACCAACCCGACTTACCACCAGATCACTCTGGACACACCCCATCTTAGTCGCAGAGTTCCTTGATCTGCCAACAAGCTGATGTACCAAGCGTATAACATGAAATGGATGAGATCACAATAAACTGTTACAACAACAACAACAACATTTACCAGAACACAGGTTCTATCACAGATTCTTACAAATATAACCCACGATTACCTGTTATTGGACATAGAGTATGTTCATGGTATAAATCTTAGCAACATAGCAAGACTTGACCAGTTGGGAATAAAATTTAAACAGTCCTTCAGCATCAACATCACAATCATCGGTCTGATCATGATCTGCATCGGATGGCTGTGGCACCAGCAAACTAAGAAGCTCAATCTTCCACAAGTATTCTTACACCCTTCAATTGAACAACCTACGATCTGCGGAACGAAGATTTTTAAGTAACATAGGGAGGTGTTAACAACGTTGCCATCTCTGCCCACGGAGCACGTGTGGCAGTCAGCATAAAAACTCATTAATTGGTTATTGATTTGCAGACAATTAGCTTAGACATAATGACTTCATCCAAACGATCTTTGGATGGAACTTTTAAAAGCAGTGAAGAGCACATAACTAAGTGGCTCGAAAAATTGGATGAAGATGATGAAGATTTCAGGGATGATGATGCTGTAAATGATCAAAACTATGCACTAGAAGAAATTGCATTTGAGGAAGACGAAATTTTCTTTGATTCTGATATTGATGAAAAATAAGGAGTTAACAGATTCTTAAACAGAAACGGTAATTAACGATTCGTATAAAGATAAAAATAACTTCGTGTGGTCCGCTCAGGAATGCCGAAGAAATTCTAGAGTGCGAGCATATAACATCCTACGGTTACCAAATCTTATAACTGGTTCAAAATTCGACTCTTACAATGAGCTTTGGGGAATGACATTAAATTTGCCATTAAATTCAAAAAAATCCAGCGTAAAGTTTTAACGCCAGAAAGAAGACTGGAAACAGTAGAAAATAGTCTACCGGTGGCATCGAAAGTCTTGATAATGATGCATTGGCGCTGTAGTGTGCATATGCAAACCCCCAGACTTACAAAAACAAATGAGTTACCTGATAAAATTGATGAATTGCTTAAAGAAATTCAAAAACCAGACAGTAACCCAATACCGTATCCGGTATTGGGCAAACCATAATATTTCCATTAATTTAAATAATAAGCAAAAATAATATTTAAGTCAAACTTTAGCATAGTAAGCAAAATTGTAAAATTAAGAAGTAAGTTCATTTAATGAAAATAAATAAAGAATGAGTCTGATCTGGGCATTTGACCGAAACAGAACGTACACCTTTGTTAATTTTTTTTTAAACCCCGAAACTCGGTAAAACACAAAATTCGCATATGCATAAGTCAGACGTCTACAAGTGTAAATTGACTCACGCATATGCACACTCGCTACGTGCCACTGTATGAATATGCTGACAAGACATATTCACAGGTGTGCAAGTTAAGGTATGCTACCCCATACCTGTAATATTTTTTTGTATGTTTGATTTTTACACGCGTTGTTATTAAACGCTGAATCAACGGTCAGCCAAATTGTAAACCGATACTCTATATATCGCGACTGCATGGGAACATAATTTAGCTGACGTTGCGTCTATGATAATATTGGAAAATAAATGAAAAGTGATGGTTGTAGATTTTAAGTTTTTTAGTTTAAGTCTAGCAGTCTTAAGCATAAGATACAAAATGAATAAATAAATGAAATAAAAACTAAAATAATATTTTTTTCTTTCATACTATATGAAAGACATTAATTGGGGGCTCAACCGGGATGATGCCCTATCCTGAAAATGTAAAAGTAAGGATAACGGTAGCGGTAACAAAAATAAGGATTCCTTATCGTTGAAAAATATTCCTTATCGTTGAAAAATATCTTTACAAAAAAGAGAAAAAAGTGAAAAATTGTAAGAACAATATCCTGAAAATTTAAAAGTAAGGATAACCATAGTGGCAATAAAAAATAAGTATCCTTACAAAAAGGAGAAAAAAGAAGTGAACAATTGTAAAAAGAAAAATTATCCCTTCAAAAAACTTGGGATAACGTGTTAAAAAAACAACACGAAATAAACTGTGTAACCAGAAATAAACTCTTTTATAAAAAGAAGTGACTATAAGTGAATTATCCTGTAAAAAAAAAAAAAAACAATAAAAGCAAAACCCAAAAATTGTGCGGTGGAATGGAAAGAATAAAATAATAATAAAGAACTTCAAGAGTTACTATAAGTGAGGAAATTGCAATCAAGTGCCAATAACAACTTGTAGTGAGGACAACTACATTGAGAACTTTGTTGGAGAATAATTGCCAGAACATCACTTCCCAGGTTATCGTAGTTGTACTTATTTTCTGTTTATATATGCATTATTCTCGGCTGTTTCTATAGCGCAAATTGGAAGAAGAATTCGAAAGTTTGTCATACATCCAGGAAGATATGAGAGACAAAGGTGTGGACGAATGTCTGCAGCGAGGAAGCATTTCATAAAAACAAATATAATGAAATGAGGCTGGAGATTAAGGAGTGTCTGTCTCGTATGAGCAACGGATCGAGCTGGATGTGTTGTTGCATGTTGTTTAGCGATTATTTTAAGAAATGGAAGTTAACAATATTCCCAAATCTGCCAACTCGACACGTGTGGCAGAGTCAGCATAAAAGGGAATATCAAAATATCTACACGCGCAGGCCATCAGACGCTTAGTCTGCAAAAGTACATTCCCATGCCACCGGACACCTCCACCTGAAATGAGGTGCATGATGACAAAACTAAAGCCAAGGAGAAATGCAAAGACAAGTGGTAGCGGCAGTCTTGGTTACGCGCCCGTCATATTATTTTCGTGAAAAGTAATTAATCGAATTAAATTTTAAATCTTGGTTAAATAAATGCATAAATAATATTCTTTTCAAATATTAAGAAATTCAAGTGTTTTAATTCGGCGCAGTTGGTAGCGCTAAGAAACTAATTTTTTATAAGATTCAAGGGGAACTCCTTTAACTGGCGCCCGAGAGCAGGGACCCGCTAAAAAGGATAGCGGAGTCCTGAATAAATTACAAAAAAACTAACTCTAGCATTCCTACGGGACCCTGCAGAGTATAAATTATAGAAACAATTAAATAAAAAAAAAAACATTTAATAAAATATTATTATAAATTCAAAAATATATTAATCTGAGTGATTCCTACGCGACCCTCCTCAGACATAAAATTAAAATAAAGTAAATCGAAAAAAGGGAGGATCTCCATGCCCGCGTCGCGGAACCAAGGCTCAAAATAGATATTCTTTTTTTGAAAGAGAGAAAAGAAGAAAGACATTAAGTTAAAATATATATGAATGCATTTTTTTCTGAAAAAGCTAAAAATCTTAGTGAAAAAGATAAAATGTGAATTAAATTTTTTTCTGAAAAAAATAAAATTCTTAGTGAAAAAGATAAAATGCTATAAGTGAATCGAAAATAAGAGAGAAATGAAGAAAAAAATTAACTTAAAATATAAATGAATTAAATTTTTTTAAAATGAGAAAAATCTAAGTGAAAAAGGGAGAAAGCTCTAAGTGAATCAA
Source organism: Haematobia irritans (assembly GCF_050003625.1). Taxonomy (NCBI): domain Eukaryota; kingdom Metazoa; phylum Arthropoda; class Insecta; order Diptera; family Muscidae; genus Haematobia; species Haematobia irritans. The sequence continues at coordinate 117,065,941 of NC_134401.1, forward strand.
AAATAAGAAAGAAATCTAGTTGAAATATAAAAAGGAGAGTTTTTGTAAATTGAACTTGCATAAAGTGAACAAAAAGACATCAATAAGAACTATACATAAATTCAAGGAGAATATAAAAAGTAGAAGGCGCAAAACTGTCAGGTAAGTGAGTCCATTTTTTTCCTTTGGCAGCACCATGGAAGATATTAGGAATACAGTGACGAGCTTGACCGGTGCCATAACCCGATTTATGGAGCAGATAAAATCTATTGAGGGCAGATTATCCTCCATAGAAGCCACTCGACATGATAATGCGTTAAGACGCGTTATGGCCAGGCTGGAACAAGTAGAGAAGTCTCGATTATACACTGAAGGTCCTGCGGAGGCCGCACCTAGGCCGCTGCAGCGTCCACGAAATGTAGAGGAATTGAGGGACATAAGTCGGCTGCCCGACAGCGTTAAAGAGCTGAGAACATTTGACGGTAATCCTACTCAATATGTCTCTTGGATACATTCAGTAGAATCCATTCTCAGAGATTTTGACATTGTTAAGGAGCTACCAACCACCTTTTGGCGGATGCTTTGTACAATAGCTCTATAGATAGATTGTACAAAGCATCCGCCAAAAGGTGGTTGGGGCTGGCGACACTGCTCTCGTTGCTTATAATGTTTTCGACAGTAGTTGGGAGGAGATTAAGAGGGTCCTTTCGCTCCACTACGCGGACAAACGTGATATTCAGACTTTGGAGCACCAGCTCAATCGATTGTCTCAGGGGTCATTGTCTATAGGGGAATTTTACTCCACAGTCAATCATCAGCTCTCGCTGATTGTTAATAAATTGAAGACCGAATCGTGTAGTGAAGAGACGGTGACAGCTCTTGTTGAAACCAATCGCAATAGGTCATTGGACATTTTTATACGTGGAGTGAAGCCAGACCTCTCCCGAATGATTATTATCCAGAGACCAAAGACTCTTCCTGAGGCCTACTCCGCATGCCTTGAACTTCAGAACTTGACTATGCGAAACGATATATTACATGCGAAGACAATCAGTGTTAGGAAAGATTCGGCGGACATAGTAGACCATTCCCCGCCTTCCAGACCATGGAAACCTGTGCCCATGCGACCAGGTATGAAAGAGCAGTAAAACCCCCGGCCAATAAGTGGTAATTATGGTTATAACAAGAATTCGTTCAACGTCCATAACCCCAGTACAAGACCACCCCTGCCTACACGATATCCTGCGATTAAATACGAACCGATGGATGTGGACAGGACGGTGCAATACCGACAAGTCAACTACATGAAAAGACCGACCGGCAAACGAGGGGCTCCGGAAATTAATAACGGAGGTAAACAACCGCGTCTCTACCTCGTAGAAACTCCCTCAGATGAAAGTGATTCTAATGAAGTCCTTGCTGAGGAAGGAAATCCTGAGATAAATTTTATGGAAGCCGACCCTCAAACCTACCTTCTAATAAAAACTTTTGGAGTCCGAAACTGTCAGCTGGCAACACATCACTGGACAGACCAATTACAATACGATCGGTAGGGGGTAACATAGTCATTGACAAGGAAGTGAAGGGAAAATTTTTCGAATTTGTTGGTATAGATAAGTTGATTTCTTTTTATGTGTTATGTAGATGATCATTTGAAAAACATAGACACTGTATTTGCCAGGCTCAAGGAAGCGAACCTGAAGGTTTACCTTGACAAAACGCACTTTATGAAATCTGAGGTAGAATTTCTGGGATACATTGTAAGTGACAGAGGTATAATGCCCGATCCGGGGAAGGTTAAGTCCATAGAAAACCTCGTCCCACCTGGTAACTTGAAAGAACTAAAAAGTTTTCGGGGAATGACCTCGTATTATAGAAGATTTATCCGTGACTATGCGAAGGTGGCAAAACCACTTGCTAATCTTACCCGAGGGGAAAATGCCCAGGTTAAGGCAAACCAGTCTAGAAATATTCCTATTGATTTGGACGAGGAAGCCTTGAAGGCATTTAATTCCTTGAAAAGAATGTTGATTTTAATGCCAAGCTTAAGAGATGGAAGGCTCGGATCGAGGAATATAACAACGAGTTGATTTTCAGACCTGGTAAATCGAACTATGTGGCTGATGCGCTTCCTAGATTAAAATCTTTCTCCAACCACTTATACCACTATTCTACTGCTACGGCTAGCGAAGGAAGAATGGAGCAAGAGGATTTGGAGAACACACAAACTGCCTCCGAGGGACTGCGTCAGAAGGGCAAGATGGCAATACTTCGTCTGCGGCCACAGTCCATAGCGTCCTCACGTGGAAACGCCGATCAATGTCTTTAGGAATCAAATTATTATACGCGAGGGAATCGGCATGACAGCAGTTGAGGAACCACATCGTGGATATACGAGGCATTTCGTATCCTCAAGGCAATGTGACAAAACTACACTAGTTACCACGTTAAAAGAAAGGCTGCAGCCAAATGTGGTGAATGGGATCAAGGTACCAGAAAACCTCCTTGGCGAAATACAAGAAATCTATATTGATCATTTCTCACTATACAGGATACGATTTACACAGAAGCTGGTGACAGACATTACCTCGAAAGAACGCCAATTTGAAATAATTGAAAGCATCAGGAAATATGTGGCCAGTTGCGATGTTTGTAATCGTTTTTTCTTCGCTTCTCTCTCACTTCTTAATCTTTCGAAAAATACCCTAACAAATGGGTCCCATGAGAAATAACCTCAAAAAGATTATAAACATACAAAAAATATATAAGAAAATAAATATCTTTCAAAAATACAGCATTAAAACATAGGCATATCTTAACAAATGGCGTCCTAAATTCTAGTGGTAAGCGTCTATTGGCGCAGGGGTTCTCCGTGGACACCATGAGAATACAAGATAATGCCTTTACAAAAGAATGGAAAATGAATGAAATTACGAATATGAATATAATGATCAAATTAGAATATCAGTTATGGCATGCTTTATTGTCATCTGCCAATGATGCGCTCGATCAAGTTGCGTACAGGCTTAAAGGCGCAATGGCGGTACTTCATAGGCCTTGACAAGTTAAAAAGTATGCTCAACATAAACATTTTTTTAAATGTAATATTTGACAAAATGGAAAAAGAAATTGATAAAATGTAAAAAGAATTGAAAAATTTATACGCAAAATAACAAATTAAGACTGCACATATAACATGCAGTATTGCCATTCGCCGATGATGTGTTCGAACGAGTTGCGTACAGGCTTAAAGGCGCAACGGCGACACTTCATATAAATAGCACTAAGAACATGCATTATTGTCATTCGCAGATGACGTGTTTCAACGAGTTGCGTACAGGCTTAAAGGCGCAACGGCGACACTTCATAGGTCATGCCAAATTAAAATGCACGATTCAACATGCTGAAAAAAGAGAAGAATTATATAACCCAAAATACGAAAAAGCAAAAACCTATTTGACGAATATACAAGAGAAGCCTGTAAGTGGGACAGACCGTACCTTAGTAGGTTGTGGGGGGCATGCCCGCTCGCGACTAAAAAGTAATCATTCGATCCCTGAGCAAGTTCGAGAGAAGCGCTATATCCACAATAAAGAAAAATTAAAAACGAAAAACAGAATAAAAAAAGAACTAACATGAATTTTATGAAGTCAAAAATATGTAGTGTGCATATGCCATATGATTACATTTGTAATCATAAGCATTAAGCAACCAACAGGTAAAGTGGGACATTGCTGACAAGACAGTTCCCACAGATTGTGCAATGCCATGGAATGCCCACAACACGCGCAGATACCCGATACCCAACATCAGCAGAATGTAGTATAATGTGCAACTATAAAGATTAGGGTAACTGTAAGGACCTTGCTTATTCTGTTATCAATTCCTTGTCAATAAAGAACGCTGGCCACAAACCTTCATGTTTGTGCCAGTAAAAAAATATTTTTTTTTAAGTTTTAATATGAAACGATTTAACTGGCGCCCGAGCGGGCAGGGACCCCGTGATAACGAATAAAGTGAAGCCTTTGGAAGAGGGCCATAGTAGTTTAATTACAAACGGGAGTGATCGTAAGGACACAGCTCACAAAGCTCGCGATTCGCGATAACCAGATTAAGATAGACATTAAGAAAATTGTTAAAGTGAAACCAAAAGTGAAAAAAATTGAAAGACATTAGATACTAAAGGAAAAACAGTAATAAAACTTAGAGATAAAAGTGAAAAACATTAAATAATAAATCGGAGACAAAAGTGGAAAAAAATTAAAGAAAATTTTAAATCTTAAAGACATACAAAACTTCAAATACAACAAGGAAAATTTACCAAATATTAAAGAAACAGCTAAAATACAACAACAAAAGTGAAAAGTTAAAAACATTAAAAACAAAAAAATTAAAATTAACCCTAGAGGCAAAAGCAAATAGTTAAGAAATTGTTTGAAACCAAAATAAAAAACAACAAAAGGCTTTTAAAGAAAGACGTAACACAACAAGAAGCTCTAAAGCGGAAGGATAATTCAACAAAGGTGAATTTTAAAGGCGAAAGCAGAATGAAGCTGATTCTAACGTAAGCGTCTTTATTATTTATAATAAAAAAGTATTACGAGTATGTAAAAATTATTTTACTAATATAAAAAACAATTAATCAAAAAATCAGATTGTCCATTCAAAACAATTTAAATTAATTTGTCATTTGTAACAAAACTGTGAAAAAATTTTAAAATCATAATATTATTTTATAAAATTCATAGAAATCATAACCATTAACTAGTATCTAAAGAAAAATAAATTAAGAAACAAAATTGAATAATAAATTTGAAATTGCAAAATCCATCCTTAGTGTTTTTAAAGCAAAAAAAAATATTAAACATGAATGAAGCAGTAGAAGAGATAACCAATAAACTGAGTAATATCTCAGTAGGTAGTTCAAGTAGTAACGCAGGGTTCAGTAGGAGCCAACGGGAGGAAATTGTAAAAATAGTCGGGAGTATGATTTCCGGACAAAGTACTGTTACGGAAAGTGACTCTGACATACCAATAGGTCGTATTCCTGCAAAGTTGGAAGAATTAGATAAAGTGCCTGACATTGTCAAGTCTATTAGAGAATTTTCAGGGAAACCAGGAAAATTCAGCTCCTGCAGGAAATCCGTAGAAAGAGTCCTGGAGCTCTATTCATCCCTAAAAGGAACAGGCAGGTACTATGCGATCCCACATACAATTCGCACCAAAATCATTGGCGAGGCAGATACGGCTCTAGAGTCATATCGAACTCCTCTTGATTGGGGTCGAATTCGTAAATGCCTTATGGTCCACTATTCGGACAGGAGAGACATAGGCACCCTCGAATATCAAATGAATGTCCTGTGTCAGGGATATAAGAGCGTTACCGAATTTTATCAGGAAGTTTATCAAATGTTATCCCTTATCCTAGATAAGGTATCATGTCTAGAATTAGAGGATAACAGTCTCAGAGCAGTGACCGATACTTATCGCGAAAAGGCTCTTGATACATTCATAAGAGGTCTTAATGGTGACCTCCCTAAACTCCTCAGTGTAAAGGAACCAACTTCATTAGCACAAGCTCTGCACTTGTGCAGGAAATTGGACAACATGACATATCGAAGAGAATATGCCCATAAGGGAGCACGCAGAGATGATGTAAAAATAGCCATGCCTACCGGGAATAAACCAAGATTTTACCCTGAACTGGCTAACATCTCTGTGAATCGGTATCGAACACCATCGGCAATTCAACCAAATAATCCTAATAATTATAGGAGACCACAGGGAATTCCTTTTACTCAACCCACTAATTCACAACATCATTTTTTCCCAAGACAACAATTCCAAAGACAAAACAATTTTTCAGGAAATAATTTTAATAGTAACCAAAGACGACCGGAACCCATGGATGTCGATACATCCATACAGATGAGACCGCAACAAATTTACAAGAGACCTGAACAGTCGACCATTCAAGCTCCTGTAAATAAAGTTCAACGTAATTTTCACGTAAACGTTGAAGATCCTGGTGATGAATACTGTACCAATATCGTAGAAAACGGAGGCTCATATGAGTTATCAGAAGATGTCAACGGGTACTTTGAACAGTACAACGAAACGACGATGACAAATGACTACGACAATGAAAACAATGGACCAGATGACATCCCAACAGATTATTTAGACGTTCATTTTTTAGATTAGGGTGTTCCTTATTGCCTTACTTCCAGGCCAAAATGAGGAACGGAAAAATACTTGAATTCTTACTGGACACAGGAAGTAGTAAAAATTATATAAAACCTGGACTTATACAAAATCCGAGACAAAATGTCGAATCATTTAAAGTAGATTCTGTAGGAGGAAAAGTGGATATTTCACAGCATACCTTTATTGATTTATTCGGAGGCAGCGAAGCGCCTGGCTTGAAATCATTTGATGGAATACTAGGAAATGATAGCATGAAGGAACTGTCAGTGGTCATTCACACAGCAGAGAACTTCTTTCACGCATATGTACATTCACGCATATGTACACTCGCTACGTGAGTTAACTCCAGACACCTTCTTACTTGCCAAAAATATTTTAAAACAACAAAGTAAAAGAGAATTGAAAATAAATGAAATTTTATGCTGACGATATGTCTGCTGAATTAAGCGCGTGGAACTTCCGTTCCCATAAAACAGCAATAGTTAGCTGCAACGATTTCCCGGAATAAGATGAGGTGATCATAGCGAAACACAACATAAGTTAGCTGCATTGGATTCCTGGAATTACATCAGGTGATTGTTGGCAAGTGCATAGTTTTAAGCACTTATGAAATTGTAGCAATTATTGAAATCAGTTCTACTTTTGAGTTTAATAAATAAAGACGGAGTTCGCTCCAAATAAAATAAGATTCTTTTTTAAATAAAAATTAACTCACTCGCTACGTGAGTTAACTCCAGACACCTTCTTCCTTGCCAAAAATATTTTAAAACAACAAAGTAAAAGAGAATTGAAAATAAATGAAATTTTATGCTGACGATATGTCTGCTGAATTAAGCGCGTGGAACTTCCGTTCCCATAAAACAGCAATAATTAGCTGCAACGATTTCCCGGAATAAGATGAGGTGATCATGGGGAAACACAACATAAGTTAGCTGCATTGGATTCCTGGAATTACTTCAGGTGATTGTTGGCAAGTGCATAGTTTTAAGCACTTATGAAATTGTAGCAATTATTGAAATCAGTTCTACTTTTGAGTTTAATAAATAAAGACGGAGTTCGCTCCAAATAAAAAAAGATTGATTCTTTTTTTAAATAAAAATTAAACAAAAAACGTTAATTGGCGCCCGAGCAGGGACCCGATAAAGCAACGCGAAAGTGAATCAAGTAGTGTTAAAAATAGTCTATATCGAGGTCCCAATTGTCCGCGCGGTTGGAACTCCCGCGAAAAAAGTTGTGAAGAACGAGGCCCCTGAGTACCTATCGAAATAGGAAAAAGGACGGTGTTGAACACCAGCCGCTTCACTGGCCAAATATAAAAAATAAGAAAATGTTAAATTAATAATTAAAAAAGAACAGTTATAATGAAAACAATATTTTGAAAAAAATATATTAAAGAAAAGAATAATATTAATATTAAAACAAAAAAAGAAAAAGGACTAGTGAAGTCACATGAAAAATAAGAAAAATGTTAAATTATTAATTAAAAAAGAACAGTTATAATGAAAACAATATTTTGAAAAAAAAAATATATTAAAGAAAAGAATAATATTAATATTAAAACAAAAAAAGAAAAAGGACTAGTGAAGTCACATGAAAAATAAGAAAAATGTTAAATTAATAATTAAAAAAGAACAGTTATAATGAAAACAATATTTTAAAAAAATATATTAAAGAAAAGAATAATATTAATATTAAAACAAGAAAGGACATACCGCTTGGTTGTGTAAAAATAAACACAATAAAGTACAGACGGCAGCATTCAACACTCAACAATCAACATGTTCCACACATTTATAGTATTATCAATTATACTATTTTGTAAAGCAGAATTCCAAATTATTGACTACACATCTGCTCATGTTATAAAAATTAATGATGGACGAAGTAAAGTCCAAGACGGAATCTTCAGAATAATTCATCCGATAGACATAAAGAAATATGACTCTTTTGTGACAGAGACAAAAGTATTCGTTGAACGACATATCCCTAAAACCAATTCCTTTTTTCCTATCCTAAATGAAGAAATAATGCAAGCTTTAGATTTAATTCAAAGTATTGTCCCTCAGTAAAAAAAAGAGAACGTCATATTGTAGTTACGTTATGTCCGGCTTAAAGAATATTTCAAGCGTAGACGGAAAAACTGTTACCATTGTTGAGGATTATAAAGATCAATTTTGTACTTGCGTATCTGCTACTCACCTAGTTGGCTATTGTCCCATTGAGTGCGGCTTTACGTCACTAGCTTCGATATTATACCCTACTTGTCTAAAAAATATAACTGTGAACAATACTAAGGATACTTCTCGTAAACATAAAGTTAAGGAAGTGAATCCATTTACAAGTGCCGGAGCAGGATGATCCGATCCCTGCTATATTGCAACCTACGCCATTAGAGAAGAACTTAGAAAATATTCTGACTATTGAGAGTCTGAGAGAATCACATCTTAATAACATCCACAACATTAGAATATTAAGAGTGAGGACCATTGTGAACGGAGTATCAATCATGGCCTATTTAATAATCCTTGCAGTCTAGGGTTCCTGGATTCTTCACCTCTATAGAATCTCGCGAAGAAGAAGCATAGAATACTTAAATACACAGAATTCATATTTACCGCCAGAGCCAGGAGCAATATTAACATATATCCAACCAACAAATAACATCTCATCAGCAGTTCGAATAAACAACATCCCATATTTCTGAAGTAAAAAAAAAAACAATTGGGGACAATTGTAATTAAGAGGGGAGGAGTAACTCCAGACACCTTCTTACTTGCCAAAAATATTTTAAAACAACAAAGTAAAAGAGAATTGAAAATAAATGAAATTTTATGCTGACGATATGTCTGCTGAATTAAGCGCGTGGAACTTCCGTTCCCATAAAACAGCAATAGTTAGCTGCAACGATTTCCCGGAATAAGATGATGTGATCATGGCGAAACACAACATAAGTTAGCTGCATTGGATTCCTGGAATTACATCAGGTGATTGTTGGCAAGTGCATAGTTTTAAGCACTTATGAAATTGTAGCAATTATTGAAATCAGTTCTACTTTTGAGTTTAATAAATAAAGACGGAGTTCGCTCCAAATAAAAAAGATTGATTCTTTTTTTTTAAATAAAAATTAAACAAAAAAAGTTAATTCGTGCAACCGTGTGAATATGCTGACAAGGCATATTCACAGGTGTGCACCTCTAACTATAATTTAGGGATAGAGCATAAGTGAATGGTTTTTTTCGAATCAATAAAGTACGGACTGCACTAGTAAGTGCATCAAATTGTGTTATATTTAATTAATCGTATAAATATGAGAAAAATTACAAATTGCTACTAACTATTAACATAAGGAAAAAATACATATAGAGAAAAATAAAATTACTAATTAATACTAACGTCCAAAAAATAAATAAAAAAGGAGGAGTATCTTTTATGTATTATATATTGAAGAAATAGATTTTTGAAACTTTTTGTTAATTCTCTTTTCAGTTTCAAATTAAAATATGTATTTTACAGCAATCGTTTTTATAAGTTTCAAGCTAATGGCCCTTGGCAACACAATGCAGGTCTATCATTACGAAAATCGATGAAAATCGGAAATGGATAGATTGTGGACGGGAATTTTAAGCTTGTATATATAATACATTTGGATAACTACGTAGTAAGCTTGACTAATATATCATCCATTATTCAAAATCAAATCCCACCAAGCGAAAGCAAAGATTTCATCATGCACCACTTGTCTCAGACGAGAGAACGTCTTGAAGAACTTGGGATTGTAAAAAGGAGATCTCCTAGATCAATTGATTGGATTGGCTCTACGTGGAAATGGGTGGCTGGGAATCCGGATGCAGCCGATTGGAATTCGATGCTCTTGAATCAAGATAACATCATCCACAACAACAATGAGCAATATAAAATAAATAACAAATTGCAACAAGGGATGGATCTTATCGTGAAAAGGATCAATGACGTTGTTGCGAGAGTGAACAATGTGACGAATGGCAAGGACTTAAGCAGAATCGAACGAATTACGATGGGTTCTAAAAGACGAGGTCAATGAGATCATCCGTGCTTGCCAATTAGCAAAACAAGGAATCGTAAACACCAACTCGCTGAATCAAGAAGAAATTATTGAGATCATCGATGGACTAGAAACGCTTCCTTGTGGCAACGTCATAGAAGCCATAGAATATGCGACACCACCAATCTATACCAATGGGTCACTTTTATTGTATATTCTCTCAATGCCAAAGCTGGGGAAGGAGTATTATAATCAACTCATCATAAGAGCAGCAATTCGTGAGGAAAAGATAATTGATTTAACCCAGATATGCCGACTGTCTAGGGTAACTGCTTATGTGTATTTTTTTGGATCAGAGATTTCAGTTTTGTGAAATTGGCAAAAGTGTGAAGATGTCACATAATCGGTGAGAAAAAGTTCTATATGCATATTTTATTGTTGTTGGGTTTCTATGTTTTTTTAATTATAATAGTTGTAAAAACCAATACGTAGCAAAAGTATATGTGAAAAAAAAATTCGATGTGATTTTAGTTGATGTATTTGCTGACGTACTACATGTAGTACGTTCGGTATTAGTGTGCAAAAATGGTGAAAACAAGAACTTATTTTTTTCAGATTTTTAACATTTAATGAGATAATAAATGCATTAGAGGAAAGTGATGAAGAGTTTTTGCAAAATTCAACATAGACATATGGGAGGTAAAATGGACCATTTTTTCGTCGGCGCATTGCCACGATGTTAATATCTACTTATGAGAAATCCTCAGCAACGCTTCCATCGGGATTATCATGCGACATCAGATTTGGTCGAAAAGATCATCTACTTACTGAGAACACACGTCAAGCCGATGGAAAATGTAAACAGCTACGTTGCAATCATTGCCACCACTACACGCTGCAAATAATTTTGTTTATTAATTTGTTTTGTCTTTACTTATGTACACAAAAGTTCCTGAATAATAAACGACTTAAATTAAATCCCAAGAAAATACTGTCTTTTGCTTCCGTATATGCCGAGCGTACTACAGTACGGACCCAAAATCCAAGTTAAAAAATATATTTTTTTATTCTTTCTTCAGTTTTGTAATATAATCTGTCAGAATAATGCTATTATGGAAAACTACAAAGATTGTTGCAATAATATGCCCGTCGGTATATCTGGGTTAAAATTCCTTAAAATTTTGATCAACGAAGCAGACATCTGTGGCATTAAGGGCAACTGTGTCTCCATCACCAACTCCACAAATCGATGTTAACTAAGCTATCACAGAACCATTGTCTCTCCAGAATCCTACGGGGAGGTTCAGCCAAATGCAACTACAAATTTACTAACGAGGAGATAATTGAACCCTTAACTGAGGATGTCATCTTAGTCACTAACTACGAAGGATGGGTAGAATACGATGGCCACACAAAGTTTCTGAATGGTACCTACCATCTCCAAATTTCTAACGAATCGTTGACTCTAAAAAAATCAAACCTATTCGAGTACTACAATTACCACCAGTGCTTGCAAATATAACTCTTGACAATCTGTTACACATCGGACATCGAGTACGTTCATGGCATAAGTCTCGACAATATAAATAGACTTGACCAGTTGGGGTCAAGATTCAAGTAGTCCTTCGGCGTGAACCTTACAGTTATAGGCCTGGTCATGATTTGTATTGGGTGGCTTTGGCACCAACAAACCAGAAAACTTGATCTTCCCGAGGTAGCTCTACACCCATGCAATGATCACCCTACGATCAGCGGGACACAGATTTTTAAGGAGGGATGAGTTAACAATATTCCCAACTCTGCCAACTCGACACGTGTGGCAGAGTCAGCATAAAACGGAATATCAAAATATCTACACGCGCAGGCTACCAGACGCTTAGTCTGCAAAACTACATTCCCATGCCACCGGACACCTCCACCTGAAATGAGGTGCATGCTGACAAAACTGAAGCCAAAGAGAAATGCAAAGACAAGTGGTAGCGGCCGTCTTGGTTACGCGTCGTTCAGCTTTGGTCGTAATTTTGATTATCTTAGATATATTCCTTTAAATGTTTGATTGTTAAACTATCGTATTATACTTAAAATAAAGATTCATTGTAAGAAATTTTGGTGTGAATTATTATCGGCGCAGTGGTCGCGCTTAGCCATTTATTTTTTTAAACTCTTCAAGGAAAATTCCCTTAACTTCAATTAACATATATAATGTATAAGTCCTAAAATTAGTTTTGAATACGAAACTGTACTCCGAATTTTATTTTTGTGTTAGCCTTGAATAAACACTCATTCGATAAACATCTCCAGGTTTTATTTACGGAAGGCAAAGACTAAACCTGAGAAAAAGAGTCTACCATCCAACAGGTTATAGACCCAGGCCAGTGGAACAATTAATTAAAAATTAGTTCGCTTTATAACATATCGAAACTAGATGACACGAATTATAACTCATGGAGTCTACAAGCTAGAAGCGTGTGTGTCGAAAATTACATGGAAATCCCAAAATAAATCAACAGTTTTATATGAAAAACTTATTCTGCTTATATCTCCTAAACTACGAGTCCTAGAGCGAAAAGGACATGAATTCATGATCACCTCCAAAAAATTGAAAATTCTATCCAAATCCTAAAAAAAATCTAATTTTTATATGAAAAACTTCTTTTAGCCATATCTCCTAAAGTAAGCGTCCTAGAGCAAAGAGGACGTTAATTCATGATCACCTCCAAAAAACTGAGAATTTGCATCCAAATCCTAAAAAATCAAATTTTTATATGAAAAACTTCTTTTGTCCAGATCTCCTAAACTAAGCGTCCTAAAGCGAAAACGACTTATTTGGAATTTCACTTTTTGTTTTAGTCTTGAATAAACAATCATTCAATAAACATCTCTTCGTTGTAATTACGGAAGGCATCTAACAGGTTATGGGCCCAAGCCAGTGGCACAATGTATTAAAAGTGAGTTCGCTTTATAATATAGCGAAACTAGATGGCACGAACTATGACTACAAGCTAGAAGCGTGTGTGTGTCGAAAATTCGATCCAAATCCTAAATAAATCTAAAGTTTTAATGAAAAACTTATTCTGCTCATATCTTCTAAACTAAGCGTCCTAGAGCGAAAAGGACATTCATTCATGATCACCTCCAAAAAATTGAAAATTCTATCCAAATCCTAAAAAACAATCTAATTTTTATATGAAAAACTTCTTTTAGCCATATCTCCTAAAGTAAGCGTCCTAGAGCAAAGAGGACGTTAATTCATGATCACCTCTAATTGAATAGAAAATTCCAGCCAAATCCTAAAAAATGCAATTCTTATATGAAAAACTTCTATTGGCCATATCTCCTATAAACTAAGCGTCCTAAAGCGAAAATTTTATTAACTCATGACCACCTCAAAAAAAAATTGAAAATTCCATCCAAATTGTTGAAATAATTTGGCCACCCTTCTAGTTTCATAATACTTTTTTTGCTTTTTATCCTGCCGTATGTTTTCTAATTCTAGTCTGTAAGTGATCTTTGTAGTGAACGCATCATAATAAATATTAGAAAATACTGTGCATTACTGGGAATTCTCTCAACACAAATCCTAAAAAAATCGAATTTTTATATGAAAAACTTCTTTTAGCCATATCTCCTAAAGTAAGCGTCCTAGAGCAAAGAGGACGTTAATTCATGATCACCTCCAAAAAACTGAAAATTCCATCCAAATCCTAAAAAATCAAATTTTTATATGAAAAACTTCTTTTGTCCAGATCTCCTAAACTAAGCGTCCTAAAGCGAAAACGACTTATTTGGAATTTCACTTTTTGTTTTAGTCTTGAATAAACAATCATTCAATAAACATCTCTTCGTTGTAATTACGGAAGGCATCTAACAGGTTATGGGCCCAAGCCAGTGGCACAATGTATTAAAAGTGAGTTCGCTTTATAATATAGCGAAACTAGATGGCACGAACTATGACTACAAGCTAGAAGCGTGTGTGTGTGTGTCGAAAATTCGATCCAAATCCTAAATAAATCAAAAGTTTTAATGAAAAACTTATTCTGCTCATATCTTCTAAACTAAGCGTCCTAGAGCGAAAGGACATTCATTCATGATCACCTCCAAAAAATTGAAAATTCTATCCAAATCCTAAAAAAAAATCTAATTTTTATATGAAAAACTTCTTTTAGCCATATCTCCTAAAGTAACCGTTCTAGAGCAAAGAGGACGTTAATTCATCATCACCTCTAATTGAATTGAAAATTCCAGCCAAATCCTAAAAAATGCAATTCTTATATGAAAAACTTCTATTGGCCATATCTCCTATAAACTAAGCGTCCTAAAGCGAAAATTTTATTAACTCATGACCACCTCAAAAAAAAAATTGAAAATTCCATCGAAATTGTTGAAATAATTTGGCCACCCTTCTAGTTTCATAATACTTTTTTTGCTTTTTATCCTGCCGTATGTTTTCTAATTCTAGTCTGTAAGTGATCTTTGTAGTGAACGCATCATAATAAATATTAGAAAATACTGTGCATTACTGGGAATTCTCTCAACACAAATCCTAAAAAAATCGAATTTTTATATGAAAAACTTCTTTTAGCCATATCTCCTAAAGTAAGCGTCCTAGAGCAAAGAGGACGTTAATTCATGATCACCTCCAAAAAACTGAAAATTCCATCCAAATCCTAAAAAATCAAATTTTTATATGAAAAACTTCTTTTGTCCAGATCTCCTAAACTAAGCGTCCTAAAGCGAAAACGACTTATTTGGAATTTCACTTTTTGTTTTAGTCTTGAATAAACAATCATTCAATAAACATCTCTTCGTTGTAATTACGGAAGGCATCTAACAGGTTATGGGCCCAAGCCAGTGGCACAATGTATTAAAGGTGAGTTCGCTTTATAATATAGCGAAACTAGATGGCACGAACTATGACTACAAAAGCTAGAAGCGTGTGTGTGTGTGTCGAAAATTCGATCCAAATCCTAAATAAATCAAAAGTTTTAATGAAAAACTTATTCTGCTCATATCTTCTAAACTAAGCGTCCTAGAGCGAAAGGACATTCATTCATGATCACCTCCAAAAAATTTAAAATTCTATCCAAATCCTAAAAAAATCAAATTTTTATATGAAAAACTTCTTTTAGCCATATCTCCTAAAGTAAGCGTCCTAGAGCAAAGAGGACATTAATTCATGATCACCTCTAATTGAATTGAAAATTCCAGCCAAATCCTAAAAAAGCAATTCTTATATGCAAAACTTCTTTTGGCCATATCTCCTATAAACTAAGCGTCCTAAAGCGAAAATGTTATTAATTCATGACCACCTCCAAATTGTTGACTACTGTTGAAATATTTTGGCCACTCTTCTAGTTTCATAATACTTTTTTTGCTTTTTATCCTGCCGTATGTTTTCGAATTCCAGTCTGTAAGTGATCTTTGTAGTGAACGCATCATAATAAATATTAGAAAATACTGTGCATTACTGGGAATTCTCTCAACACAAATCCAAACACAAATCAAATTTTTATATGAAAAACTTCTTTTTGGCCGTATCTCCTAGACTAAGTCCAATATAACGAAAAAGACGTATTTGGAGCTTAAGTTAAAGACTACCGTCCAACATACATCAACCAAGGGACAATCGAAAAAATAATGGTATTCAAGAAACTTCTCTACGTGAAAATGCTACGGTGAGGGAGAAATGAGAATTCAAATATTTCAGTTCGTGGATGATAGAAAAGGTAACCCAAATGATTGGTTTGGAAAAACCATTGTGTATGAAATAAAAAATTTATCCAGTTCATGAAAATGGTCAATAATCGACCAAATTCCTCGTAGTCCAACTATCGTACGAAATTTAAAAATTAAACTTGTTTTGGTACTAACATTAAATTTGTTGGTACTAAAATTACTTTAAAGAATGTTTGACATGTGTCTTCCATTTAACATAACTTTTTTGCTGTTGGCAGAGCTACAGGCAGTGGTATGAGTGCAGTTTTTAAGGAGAACTATGTGAAGATCATAGACAAAGTGTATTTTAAAGGCATTCAATGAAAATGATTTCTTCATTTATAAGACAAAAGAATAACAAAATAAACTCTAAAATAGTTGTATCGAAAGCAAATGATGATGCAATAAAGTGGCAAAACAGATACGTGCATATCGGTTTTAATGGTTTTAAAGACTCAATACACAAAGATATTGTGAGTGGTATAAAGATAAAAAAATTTCCCAAGATCATGTGCAAAGGGAAAAATAACCATTTCCATAAATTTCTTAGAATCATACAAATGATTTGTTGCAAATAGTTCAGAGTGATGTGTGTGGAGGAGTGTCCAACATTAAGACTAATCAAATAGAAATAGCAACCAACAATGTATCAATTAACATTAGAAATGTAGGTTGATATTCTAACTCCACTAAATAATTATAAGTACATATTTGAATTCGGTAAATCAAAGCAAAACTTTTTAAAAAGATATCTAAGGACATCTATAATAAATATAGAGTATAAACGAGTTTACATCTTCAGTTGTGGAAAAACTAATCAAAAGAATATTGTGAAATTAAAGACACTAACTTGAGAAAGAATAAATAAATTGAAGAAAAAATTTAAATGACGAGAATGTAGAAGAACTAAATTTAACCAATATTGTCATGATAATGATAACAGTACATCCATGAAGGAGCTAGCATTTAAGCCTATAACCACTGTAACGCCAAAGCACTTCGTTTTAAAGGAACCCTTCAACGTCCGAGAACTTAATTGAGAAGTACTAAGAAATAATATGTATTGAAAAAAATTGTGAAATTTCAAGACTAGTCTAAAGGGACCATAGACTACAGACAACACAGGAAATAACTAGAAGGGAAAAATATCCATTTCCATAAATTTCTGAGAATCGTTCAAATGATTTGTTGCAAATAGTACATAGTGATGTGTGTGGAGGAGTGTCCAACATTAAGACTAATCAAATAGAAATAGCAACCAACAATGTATGAATTAACATTAGAAATGTAGGTTGATATTCTAACTCCACTAAATAATTATAAGTACATATTTGTATTTGGTAAATCAAAGCAAAACTTTTTAAAAAGATATCTAAGGACAGCTATAATAAATATAGAGTATAAAAGAGTTTACGCCTTCAGTTGTGGAAAAACTAATCAAAAGAATATTGCGAAATTAAAGACACTAACTTGAGAAAGAATAAATAAATTGAGGAAAAAATTTAAATGGCGAGAATGTAGAAGAACTAAATTTAACCAATATTGTCATGAAAATAACAACAGTACATCCATGAAGGAGCTAGCATTTAAGCCTATAACCACTGTAACGCCAAAGCACTTCGTTTTAAAGGAACCCTTCAACGTCCGAGAACTTAATTGAGAAGTACTAAGAAATAATATGTATTGAAAAAAATTGTGAAATTTCAAGACTAGTCTAAAGGGACCATAGACTACAGACAACACAGGAAATAACTAGAAGGGAAAAATATCCATTTCCATAAATTTCTGAGAATCATTCAAAGGATTTGTTGCAAATAGTTCATAGTGATGTGTGTGGAGAGTCCAACATTGAGACTATTCAAAAATAGAAATAGCAACCAACAATCTATCAATTAACATTAGAAATGTAGGTTGATATTCTAACTCCACTAAATAATTATAAGTACATATTTGTATTTGGTAAATCAAGGCAAAACTTTTTAAAAAGATATCTAAGGACATCTATAATATAAATTTGGCCAAAAACGGCAAAGGAACGGCAGTGGAGAGAAATATCACACACAATCATGTTGAACATAAAAACTGTCGAGACTGTAAAAAAAATAGGATACGTTAGAGGCAAATTCCTACTCAAGAATGTAGCGGTTGCAAACAACATCACGAATGATATTTGGATTAAGACAGCAGGTTTCCAACCTATGCTATGAGGAAATTTTAAATGCAGATGAGGAAATTTTATGTCAATTTAAGAAATCTGAATATCTTTTGTTCCTACAAAAAGAGTAAAGATTCTATTCAGAGATTGTAGGCTGACAGAATATGTCAGAATTTACGATAATGCTGATATGCGTTTGGAACCACAAAGTCCGTTCTCCCAATGTTTCAGATGCTAGTTATTCAATCATTTTGCAAAACACTGCAAACAATCATCACCAATTTGTCGTCGTTCGTGTTTGACACAGCTCGGCGAAGATGATCAATGTTCGAATGCACATCTTTAGGGCGATCATAGCCGTAATGATTTTGAGTGCCTTGCTAGAAAAAAGGCTTATCCAGGATCATGATAATAGAATGTTGTAGTTGGCAACATATGAATTGGCAACTACAGTATTTCTGGGAAAGATCAAATGTCATTTAAAAGACACAAACCAAAGAAACCATGTTCCAGAAAGTGTATATAACAGGTGGGCTGATAAGTCACCGGTCTAACAAAGAAAAACACATTTTTTTTGGCAAAATTCGTTTTTATTATTCAACATAGTTCCCTTCAAGAGCGATACAACGATTATAACGACCTTCCAATTTTTTGATACCATTTTGGTAGTACTCCTTCGGTTTTGCCTCAAAATAGGCCTCAATTTCGGCGATCACCTCTTCATTGCAGCCAAATTTTTTCCCTGCGAGCATCCTTTTGAGGTCTGAGAACAAGAAAAAGTCGCTGGGGGTCAGATCTGGAGAATTCGAAGCCCAATTCATGAATTTTTGCCATCGTTCTCAATGACTTGTGGCACGGTGCGTTATCTTGGCCGAACAACACTTTTTTCTTCTTTATATGGGGCCGTTTTGACGCGATTTCGACCTTCAAGTGCTCCAACAACGCCATATAATAGTCACTGTTGATGGGTTTTCCCTTCTCAAGATAATCGATAAAAATTATTCCATGCGCATCGCAAAAAACAGAGACCATTACTTTGCCAGCGGACTTTTGAGTCTTTCCACGCTTCTGAGACGGTTCACCGGTCACTGTCCACTCAGCCGACTGTCGATTGGACTCAGGAATGTAGTGATGGAGCCATGTTTCTTCCATTGTCACATATCGACGGAAAAACTCGGGTGTATTACGAGTTAACAGCTGCAAACACCGCTCAGAATCATGAACACGTTGTTGTTTTTGGTCAAATGTGCGCTCGCGCGGTTCCCATTTTGCACAGAGCTTCCACATATCCAAATATTGATGAATGATATGACCAACACGTTCCTTTGATATCTTTAAGGCCTCTGCTATCTCGATCAACTTCATTTTACGGTCATTCAAAATCATTTTGTGGATTTTTTTGATGTTTTCGTCGGTAACCACCTCTTTCGGGCGTCCACTGCGTTCACCGTCCTTCGTGCTCATTTCACCACGCTTAAATTTTGCATACCAATCAATTATTGTTGATTTCCCTGGGGCAGAGTCCGGAAACTCATTATCAAGCCAAGTTTTTGCTTCCACCGTATTTTTTCCCCTTCAGAAAACAGTATTTTATCAAAATACGAAATTCCCTTTTTTTCCATTTTTTTCACAATAACAAAAGTTGCTTCACAAAAGACTCTCTATCTTACAAACTAATTGACTTACAGACGTCAAATTTTGACACGAATCATTTGAAGGTTGGTACTATATAAAAATAATATGCATTTAATAATAGCGACGCCATCTATGTGTCAGACCGGGGACTTATCAGCCAACCTGTTACTATGGTAGGGTACTCAGACACAGCAAAAGCATACCGATTGTATGAAAAAGCAACAAGCAAAGTCATCGTACGCAGAGATAAAACAACAACAACGAAATTGATTTGCTGCCAATAGGGGTTGAAAAACACACAAGCCATCAAAGAGCACAAAACACAAGTGAGGAACAACAACAAGCACAGCAAGAGAGTAAGCAACAAATAACCGAACAGCAAATAGAAGAGAGCTACTATGAATCAGCAAGTGAGAACGACAACGACGATGTGTTAGAAAATATGCCGAATAAACGAGGCCCGGCAGACCAAGAATAATACGCAGTGGTACTTCAGGTGGACCAAAGAAAGTTTATAACACCATCAATTTTATGAGCTCTGAAAATGTGAATGTTCCTGAGACAGTAGGTGAGGCATTGTCAAGTGAGTACACACAACAATGGTGGGAAGCAATGGAGAGCGAATATAGAGCATTGCTAGACAACAACACATGGCAACTAGTCGAATTACCAGTGGGACAAAAGGCCATTGGATGCAGATGGGTATATGCGCTAAAGAAAAATAAAAGTGGTGACATCGAAAGTTTTAAAGCAAGGCTGGTAGAAAAGGGATGTGCGCAAGGCGCATTACACTTGGTAAAAAATCCAGTATATCATTCACGTAGCAAACACATAGATATAAGGTATCACCATGTTGGAGACTTATATAAGAAAAAATTGATTGATTTAAATTGAGGAGGAGTGTTGAATATGGTATTGAGGAGGAGTGTTGAATATGAATTTAGTCCCTTTTTAGTTTATTTGAAATATTAACAACACCGTCATTTTTCTACATTACTATATTTTTCATTTCCGTTTTGAAGTCTGAATAAAGCATTTGAATTGAGAAGACGTGTTTCAGTAGGCTTATGAGAAAAGCATAAAATAAATATAAAAAAGACTTCCAACAGATAGAAATATACAAAAAGAAATCAAGTAATAGGGGAAAGTTTTTACAAATAAGAAAAAATAGAGTATAAAAGAAGTGGGAAAAATATAAAAAAAAACTGTTGATTGTAAATGCCTAAAGCAGAGAAAAACTCCATAAAATACTCCCCTTACGAAATACCGGTTTCAGAAAATACATCCGTAATGACCACCCAAAACAGCAACAGTGTAGATGTTTTCAACTCCTTACGTATACCGGACGCAATCAAAGATCTTCCAAGGTGTGATGGGAACCAGCGACTTATATATGAGTTCATTAATAATGTGGAAGAAATGGGATATCGATGGCACATCTTGCGCTAAGATATTACTAAGAGCAATAAGGAATAAGATAGAAGACGAGGCAAATGAAATACTTAACATGCATGGGACCCCGTTAGTATGGGACGAAATAAAGCAAAATCGAATATTACACTATTCTGATAAAAGGGCTGAAACTTCTTTGATTAAAGATTTACATATTTCGTACGATCAGACACCACATATTGCACATGCAGCATTTTTACAAATGAACTAGACAGGCACATGTCGCATACATAGCACTGTTATTAAAGCCAACTAATACAAAAATTAGCTATAAGAATAATAACTCCAAAAAAAATTGTAATTCAGTAAGAATAAAACTAGCTAAATGGACAGTCGTCCATAAAAAAACATATTTTTTTTATTTCGGGAGATCGATCAATAAACATAACTGGCGCAGTCGTTAGCTCCGTTTGACGACGGCTAGAGAAAAAACAAAAACCCATAAACATTAAAAAAGCAAACAACCAGTTGTAGTTGAAATATTATAAAGACAAAAATTAATGATGAATAACTGGACTGAAAATTCAATAATAAAGAAACAGTGAACAAGTGTAAAGACTAAACAAAATATATAATAACTGTGGGATTCGATATGTAAAAGAGCAATGACAGCTCTAAGAAAAGAGGAATACGCTTTTGGAGTTGCAAAAAGAGAAGAGAGGAGTTAGTCGAAAAGAGGACGTGCTATCGAAAGAGCAATGGCAGCTCTAAGAAAAGAGGAATACGCTTTTGGAGTTGCAAAAAGAGAAGAGAGAAGTTAGTCGAAAAGAGGACGTTCTATCGAAAACAACGGCGCGGTTTTAAATCGAACACATTTAATTTTCATTTATTACTTTTCATTGAATTTCATTAAATAAACATTAACTTTATATGTATTAAAGGGTTGTGTTAAGATTTATTTGGTTCGGGACCCTTGGTTCGTGACACAATTTCACGACAAATGAAGTTGTTGCTCCATCTGCAACAATTTACAGTTAAAATTAATAAACATTATTGTATGCGCGAACAGAGCTGTAGTGTGCAACGACTAAAATAAAAAACTCGTTGCATTGACTTTACCAGGAGTTGTTTGCAACACAAAGAAGTAGACATTCACCTGATCAAAGCAGGTGGTATATGATTTAGGTAAATTTATTTTTGTTTCCAAATCACAAAGAGACATGTAAATATAATATGTTAAAATTGCAGATCCGGATCAAATGCTAATACATTGTCTGAGTCTCTCAAATATGATAAATCATCTGCGGAAGAATTTAAATAGACATGTTGAACAAGGTATGTAGAAATTGATGAGTAAAATGTGAATAAAAATTTTTTATTTACAAAGCTAAAATAAACAGACCAATAACATTAATCTTGTTTCCGTCCTACAATCTCAGAAGTGGTTCTACCTACGAAGTGAAAACTATCAACGGCCATTTAATAAAAAAAAACAACTAAAGTTTATTAATTATTATGGAGGATTTGCAAAACATGACAGAGCTCTCGTCAAAAGAGCTCAAGCTCTTTGTACAAGTTAATAATTAGCAGAAAGATTCTTCCATACATATTTATATGCCTATGCTTTGTCTCTCTAAGTCTAGTTATAGCAGCCTAGCAAAAAGATTCTCATAGAGAAGAAGCGTAAGCGAAGACTGCTTTTATATCATTTATTAGTATCAACTAATTAAAAAATATTTCTATTTAATAAAAGTGAATAACAGTAAATAAAATGTTTTAATAAAACCACTGAATTTTGAATTTATTAGTAATTTATACATTTTGAATTACCAGCAACCGGTGCAAAGGCTATGATGGCAGCAAGGCCATCATCAAAGTTCTTTCGATTGTAAAATAATAATAAAATTCGTAATTTTAACGAAATTTTTCGTACTTTCTACGAAGATAATTTTTTAGCAGCCAATTCTGCTTTTCTCTTTTTATCATACATTGACTGTATGATCAAAATAAACAATAAATAATATTTTTTTTTTTTTCGTTGTAGTATGAACATCTCCATTTTCTGTTCATATGAAGCGTGTGAATCTGCAATACAAGCAAATTCATACTCGAAGCGCGGTCGTTAGTCCCGTTTAACGACAGCTAGAGGAACAAAAAAAAACATTTTTTATTTTGAACAACTGACCACATAACTGGCGCAGTCGCGGTGGTTTAATTCTGAAGAATTAAACTTTAATAAATATACTTACAAACCAATAAGCCGCTGATATTTATGATTAACAACCCAGCAAGACGTTGTATTTGAGAAAAGTGAACTTTAATAAACATCAATAAACCGAAATTTAAATTTTGTGTTTCTATCACGGGAAAAACTAAATTCAGAAGAATTTAGTTCCCTACCTACATAACTGGCAATACAAGCAAATTCATACTCGAGGTTCAATTACATTTTCAATTTAAATCTGCTTTGCCATTCAGATTCTACTGTATGTTTAAGTTCTGTATAATATATTTTTAAAGAAAATATTTGAAATAAAAAAAAATAAGTATTCATTTATGAACAACGCACATCGAAAGCCGAAATAAAGTGTTAATTGATTAAAGTTGTGAAAATGGAAAGAAATTCCAAAAAGTGACATTAAGATAAATTATTGCTTTACGAAGTTAACTCGACAGCAGTAAATATAAATATTTTTTTTTTTAATAAAAAATAACTTAATTAGTACTCAACGTTTGTCAAAAGAACGTTGGACGTCAAATGAAACTTTATCAGTCTAGCTGTAGCATTCAAAGCGCACAGACGTATTTCAAATCGTATCGGATAACAATCAAAGCTGTTTTCATTCGAAAGATAACCAGTATTAGTAACTTTCAGTCATTTTGACCTCAGTTGAGTGTTTGTCGTTGCTTAGAATGGACGGAGGGAGTATACGAAATTACCGTGTTTGATATAATTTATTTATTTTTAAGTGGTTTTAAGTATTTATAAGTGTATTTATTTGACCATAAAAAAGGAATTGTTCATTCATATATAGTTGAATCATTTTATTTCCATGTTCCTGTATTTTTAGCCATGTTATGTACTATGAGACGATAGGTGATAAGTTCTACAAGTACTCAATAATAACAAATAATAATTTCCAACATGCGAGTTATTTCAAGAATATATAATTGCTAATAAAATAGTGCAAACATATTTAAAAGGACTCACTACTTTTCCTAAAAAAAACAGTCACCAATATAAACGAGATTGGGCTGTAGAAACGAGAGAATGACTTGCTGAAAAGGGAAAGTCAGTCTAGCTGTAGCATTCAAAGCGCACAGACGTATTTCAAATCGTATCGGATAACAATCAAAGCTTTTTTCTGTCGAAAGAAAACTAGTATTAATTATATTAATTATAAGTGGCTTTAAGTATTTATAAGTGAATTTATGTGACCATAAAAAATTGTTCATTCATATATCTGCAAGTACCCAGCAAAAATACTTCACCAGTAAGACTTTGGGTGCGCTTTTTGGTATACAATAAAGTAGGCAGTGCATCCACACTGCATGAATTGGTGGCAATAACGTAAACGAGTAACTGCTTTATGATCATTCGTTTACGTTATTGCAACCAATTCATGCAGTATGGATGCATGAAAGTTAGTGCTGTTTTCCTTCACGCCAACAATGCTATACTAAAGATTATTATCACATCTGCGCAATATTTCTATTAAAATGAGCAATTATATCAGCGCTATGTAGAAGCTGCTCTAAATCGGGACATCGCCCACAAAAATCAGCGTTGATTCGGTTGTTTTGTAAGCAGTTGGTACTGCCTCTCTCCTTTACAATCGTGCTGAAATAGTGCTCCATTTTTTGCTGGGTATATACATATAACTGCTAATAACATTTTATTCCCATGTTAAAATATATCCTGTGGATTCTACAGTGCTTCTAACATGTACTAGGATATGCAAGTTTATAAAACGATCATCAATGTCTAGAAGTACTTAATAATAACATATTATGCAAATGCAACAAAGATTTTGTCTAAGGTTTCAATAAATGAGCATAAATCGTTTTGTGTTAATTTTGGGTCTGGTAGTAAATCACAAGTGATAGCCCGGCTGTAGAATATTGCAGAATTTGAAATTGAGTATATAAAAAAGACTTACAGAAACGAGGTAACAGAAAACCAATTTACAGAGCCCACAAATATTCAAATCATTGTATTGTGTAGCAAACGTCTTGCAACTAATATATTTGCTAAGGATTTGAGATTAGTGGAGGCTGGCTATCAGCTGAAGATATTTGCACACTTTGTGTCGAAAATAGGAATGATCTTTGGAGTACCGGTGGAAATTTCAGAGTTGATGAAAAAAAAAATAACTACACACAAAAAAAATTTTTTCTGATTCAATCACGAAATTAATTGATCCAATTAATTTTTTAATTGAAATGTCTTCAATCACGAAAATGATAGTATCAATCATAGTTTTAATTGGGCATAGAAAAAATTAATTGATTTTATTGCCAAATTTTAATTAATTTTTTAATTGATTCAATTAAAAATTTAATTGATGTTGATTGCAAAAATCAATTAATTTATTAATTAAAAAAGGGAACTATTTTCAATTACATTTTGAATTGGCTTAGAATTTTTATATGGATTAACAATTGATTGTTTGAAAACAAATTTTAATTAAAAATTTAAAAAAATGTTCATCACTGTTCATTTTAACTGACTTAGTCTTCCGAATTTGATTAAAAAGTTAATTGTATCAATTAATTTTTTAATTAAAAATTTTAAAATTTTCAATCATTGACTTAATTAACTTAATGTCTCTATCATGATTAAAAAGTTAATTGTATCAATTAATTTATTAATTGAAAAAATTTTCAACTTCAATTAACTTTTTAATTGGAAATATTTTGATGATATTTTTTTCTGTGTACATATAGAGAGATCCTCCAAAGAATACCAGAAAAGGACGATATAGTACCCACGATGCGGATAAAGATCCTTTTTAAAGAAATTTAAATTCCAAATGTAAAGTTCTATCAATATTCGAAAAGAGATGTTAACCCTTTCGGTTATTCTATGTCATATGCCATAGTCGCTTTTCAGTGACCATTTTAAGTTTATAGAGTTATGGTTTTTATCGTTTTTGTATTATTTTTGTATGTGTTTCCTTCAAATTATTGAATACAAACATTTAGTTAGAGGACCAAGTATACTGTGAAGTTTCAGAAAGCGTAGGCACATTTTAGCAACAAAAAGATCATTTCGTTCTTTTATATATTTTATTACAAAAATTACTTTTTTTGATAACTTTATTTAAGTTGTTTAGTAGATAATCATTCCTTCGATTAGTGTAAAAAAAGCTGGATTCCTAAAGTAGTTCAATAAGGCTGTACGATTTTTTTTTTATTTCCTACTATGCCATATGGCATAGATCGCGTATTGAGGAAATTTAAATCACACACACAAGGCTATGCTTTCTCATTCATCAACGAAACAGCGACGAATGAAGACGTAATAAGATGTTGTAGCAGGTTTGTGTCATCTTGTATAAATCAATTGGGGACCTTAGAAACATAGTAGCCTCGGAAAAACATTAAAATAAGGGAAAACAAACCTAGTAATCTATGAAATCCTATATATGAATGTCAATTTGGAAAATTTTTTGATTCACTTAAAAATTTTGAATATATTCAATGGGATTCACAAACTGAACAAAAAAAAAGGCTAAAGGACAAGCTCAGATTTTTCTGAAAATTATCCGAAGCAAGATGTCAAAACTCCGGTTTCATATTTTTAAAATTATTTTCCTTATGATTTTATTGACACGATTGTTCTGGCAACAAATCAAGCCTTACTTATGAAAACTGGAACTGCAATCAATGTAACAAGAGAAGAGATTCTGACATTAATGGGCTTAGAAATTATTATTGGAACAATAGGATATTCTCGATTAGCAATGTACTGGAGTAGTGCTACTGAAATACCAACCTTTCGTAAACACATGACGAAAAATAGATTTCATATAATACGCAATAACCTTAAGTTCAGTATAGAGAACTTGAATGACAAAATTTATAAAGTTCGTCCAATTATTAATTCGGAACTGCAATCAATGTAACAAGAGAAGAGATTCTGACATTAATGGGCTTAGAAATTATTATTGGAACAATAGGATATCCTCGATTAGCAATGTACTGGAGTAGTGCTACTGAAATACCAACCTTTCGTAAACACATGATGAAAAGTAGATTTCATATAATACGCAATAACCTTAAGTTCAGTATAGAGGAGAACTTGAATGACAACATTTATAAAATTCGTCCAATTATTAATTCGTTCTTGAAAAGAGCCTTTGAAAGTCCAAAGATACGAAAACGCATAATAATCAATTTTAGCATAAGCTATATTATTGAAATGCATAGTAATCATTTTTAATATAAGTTTAGTTATATAATTGTATAAAGAAAATCAGTTAGTTAGTAAACTCAATTCAACCATTAATTCAAAAAATATAATTGTTAACATTTTGTATCATTTGGACAGTGCTACAAGTATTTAAAATTCAACAATTTCATAGAGCATTACAATAAGAACAATGCGCCATGCAAGACGTGATTTATGCTACATTCAATAGAAGAATGTCTGGAAAGGAAAGTAGGAGTTGATGGAAAAGATACATACAGAAAAAGATCTCCTTAAAAAATCACCAGAATATTTCGGGCGCAAAAGGGTGAGAAAGTACCTACAATGCAGATTAAGATCCTTTTTAAAGGATTTGAAATTCCAAATGTGGTAAAGTTCTATCAATATTCCAAAAGAGATATTAATAATAAAATATTAATAATAAAAAAAAAAAAACTTTTCATTTCATTTAGACAGTGCTACAAGTATCTGAAATTCAATAATTTCTCAGAGCATTGTAAGAAGAACAATGCACAATCAATGTGTGTTGGGCAGCATCAGGCAGTCTAAGCTAGGTGTTCGGTCTGCACAAAACGTAAAGCTTCTATAATTCGTAATACTAAAATATTTTAAGCAATAAAAATTGTAAATTTATTTCATAAAGGAAAACTTAAGTGTTTGATTATAACCTGATATAAGAAAACCCAATTTTGTAAAAAAAACAATTACTTTAAAATACTCATTCCTACTACTTGTAAACTTTAGAAACAATTTTGTGTATACAATTATAATAACGAAGAACAGAATCTAAATTAATTTTATAATAAAATTTGGAGATTTAAAAAAAATAATAATGGTATTAGAAAAACCAAAAGTAGACATATAATATTATTATTTTATTATTATTATTATTATTATTATTTTATATTATTATTATTTTATATAAACATATCCATTTATATGGGCGACATGAAATCGATAGAGATAACAGCAAACTTCCATTCCGATTTCGTACAGATAAATAAGTTTAATATTGAATAATTGAGATTAATGTAGGTTGTGGTCCTACATCTCTTCCTTGTTAAAGACCAACAAACTATGTTATAAGGAAGACAAGGAAGGAAATAGAGATTCTGAATACAAAAATAGTGGATTATTTTTAAGAATCGCAAAAAAGCGAGTTGACCAAATTTGAAAGTTCATCATTTTATTCCATTCGGACAATGCTATAGTTGTTTTCGATTGAATCACTTTTCCGAACATTGCAAGTCTCTAGCAAACTGTCGTCGTTGTTTTCATCGCCACGAAGAAATTGAAACAAACAACTGCAACAATCCAATCTCCTGCTCTAACTGCGGAATGGCTCACCATTCTAATAGCCGTGATTGTCGGTTCAGAGAGAAGGCGTTTAAAATAAAATTATGTTTGTTAATTTTTCGATTCGGATAAGAACCTGGATGTGGCTTTGCATCGTGAAAAATTATTTTTTTAAGTCTCTCAAAGGAGGGGCAAGCCACTTTTTTCGTTATTGGATTACAAGGACGTAACAACGATTTTGTGAAAAAGGTAAATATTGTCTCCCAAGAAATTCAATAAAATTACGTTTTATTGAAAGATTATTGAAAAGAAAACTAAATCCTTGTGTTTTATTTATTTTATTTTTCGGTGCTACGCATTCACTTTATATTATAGTTTACAGGCATTATCACAGTATATAGAGCATCATTGGCTTGTAAGTGAATTCCGGCAAATTATCTAGTGAAATAACGCTATTAAGTAGCAGCAATATAATCGGTCGATGCCTAAGTCAAACTAACTTGGAATAAATTGTATTTTTCCTTTATGGTATTTTCACCTAGTTAGACAACACGTTTATACTAAATAATGTCTAACATGCGCTAAACTTTATACTCCAATTTTCACCAAGGAATTTTCAATCACACTGCACCCATTCAAATAGTAAGAGGAGCACAATAGCCGGGCCTACCGAGTGCCAACGGCCGGATCGCGTGATTGAACAGTGCAATTGTTTCAGTATTAGCAACGATTGGATTGGAAAAATTGTAATTCGTTCTACGATGTAATATTCATTTAATCATATATTCATTGAGTTTGAATGTAAAGATAAAGTAGTCAAGATTAAAATTTGTGAATTGAAATAAATTATAACACGAAATTGTGGATTCTGAAATTTCTTGTGTGTTCTTTATTCGGCACAGTTGGTCGCGTCGTGAAACTTATTTTTTTACGTCTCGCAAATTATGGGCTAGCCACTATTGTACCCAACAACTTTATATTACAGTTTACAGGCATTATCACAGTATATAGAGCATCATTGGCTTGTAAGTGAATTCCGGCAAACTATCTAGTGAAATAACGATATTAAGTAACAGCAATATAATCGGTCTACATTGATGCCTAAGTACAACTGACTTGGAATAAATTTTATTTTTCCTTTATGGGATTTTCACCTAGTTAGACAACACGTTTATAATAAATAATGTCAAACATGCGCTAAACTTTATACTACAACTTTCACCAAGGATATTTCATTCACATTGCCCCCATTCAAATAGTAAGAGGAGCAAAATTGCCGGGTTACCGAGGTTACAATAAATAATGTCAAACCTGCGGTAATCTTTATAGTCCAAGGAGTTTTCAATCACACTGTACCCATTCAGATAGAATGAGGAGCAAAATTGCCGGGCCTACCGAAGCCGAAGGCCGATTGACCGAAGCCCAAGCTTTTTGAATAATTTAATTGATATTGAATTGTCCAAGTGTTGAATTTGTCTCAGTCAAAACATCACCCCACGATGAATCACTTTTGGCACGTGGAAAACATTAAGAACATTAGAGGCACCCAACATCAAAAGCCTGTCCCGTGGTCCAAAGGGTCACACACCACCAAGACCATTTCCATAAACCACCTGGCCGATCCACTTAATCGTAGAAGGAGGTGATGGCAAATTAGTTAGTTATCGAAGTACAAGTGAATACTACCAATATCTGGACATCAAGACTCCACGCAACACACGGAAAAGAAAAATGGATCCCGATTATATGTGCAAAAATCTTATGAGTGCACACTGAAGTGGCGTTAAATTTGTGGTTACGTTAACAATTGTGGCTTTCAACAAGGGCAGTTTAGACCTGAACAACTATCGTGAATCAACATTCGACTTAGTACAACATCGGCGGCACAACGATAATTGTTGGCCACGGAGAGCAACAGCAAGCCCAACCACCACAACCAATGAAGGGTTTAGCCGTGAGTACGAACATACCTCATTGTTGTCTATTCACCTTTGGAAACAAGAACGATTGCCATAATATTCTTATGTCAAATTAATTGAAATCGGCAAAGTATAAAAATAAGTTCAGAAATCCGTGAACAGAGATGTCATCACTGAGTGAATTTTTTGTTGATTTTCTTTGACCCCACTCTAAGAATTTGTAAAAGTTTAATATTCTTAAAACCAATCGATTTATCTGCTTTTGTGGAGAGTCTCAGTTGCATCAACGCAGACAGATCATTCTTGTTTTGCAGATGGGTTGGAGTAGAAGGAACACCACTAGTGGTATGACAACGCACGCCACTTAATGGATACAAATATTGGTGTCTGTGTGTGTCACCCATTGGAGGTTGTAATCAACAGAGAGTAGTTGTTGTCAGCAAATGAGCGCATCTCCTCTTGTTATTTCCCAATATTTCAACCAAACTGTACAGTTATTTATTAAAGTCATTCTTGTTTAGCAAACATTTTTGGATTTTCGTTTGCGAAGAAATAATTATTGTTTTATAAATAAATTAATCAGAAATCAACAGCAAGACAGAAAAATTGCTGAATTGTTAAATGAAATTAAAAAGGCAAGACTGTGGGTCCAATACCATATCCGATATTGGGCAAACCATAATATTTCGTACTACACAGAAAAAAGTGTCTTGTGAATTTAATGAGAAGTGAATGGTGTGATGTTATATTGATAAAAAAAAAATAACAAAAAAGTCACCGATTAAGGAACAGTATATCTTGGTTAATCATTTAAAATTATTGCAATAAAGAAACCAGACGAGAGCAGTGATGTTTCGCTGACTCTAATAAGAATAAGTGTTTAGTTATTGTAACAGATATCATTACTTGCAGAAGAAGCAATTCAAGGAAATTGCGAAATATTGAAGGAAAATAAAAATATATAGATCTCAAGCTCGAAAAAAACAAAAAAACTTTTATTTGAAAAATAAAGATCGAAAAAAACAACAAAAAGATAAAATTATTGCAGATTTTAATTTGATTTACATGAAAAATATACATCATGATTGGTAATAAAATGATCTATATTTACTTTACATCTGAATCACAGGTTGGGGATAAAAACACTTGTTTGAATCTCAATTTTTTATGTTACTGAAATTCCTAAAGGTGAGTACTAAGTTCGAGTTTATAATATTTTTTATAATATTTTTTATTTCAAATATATTCTGAGAAGAATTTCAAAAATGTCCCAATAGTCCATGGATATGATTCCAATAATGTACCTAATGGATGGTTTTTATCAATGTGGTAAATTTAAATTTATTTAAAAATAATTATTTTCACTTGCAGGTAGACAGGACAGTCGTCTAAATAAAAATATTTTTTTATTTCGGTAAATAGTTAAACAAATACCCACCTTAAATACTAAATGGTATACAGGCGAATGGAAATTTTGTCTAATTTTATAATATTTTTTATTTCAAATATATTCTGAGAAGAATTTCAAAAATGTCCCATTAGTCCATGGATATACAATAAATAATGAACAATTGCTAATGTAACTGAAAATTCATCAAAAACAAGAAAGACAACATCTTATACGAGGTTACGTTTTGACGCTTAAAATGGGAAGAACCTACAAGAAGATAAGTTTAATCCCTCAAAATGACAACAGTGCATATTTTCCTCCTGTAAGTACGCAAACCTATTTCTTTAATGCAATTTTACGACACATTCAGATCGACCTTTACCTTTAACGAGGAATTCTTTACTGAAGAATTTGCAAATTTGCAATGCCATAGTGCAGAAACCAAAGAGATATTGTTGAAGCAGCAATATAATCGGTCGATGCCTAAGTCAAACTAACTTGGAATAAATTGTATTTTTCCTTTATGGTATTTTCACCTAGTTAGACAACACGTTTATACTAAATAATGTCTAACATGCGCTAAACTTTATACTCCAATTTTCACCAAGGAATTTTCAATCACACTGCACCCATTCAAATAGTAAGAGGAGCACAATAGCCGGGCCTACCGAGTGCCAACGGCCGGATCGCGTGATTGAACAGTGCAATTGTTTCAGTATTAGCAACGATTGGATTGGAAAAATTGTAATTCGTTCTACGATGTAATATTCATTTAATCATATATTCATTGAGTTTGAATGTAAAGATAAAGTAGTCAAGATTAAAATTTGTGAATTGAAATAAATTATAACACGAAATTGTGGATTCTGAAATTTCTTGTGTGTTCTTTATTCGGCACAGTTGGTCGCGTCGTGAAACTTATTTTTTTACGTCTCGCAAATTATGGGCTAGCCACTATTGTACCCAACAACTTTATATTACAGTTTACAGGCATTATCACAGTATATAGAGCATCATTGGCTTGTAAGTGAATTCCGGCAAACTATCTAGTGAAATAACGATATTAAGTAACAGCAATATAATCGGTCTACATTGATGCCTAAGTACAACTGACTTGGAATAAATTTTATTTTTCCTTTATGGGATTTTCACCTAGTTAGACAACACGTTTATAATAAATAATGTCAAACATGCGCTAAACTTTATACTACAACTTTCACCAAGGATATTTCATTCACATTGCCCCCATTCAAATAGTAAGAGGAGCAAAATTGCCGGGTTACCGAGGTTACAATAAATAATGTCAAACCTGCGGTAATCTTTATAGTCCAAGGAGTTTTCAATCACACTGTACCCATTCAGATAGAATGAGGAGCAAAATTGCCGGGCCTACCGAAGCCGAAGGCCGATTGACCGAAGCCCAAGCTTTTTGAATAATTTAATTGATATTGAATTGTCCAAGTGTTGAATTTGTCTCAGTCAAAACATCACCCCACGATGAATCACTTTTGGCACGTGGAAAACATTAAGAACATTAGAGGCACCCAACATCAAAAGCCTGTCCCGTGGTCCAAAGGGTCACACACCACCAAGACCATTTCCATAAACCACCTGGCCGATCCACTTAATCGTAGAAGGAGGTGATGGCAAATTAGTTAGTTATCGAAGTACAAGTGAATACTACCAATATCTGGACATCAAGACTCCACGCAACACACGGAAAAGAAAAATGGATCCCGATTATATGTGCAAAAATCTTATGAGTGCACACTGAAGTGGCGTTAAATTTGTGGTTACGTTAACAATTGTGGCTTTCAACAAGGGCAGTTTAGACCTGAACAACTATCGTGAATCAACATTCGACTTAGTACAACATCGGCGGCACAACGATAATTGTTGGCCACGGAGAGCAACAGCAAGCCCAACCACCACAACCAATGAAGGGTTTAGCCGTGAGTACGAACATACCTCATTGTTGTCTATTCACCTTTGGAAACAAGAACGATTGCCATAATATTCTTATGTCAAATTAATTGAAATCGGCAAAGTATAAAAATAAGTTCAGAAATCCGTGAACAGAGATGTCATCACTGAGTGAATTTTTTGTTGATTTTCTTTGACCCCACTCTAAGAATTTGTAAAAGTTTAATATTCTTAAAACCAATCGATTTATCTGCTTTTGTGGAGAGTCTCAGTTGCATCAACGCAGACAGATCATTCTTGTTTTGCAGATGGGTTGGAGTAGAAGGAACACCACTAGTGGTATGACAACGCACGCCACTTAATGGATACAAATATTGGTGTCTGTGTGTGTCACCCATTGGAGGTTGTAATCAACAGAGAGTAGTTGTTGTCAGCAAATGAGCGCATCTCCTCTTGTTATTTCCCAATATTTCAACCAAACTGTACAGTTATTTATTAAAGTCATTCTTGTTTAGCAAACATTTTTGGATTTTCGTTTGCGAAGAAATAATTATTGTTTTATAAATAAATTAATCAGAAATCAACAGCAAGACAGAAAAATTGCTGAATTGTTAAATGAAATTAAAAAGGCAAGACTGTGGGTCCAATACCATATCCGATATTGGGCAAACCATAATATTTCGTACTACACAGAAAAAAGTGTCTTGTGAATTTAATGAGAAGTGAATGGTGTGATGTTATATTGATAAAAAAAAAATAACAAAAAAGTCACCGATTAAGGAACAGTATATCTTGGTTAATCATTTAAAATTATTGCAATAAAGAAACCAGACGAGAGCAGTGATGTTTCGCTGACTCTAATAAGAATAAGTGTTTAGTTATTGTAACAGATATCATTACTTGCAGAAGAAGCAATTCAAGGAAATTGCGAAATATTGAAGGAAAATAAAAATATATAGATCTCAAGCTCGAAAAAAACAAAAAAACTTTTATTTGAAAAATAAAGATCGAAAAAAACAACAAAAAGATAAAATTATTGCAGATTTTAATTTGATTTACATGAAAAATATACATCATGATTGGTAATAAAATGATCTATATTTACTTTACATCTGAATCACAGGTTGGGGATAAAA
The DNA here is from genome assembly GCF_050003625.1 of Haematobia irritans. NCBI lineage: Eukaryota > Metazoa > Arthropoda > Insecta > Diptera > Muscidae > Haematobia > Haematobia irritans. The sequence continues at coordinate 117,101,142 of NC_134401.1, forward strand.
ACACTTGTTTGAATCTCAATTTTTTATGTTACTGAAATTCCTAAAGGTGAGTACTAAGTTCGAGTTTATAATATTTTTTATAATATTTTTTATTTCAAATATATTCTGAGAAGAATTTCAAAAATGTCCCAATAGTCCATGGATATGATTCCAATAATGTACCTAATGGATGGTTTTTATCAATGTGGTAAATTTAAATTTATTTAAAAATAATTATTTTCACTTGCAGGTAGACAGGACAGTCGTCTAAATAAAAATATTTTTTTATTTCGGTAAATAGTTAAACAAATACCCACCTTAAATACTAAATGGTATACAGGCGAATGGAAATTTTGTCTAATTTTATAATATTTTTTATTTCAAATATATTCTGAGAAGAATTTCAAAAATGTCCCATTAGTCCATGGATATGATTCCAATAATGTACCTACTGGATGGATTTTTTTTTTCAAATTGGTAAGTTTTTCTATAAACGGTATTTCGTCAGTTTTTAAGAAAACCAAAATTTCAATTTATTAAAAAAATAATTATTTTCACTTGCAGGTAGACAGGACAGTCGTCCAAATAAAAATGTTTTTTTTTTTTTTAATTCAGTAAATTGTTAATCAAACTTAACTGGCGCAGTCGTTAGCCCCGTTTAACGACGGATAGGGGAACGAAAAAAAAGTGAACGAAAGTGAGTTGGAAGTGAAAATACGTTAAAGACTAAAAAACCAAACTGGAAACAATAAATAATGAACAATTGCTAATGTAACTGAAAATTCATCAAAAACAAGAAAGACAACATCTTATACGAGGTTACGTTTTGACGCTTAAAATGGGAAGAACCTACAAGAAGATAAGTTTAATCCCTCAAAATGACAACAGTGCATATTTTCCTCCTGTAAGTACGCAAACCTATTTCTTTAATGCAATTTTACGACACATTCAGATCGACCTTTACCTTTAACGAGGAATTCTTTACTGAAGAATTTGCAAATTTGCAATGCCATAGTGCAGAAACCAAAGAGATATTGTTGAAATTACATAATCTCCTTAAATTAAATTTCGGAAAATACGACTTTGAAACTCTTGTGCATAGTGACATTGGTAATTATATGGCATTATTTCAATATCTATTATATTATTTTTTATTATTATAGCAACGATTGACGAGTACATCGATTTTTTCCGAAGGTATGCCCCTTTTAAAAAATTAGTTTTTTTCCTTATGGGAATAAAAGCGGCCGCTGTAGCTGTTTTTGCCATACATCGCGTGGAACGAATCAATTGTAAGGCGCTCACAACAATACGCTTGGAGCAACTATTCTCCAATTGGCGACACAATCATCCCATCAGCGCTACTTCTTTTTACCTAACATTGTACCAAATTGGGAGATTATATTCCCAGTATTATATAACAGGCAATCCCAATATGGCGCGACATTCAGGTTATATTACTGAGCTTACAAAAGAAATGCAAATTTTCGATATTTCGTTAATCGTTAGGTGTTTACTCAACACTTGGTGTATTATATTTGTCCTTTCCTTGGTATGGATGTTAAATTAAAATCTGATGCGACAGAAAAGGGATGCAAATATTAATTTAAACAAAGGAATGTAAAAGACATCTTACAACCTTTAATTTTTAGCTGAATAGTGATTTTACCAAACAGTAGTAATTCCAATGCGTCGTTCAGTGGATTTAATAGTAATAATTTATAAAATTCCCCATAAGATGAGTGGAAATTAGGAGAGTGGGAATATGTGCTTCGTTTTAAAGAAATTTTATAATTTGATATGTCATGATTTACTTCATTAAAATTAAATAATCAGTAAAATGGATGGATGTTATATTATAGGGCTTTGGACTTAAGAATCCAAAAATAATTTAATTTTTCCAAATTTAAATTGTAATTTATAATTTTAAAACTTTTTCAAAATATATTCCCATTGACGTAGTCAAATAGTGGTTCATAATAAAATACAAGGTATGACACAAAAGTGGAAAATATGCGATAAAATAGAGTTTTCATATAAATGGAAAGATCAGCAATAGATAGCCATGAAAATACATTTTTTTTATTTCGTGAAATTGATTATCAAACTTAACTGGCGCAGGAGTTTAACCATGGATAGGGGAACAAAAAAAGTGAACAACAAGTTGAAGTGAAAATACTTTAAAGACTGACATATAAAAAAGGAAACAATAAATAATGATAGTAAAATAAAAATATTTTTTTTTTAATCTATGACGGAATATCATAGATAGGGTTAGGAAGGATAGGATAGGAAGATAATAAATCTATGAAGGAATATCATAGATTATTTAAAAAAATAACAATAAATCACTTTTAATCCCTTGCTAGTTTTTACTGGATAGTTATTGCTAGGAAGTCGACGCATCAGTTTTGACAAATGTCAACGTCGATATGTTAAATGCCAACGCCGTCAAAGCATCACTTTTAAACGAATTCAACACGAGATAAGCCGGGAAAATGGATTAATTGAAAATTGGTTAACATTATTTTGTGTTGTTTTGGAATATATTTTCCAAAATTTCTTTTATTACGGAGATTATATTTGGTAAGTGTTGTATTTGTCATTAAGGAAATTTGCAATTTTATAGACATTTTGTTTTTAATAATTTGTTGTAATAATTCTTAGATTTGAAAATTACTATTATATATTGATATATGGGAGCAACCGTCTTGAAATGGTTCATGCCCATAAGATGAGTGGAAATTAGGAGAGTGGGAATATGTGCTTCGTTTTAAAGAAATTTTGTAATTTGACTTGTCATGATTTACTTCATTAAAATTAAATAATCAGTAAAATGGATGGATGTTATATTATAGGGCTTTGGACTTAAGAATCCAAAAATAATTTAATTTTTCCAATTTTAAATTGTAATTTATAATTTTAAAACTTTTTCAAAATATATTCCCATTGACGTAGTCAAAATAGTGGTTCATAATCAAATACAAGGTATGACACAAAGGTGGAAAATATGCGATAAAATAGAGTTTTCATATAAATGGAAAGATAAGCAATAGATAGCCATGAAAATACATTTTTTTTATTTCGTGAAATTGATTATCAAACTTAACTGGCGCAGGAGTTTAACCATGGATAGGGGAACAAAAAAAGTGAACAACAAGTTGAAGTGAAAATACTTTAAAGACTAACAAATAAAAAAAGAAACAATAAATAATGATAGTAAAATAAAAATAAAAAATTCTTTAATCTATGACGGAATATCATAGATAGGATTAGGAAGGATAGGATAGGAAGATAATAAATCTATGAAGGAATATCATATATTATTTAAAAAATAACAATAAATCACTTTTACTCCCTTGCTAGTTTTTACTGGATAGTTATTGCTAGGAAGTCGACGCATCAGTTTTGACAAATGTCAACGTCGATATGTTAAATGCCAACGCCGTCAAAGCATCACTTTTAAACGAATTCAACACGAGACAAGCAGGGAAAATTGGATAAAATTATTTTGTGTTGTTTTGGAATATATTTTCCAAAAATTCTTTTATTACGGAGATTATATTTGGTAAGTGTTGTATTTGTCATTTAAGAAATTTGCCATTTTATAGACATTTATTTTTTAATAATTTGTTGTAATAATTCTTAGATTTGAAAATTACTATTATATATTGATATATGGGAGCAACCGTCTTGAAATGGTTCATGCCCATATGTGGTTCGCTTCAAAGAAATTTTATAATTTGATTTGTCATGATTTACTCCATTAAAATTAAATAATCAGTAAAATGGATGGATGTTATATTATAGGGTTTTGGCCTTAAGAATCCAAAAATAATGTAATTTTTCCAAATTTAAATTCTAATTTATAATTTCAAAACTTTTTCAGAATATATTAACATTGACGTGCTCAAAATAGTGGTTCATAATCAAATACAAGATATGACACAAAGGTGGAAAATATGAAATAAAAATAGAGTTTTCATATAAATGGAAAGATAAGCAACACCTTTGAATTTATCTTGCTGGTAATATATACAGAAAATTAAGTTGATTTTTGTAAGAAGGATTGTAGTTCACTAGCAACAAAAAGAAAAAAATCAAATTTGTTAGAGAAAAAAAACATAACATAGAAAATATACCCCCAACATTCAAATTGAGATATGGGAATAGTCATACAAGAACGAGGCAATTTTACGACACATTCAGATCGAACTTTACCTTTAACGAGGAATTCTTTCTTGAAGAATTTTCAAATGACTTTATGATCACTCGTTTACATTACATCTGAAAATGCATTTAAGGAAAACAAACATTTCGGTCAGAACGTATACCGGTGATGTGTTCCAGCCTGTTGGAGTTGTGGACGTGAACGTAAAATATAAAAACAACACATTAAAGGAAGAATTGTACGTGGTTTCATAAAAAAAGAAAGAATTGTAAGTGGTTCATTGTTAGGGCGAATGTGGTTCGCCACTTAAACATAAATCTAAATGATATCGACCTGGAACGTTCTGGCAATGGAAAATATATGGTAAATTCGATTGACATAATTATGGAAAAGTTCGACTGGTGCCTTTCGCGCTGCGTGAGAAAATAGAAGCATAGTTGATAGGAAAAGGATGGCATCATCACTAAGGTTAACACCAGCAATTGGGGGTCACCATTGGTAGTGATTCCAAAGCCACACAGTCAGAAATTTTCGATGGTTATAAATATTGAGCGTTGTAACAGCGTTGGAAGCCAACGTCGAAACAACGCTTGCTAAACAAATTAATTGACGGTTTTTTAAATAGTAAATTTTCCATAAAATTATCGTTGAAAATGCATGTTCCATCAATGTCCAATGGTTTTTAATGAGTAATGGATGTATTATTGTTGATATGAATTGATTTATAATAGGATAATGTTCCTTTATCATATAGGAACAACAATTTTGGTTAATTTTACAAATGAGGCAATTGTAAAAGTTTTAACTAAACTAAACGCTGACATCACGCCAAAACCCAAATATAAGTACTTATTTATCGACTAATTGAAGAAATTTTGTTAGACATAATTACTTTTTTTTCACATGTTATGGTGAGTATTAACTTCGAGTTTAGCCGCTTAAATCGCTAAAGTGAAAACTAAATCAGTAAGAAAAATGCACTAAGCTGCACCAAGGAGACCACCGCGGCCAAGCTGCACCAAGGAGACCACCACCACAGACATTGCACAGCAAGGGCTAAAGCTTATAGTATTAAATATGCCATGTCAACTTCCGGTTGACTATTAAGAAAGGTAAGAAGAACCAGGAGAGTAGCCAAACAGTGACACAAAATAGACCTGAATTTATTCACATCAAATTTGCCTATGCGTCGGTTGGTGCTGTACTAGAGGTGACAACTCAAATGAAAGCGACGGAGTTAGAACGAACGATAAATGAATTGTCGAAAAAAGTGTCTATGATTTTTGCAGCGGGAACTGATGAAAGCATGAAAGCCGAGCACATAGTATTATTGAAGAGTTTGAGACAAGATATGAATAAGACATTGATATACAGAGGATAAGGGATGCAGCGATCCCAGATGAGCCAGAGCTATAAACAGAATTGAATGAGAAGAAAGAAGTTGAGTTAAATATCATGCGTTAATCCGTGAGTTGATGGAAGGGTTGAAATTTTTTAGTTTGAAGCACTCTAACAAAACTGTTGCTGTCAAAGAGAAAATTCAACTCTTCAATCAATGGACGCATTATCGCATGGTATGTAACTCAACCTTAAGACAATGTATGAACATGTTCTAAACGGAAATAGGGGACGAACACAAAAAGCCAACAAGACAAAAAACTAAGGTGGAAATAACCAAACTTAAGAAATTGAAGAAATTTAAAGGAAAACTTAAGGTAAACATAAAAACTTACGAAAAACTTAAGAATCAGATTGAATAAGAAAACTGAACCAGATAATTAGTGAGTTTCACTTAATTTAAAAGGAAAGAATAACGAAATGGAAAGAAAAAAGTTGGCTTCCCAACTGGGAGCGTTGCAAATAATTTTCCCTAAGACTGCAACAATCTTCCAGTTAAGAGATTTGGTAAATAATGTTGTTGGAGCAACAAAGGTGCAGCAGCAATTTGAGGAAAATGTCCAAAATTTAGCCGAAGAAAGTGACGCCAGGCAACAAGCTGATGAAATAACGCAGTCGACATCAGGAAGAATTGATGAAGTGAGCGAAGTCAGACAACAAGTTGATGAAACTGCACAGTTGACAGCAAAATCAACCAAAAAACATACGATTACTTGCAGCAAATTGACAAGATGGCGGAAAGTGATACAAAGTTTAGTCAAGTAAAACCAAATTATTTGGATATGTTGGAAAAAGATTTGGAAGCCAAGATTCAAATCCTTCAATTAAAGAAAGAAATTGCTGAAATGGAGGAACGTTTCGAAAGTAAGCACAAATTCGCTGTCAGCTTTGCCAGATACGAAATAAAAAAAATAGAAAAGTACCGTAAGAGTTGGGTGAAATGTATTATGTACTCTGCCCCCCATAGACCGAATGTAAGGGTATTGCATAATATTCCGAAGGAGTCCAAACCATTTCATACAATTCATTTGGACCACTTTGGTCCACTGCGATCATTGCAGTCAAAAAGAAAGCATTCTAGTAATAATTGATGCGTTTACAAAATTTGTTAGGTTGTACCCTGTTCTTTCGACAAGCACCGAAAAGGTTAAGGCGGCAATGTTAAAATATTTCGATTTTTATAGCAGACCTGTGAGATGTATAACCGATAGGGGAGTTGCTTCACATCAAAGGAGTTTTCAGAATTTTTAAGGGAAAAGAATATAAACCACGTGAAGGTGGCGGTTCATTCACCCCAAGCAAATGGTCAAGTGGAAAGAGTAAATAGAACATTAGTAGGAATGTTAGCGAAATTAAGTGAGCCTGTAGCACATGCGGATTGGGTAAAACATTTAAGTAAAATAGAATTTGCATTTAATAATACAGTGACTCGTTCAATAGTGGATACACCCAGTAAAGTTTTGCTTGGTGTTAACCAGAGAGGGGAAGTAATAAATAAATTGTCAGAATTCCTGGAAGAGAACTTTTTAGACCCGGGGGGGATATTATGCAAATAAGAGAAAATGCCGAAGGTAATATTGCGAGGTCGCAAGATTATAGTAAACGACGGGCTGATGCAAAGGTGTGAAGGTGAACACTTTTAAGAAAGGTGATTTTGTTGTTATAAGGACTGTAGACACAACAGTAGGAGTCAATAAGAAATTGATCCCGAAGTTTAAAGGACCCTACGAAGTTCACAAGGTGCTGCCAAATGATAGATACGTTATAAAGGACATTGAGAATTGTCAGATTACGCAAATACTCTACGATGGAGTTATTGAAGCCTGTAATATAAGGCATTGGAGACCCGAAGATTCTGATTGAACTGCCTAGGGCTCCTCTTCCTTGTTTTGTAATATATTGTATATAGTAGAATGTAATTAGCTTAAGTATCTGGTGACTGGGTCGGTCAGTATCGTCAGGTTGGCCGAGCTGTAGTAGAATTAATTAAGGGGGAACCATTGTTAATAATAATACAATCCTATGTATGAATATCAGTTAATGAATACTTATAAGATGTATGTATTTGTAAATGAGATACAGAAAAGACGAAAAATCAAGAGAAGACGCCATTCAGTTGAGTGACGGCCATTATACAACAGAAATTAGTTTTAATAGATATGCAGTAGCTGATATAATACACAGACTGATATTTAATATTCAGGCAAATTAGGACATGTATTAATATTTGATCTCTCAATGAGATGGCTGGCCATTGTCAAAAAATAATTCAAAGAAATTATCACCATCATCATTAGACACAATCTTCGTTGGGTCAAAACTAATAACGATTGAGATGCCTATAAAAGTCCAACTTATGTACTCACTAACTCTTCGGTCTTAGGTCAAGGTTCAAAAGGGTTGATTTCTACCAAAAAATTCATTTTTAAAGTGTGGCAAAAACTACATAAAAGTGTACCATGATAACGTCAACATTTAAATTTGATTTGTTTCTTTTAAATTCTAATCTATAATTAATAACAATTTAAGTAGATTTAATAAAAGGTAATATTATAAATAAATTTATGAAATTTTACCTGGAATTAATTGATCCATTGGTGTTTGTGTCAAATAAATTACTTAGCTAATGACCAGATAGAAACTTGAGGTGAGTTTACAATGATGAATTGATGAGATCAATATATGTGGGGCGAGCGTCTACAGATACTCGTTCCCTATATTATTAAGATTCAATTTGACCTCTCTTTCGAGATTTACCTATGTATAAGACGTCGATACATTTGGCAGCTATAAGTTACACTCCAGTTTTATTATGCAGGTATTTCTTTCGTGCGATTTTTTTTTTTTTTTTTTTATGTACTTTATTAATGCGATCTATCTTACATTGATATTTGACATTATTCGTGGTTTTTGCAAATTGTACTTCAATGGTGTCGACCCAGTGGTCAACCCATATTAAATATTAAATTTAAATTTTAAATTCATATGTGCGTCTACGCACACATATACCTATGTATAAATACATATATACATGTATGTATATTCACACATATATTATATAATGACTTAAACTAGTAAATCCTGCGGGGCTTTCCTTTTAAGTCTTTTAAACGTTTCTCGACTTGACATTAAGTTTGAAGCAAGCGGATTTGGGTGGTTGTCAATTCTTATTTTGTAGGATAAAAGTTGAGATACAATTTCTTCTTTTACTGTCTTTATATTCAATTCTTCATGGAGGCGTTGATTGGTTATGTATGTGGGAGCATTTGTTATTGTTCTCAATACTTTCGATTGAAACTGTTGTAGCACTTTTATATTTGTATTTGAAGCGGTTCCCCATAATTGAATGCCGTAAGTCCATACAGGTTTTATTATACATTTGTAGATAAGAATCTTATTTTCCAACGAAAGCTTAGATCGGTAACCAATTAGGTATTTCATTTTATTGAATTGGATATCAAGAGCTTTTCTTTTAGTCTCTATGTGTTTTCTCCATTTCAGTTTTTGGTCTAAGTATATTCCTAAATACAGTGCATCATTACGTTGAGGTATCTGTATTTGGTTCAGGTATACAGGTGGGCATATTTTGTGTTTCAAAGTAAATGTTACCTGGGTTGATTTAGATTCATTTGCTTTTATACGCCATTTGCTGAGCCATAAGGACAACGTATTTAAATAGTCCTGGAGAGTATTGCTTGCATTTATTTCATTTTTGTCCACAGCCAGTATCGCTGTGTCATCAGCAAATGTTCCAATAATAGCTTTCGAGGATTTCGGGAGGTCCGATGTGAATAAAAGATAGAGTAGGGGACCGAGTACACTGCCTTGAGGTACGCCGGCCCGAATATCTTTAATGGGACTCATTTCACCAGCTTCTTGAACATAAAAGTGTCGTTCTTGAATGTAGGATGATATAAACATATAATAATTTATTGGTAGTATTTTCTTGATCTTGTAAAGAAGACCTTCGTGCCAGACTTTATCAAATGCTTGGGATATGTCGAGGAAAGCAGCTGTACAAAAATTTTTAGACTCGAATGCATTGTTAATTGTCTCAACTAGTCTGTGAATTTGCTCAATTGTACCATGTTTCTTTCTAAATCCGAACTGATGGTTTGGAATTAGATTTAGTTGGGAGACGATTGGCATTAGTCGCTGTAGAAAGAGTATTTCGAGCACTTTAGAAAAAATTGGTAAAAGACTAATAGGACGGTACGATTTCACTTGGTCAGCGGGTTTACCAGGTTTCTGAATCATAGTTATTTGTGCAACTTTCCATTGCAAGGGTACAAAACAACGAGTTAAACAGGCATTGTAAATAAATGTTAAAAGATTTATTGCTTCTTTTGGAAGTTCTTTTAACACTTTTGGTGTGATTAAGTCATAGCCAGGTGCTTTATTTGTTTTAAGGTTACTGATGGCCTTGTTAACTTCAGTTTTTGTAAACTTTTTTATGGGTAGCTCGAGCTGATGTGGTTCACTGAGGAATTCATGAATATTTTCAGGTACAGTGTCGGTTGTATTTGGGGTAAAAACCTCACTCAAATAGTTTGCAAATGTGACTGCTTTTTCAAAATTATTTCTTGTCCAAGAGTTATTTGGTTTTCTAATAGGGTGATTTAGTTTAGGGTATCTTTGTAACGATTTTGTTACTTTCCAAAGAGAATAGTCCGTAGACTTATTTGGCCCCAAGTTCTGGATGTCTCTTTCAAAATTTTCATTTTGAATATTTTGTAAGAGGTTTCGAAGCTCTCTTGTTGCTTTATTTAATTTTTTCTTATCTTCAGGAGATTTCGTTCTATGCCATTCTTTTTTTGCTTTTCGTTTCTCTGCAAGCTTGATTTGAACTTTCCTAGGGGTGTTTGAATACATTTTGTAAACTATTTGAGGAGTTGCATTCCATGATGCCTCTTGTAAAAGCTTGACCAGATATTCCACTGCTTCCGATATTTCATTGTCTGTTTTCAATGAAATATTGGTGTTTATTTTATTACTTATGTAATAACGGAAGTAATGCCAATTTGTTTTCTTATTATGAAGTGAACACTTCTCTTCGCACACTTTATATTTTGAGTCCATTATCAAGAACACGGGTGAGTGGTCCGAAGAAAGTTCATTGCATGTTATACATCGAAGTGATTTTTCAGGTATACCCTTCGAGACACAAAAATCTATTAGGTCTGGGATTTTGTTTGAATCACTTGGCCAATATGTTGGGGTGCCAGAGGATATAACATTTAGGTTTAATTCTCTAATAGCATACAATAGTTGTCTTCCTTTGGGAGTTACGAGCCTAGATCCCCATAAAGGATGTTTAGCGTTGTAATCTCCACAAGCTATGAACTTTTGTCCAAGAGTGCTGAAGAAATTTACATATACTTCCTTTTTTATGTTATGCCTGGGAGGACAGTAAACAGAAGAAACCGTCAACGGCCCATGCCAATCCTCAACTATGATATTAGTAGCTTGAATTTCATGAGTACAATAAGGAATTCCTTGGAGATGTTTAATATTCTTCTTGATTAGTATAGCCGATCCACCTCTTGCTTTGCCGTCTGGGTGATTTACATGATATAAATCGTAATAAGGTATAGTAAAATATGTTTTCTGAGTGAAATGTGTTTCCGATACACATAGTATATCTACTTGATTTAATTTTAGAAATTGTGTCAGTTCTAAAGTATGTTTTGATAATCCATTTGCATTCCAGAAAACTATTTTTAATTGGCTCATTTTTGTAACTAGGAGAGTTGCGCAGTTATATTTAGAAGAAGGCTAGTCATTTGCTGCATTAGGACATTTAGGCTATTGAGCATGTCCTTGATGTTGGTGGTATTTTGTGTGGGGAAAGAAATTTGGCATGGTAATTGGGATGGGGGATGTTGGGGACGAGATTCGTTTTCGCTGGTCTGTGGTGGTTTTACAGCATTTTGGTTTTGAGAGTGGTGGCCGATCTTAGAGGTAGAAACAGCATTTGCATATGTGGTATTATTTCTGGAACTCATGGTAAGGGATCTTTGACTAGTGGAAGGTTGCTCTACATTTTGTTCGGTATCAATCGTTTCCTGTCTTTCGATATTAGTTCGCAAGGCGGGGTATTGTTTCTTGTACAGTTGCTTATAAATGTTGCAACCCTTATAGTTTGCTGGGTGATTTCCATTACATAGAGCGCATTTCACTTCATTAGCCCAATTTTTTCGAGGGCATGATTTAGAATGGTGATTTCCTGCACATTTTATACATATTGGTTTCTTCCGGCAATATGTTTTTGTGTGGCCGTATTGTTGACAGTTTGAGCATTGTGGTATTGTTTTCTTGGGACGAGGTGGCTCAAATTCAACAATACTACTCATTAGTTTATTTATGGTGTAAATATCCTTATTGTTTGTCTTAGTGGATAATACAATTTCGAACATTGGTAGAGGTTTCTTGGTAACACGATGTTTAATATTCCAAATATTAGTAACTTCATGTCCCATTTTAAATAGTTCATCCTTCAACTGTTCAATATCGACAGTTGGATGAATATTTTTGAGTATTACTTTAAACCCCCTTTCATTCTTGGGTTTATATGTATGGAATTCCGTATCCTTTTCTTTAAGTTCCTCGACGATTTTCTTGTAGGCATCATGATTTTTTGAGGTAATCTTTACTTGGTTGTTTCGAAGAGATCTTATTTCGTACTGATCTGGAACGCTTTGAGTCAAAAGCGACATTAATGGCTGAATATTTTCAACATTGTCCACAAAAATTGGTGGAGGCTTTGATCGTTCCTGTACAGTAATATTTTCTTCGGTAGTCTCGACATGGTTACTAAGTATTTCGAACTGATTTTCAGAAACCTGGTTTTCCTTGCTGAGCCAGTATTTGCTTGACGTTGCTTGTTTTTTAGCATCATTAACAGTTGTACGATTGGGACTTTCCCTATTCCTCTTGCCACCTTTTACCAATTGCCACTCCTCAGATGGATTTGGGGGTAAAGTACTGTTTTCATTTTGTGCCTGCATATCAAAACGGCCGACTTCATGGTGTAATTCCTCTTCGTCAGTTTCAAACGAATCAGAACGTTGGTGTTGATTTAATTGTAATTTAAGATTTTCTACATCCTGCTGAAGTTGATAGCACAGTCTTTCATACTTCTCATTTCTGGCTAACAATTCTGCATTTGTCCTTTCAAGTTCAAGGAGTTTATTTATTCTCAGCGAACCAATGCTGTTTCTTGGGGTTGCATCTCTGCTGTTACTCATATTTAACGGCTATCACTGGGTGCTCGATGTCGCTAATGCAGTATATGTATATGTCTAGCAAGGACACACACCATATACGCACGACATTACCAACAGGTGATATCGTAAAATACTTTTTTTTGCTACGCTGTTACTACAGTACGTAGGTAACCCGTAACCACTATTTGATAGAAACGACCAGCTGGTGTTGGCAGTATTTGTAAACAAAACTATTAACAACACAGCAAAGCAGTTGTCTCTATCGTGTTTTCCAGTCAAAATTTTTTTATTTTGACTTGATTTATTGATAATGAAAAAGTTTAAGTGATAATATCCACTCACTCTGTGTCCAAAATATGTGTTCTCGAATGGTGAGATGATCCGAATGAAATTCTCTCGAGCCCAACACCCCAACGTAATCCGTAAGATGCTTCGGTTGGAGGAATTTTAAGGTTTTGATCGCAGCAACCACTAAGACGTCCGTCACAGTAAGTTGTATAAAAAAAATTTGTGGAGACAACTCTTTGCTTGTTTCGTACCCAAAAAAATTGTTAGACTTGTTAGACTTCCCAAGTGGTATGAGCAAAGGTTATATAAAGATGATCAAATCTGTCCCCAAGGAAATTGGGATAGTCGATGGATGGAATCGTAGAGCCGTTGTCTCCCATATTTAAACCTGTGTGATATAATACCTCGTTTAGATCATCTTTGTTATAGCGGCGATCCAACATGACATCTCTGAGGGCAGTTGAATAATAAGATGACGATCGGAGTGGTTCCTACAAAAATATTTCAGTTGGAATTTATAGTTACATCTTAGCCCAATAAAGGGAGTGGCCACCATTATGTGTTTGGTTTCGATAACAGAAATTTGTATTGATGTTATTGTAACACTTTCATCTATTTTGTTATATGCTTTGGTACCTCAGCTAGTGGCCACATCAAGGAACTATGCGACAAGGATGGCATATGTCTAGAGTGATCTGGTGGTGAGTCGGGTAGGTTTTGCTAGGCAAACGAAAAGGTGACGAGTGTCATGTCATCCTTGGCTATAGATGGAACACATATCAGTTACACTGCTCTCAATCACTGAAAGGTAGGATTTTAGGCGGCTGCACTTGGCTGATCTTAGTTGGGCTAAAACTACCCTTGTCTGACGCGGAAGGTCTACCTCCTCTGGAGCTATGGGCGGTGGTCGAGGTTAGGCTACAGGACTAACCTTGTAGCTTCTCACAGCTTCAACTACAGTATCCTCATGAATCCTGCTCAGACTTGTGTGGTATGTTGCCTGATCTAGAGACATTCTTTTGTAACGCTGGATCTCGCGCTCTAGAAGGCTAAGGTCAACCCTTACATTCCTGGGTGATGACTGCCTATCGACAAGATGGTGATTTGGATGGTTACTGCGATAGCAACACAAGAGGTGATCTTGATTTTCTCATAAAGGTTTACTTCTTTTATGTCGCTTTTCTAAGGGCAGCGTTCTGACAGGTTGGCATATTATTCCACTTCGTGTCGCTCGTTTGAGGTATGAGGTGAGAAGTTGGTATTTATATTTTTCGGTGAATAGCCGTTGGTCCTGTATAGTGAACCACTTGCATCTTAATTGTCTTATTAGTATTCAACCAGATTTCTCAAGTGACCACGGCATAAAATCTGAGGACCTTTTGTCCACTTTTGACCTTGTGACAATTAGAACTTTTATGGCAACCCATTTGCAATAAATTTGGGGGAAAACTCTAATACCGCCGGCAACCATATTCTATAGGATGTTTTTACTTCAATGGACTGAAGACTTTTGGTTGTACCGATTACAAATGTAGACATTTAGCTCATCGAATATATCATCAATGCAGAGAACTAATGCCATAATTGAACAATTCTAATCGTATGGTTCAATCTTGATCTAGGATAGGTAAATATTAATTACAGCCATCAATTCCTATGTGGCAATCTTTATGTGTTCGACATCTCTGCCTTCCAGTGATTGCCAGTCATTACATTCATGGCCAGATTGCGGTATGTCCTCGAACAGAGTAAGGTTCATGATTGTATCCATGGTACTCTTATATAAAGAATTTTATATCACAAGTCTTCCGCATCAGAATCAGAGTCAAGCAAATCAAATAATCGATCAAGTTTATCACCATAACGTGAGACTTTTTGATTATTATTGAATACGGGAGTTTTTTGTGTTCCCGAAGGCCTTTTACGATGAGCCAATTGTAGGGAAAGTCGATTTTCAACTTTTTTAGCTTGTTGATCTAATTGCTTGGGAGCAATTTCTTCGGTAATAAATATTACATCTGTAAAAATACGAAAAATTTTTCATATATTTTTATAAAAATTAAATAAAAATGTTTTGCATACCATCATCTTTATCATCTGCTTCCAAAGATCTTTTGCTTATATGAGTTTTATGTCCTTCAGGAAGGGAGGAATTTTCCGGAAGATGACAATAATCCGTATTATTTGAAGTGCCCAAATTTTTGTCTGTAATCCTTGTTTCATTTTTTTGAGATTTTGTTGTCTTGGGCATAAGAAATAAATCCTCTGTTTCAAGTTCCTGTTTTACAATGAGCTGTGGAGATTCATCCTCCAAAGTCAAATCAAGAAAAGCTATTGACTTTTGACGAGAATTTAAAGCATTATTTTCAGGCACAATATCATCATCACACCATTCCTCCCCAGATTCATGGCAATGGGATAAATTATGGGATTCCCGACTTGAATAAGGCTTAAGGTTGTGATTTCCTTTCTCAAGAGTTATGTTTCTAGAGGTTTTACCTTTAACTTTCTGTGATATGTAGACCTCATTATCACCTCCAGGAGCTCTTATAGGTGATATTCGTCTTCTAATTCTTGTCTTTTCATTTTGATCCTTTGCTTCAGGGGGAAAAGAAATGGGTGAATATTCTCTAGGTTTGGTTTTATTCCTTTTTTCGAATATCGAATCTTGAGAAACTTGTTTCTTTTCGAAAAATTGTTCTTTGACTTCTGGATGTGTGGGCCGTAAAGTCTGTGAATGTTGATGGTTACTTTTTGTAGTAGTTCTGTTATATTTCTCATTGACATATGCCTTCTTATTGGAGGTTTCATTGGATTCAATTATTAAAACATCATTATCTTCATTATCACTATGGGAGTTATCCGTTATGGAGCAATCCTCTTTTCCATCCATTAACAAATTATTTCCAGTTTGTCTAGAGTCGCTTTGCTTTTTATCTCCATCAGGAAGCAATGGATCTGTTATAACAATTTTTTGTTTTTCTCTTTTAGAATCAGAGGTACCATTCCCATTAGGATAACGGTTACAATTTCCTGCTGTTTCCCCAATATTATTTGTATCTAAATTAGCAATTTCTTCTCCCCATTCAAGTGATTCCTCCTTAATTTCCAGTGGATGTATAATCCTAATATTAGTCAAAAGTTTTTCATTTCTCTGGGCTTGAAATGCATTTTTGGGTACTATGTCTTCGTCGTTGTCACTAACTCTAGAAGAGTTTTCTGATTGCAGAGTCCCAGATTCCAAGGACGTTTTAGAAGACTTGTTGGCTTCCTTTTCACAATTTTTAAATTTGCCTTTCTCTGAATTACTTTGTCTCCATACTGGTTTCTTCACAGTTTTATTTGCCTTGGCCGTCTTTGATAATTTTTCTTTTCGGTTATTTCCAACATCTTCTTCTTCTATATTAGCCTCCAATATATTGGTGTCATCAGTATCAATGATCAATACATCATTATCATTGGATTCTTGCTTCATTTCATTGACAGGAGAAACAGGCAATTCGTGATCACATTCTTCTTTAACAGATATCGCCAGTGATTTATTTTGGCTCAAAGACTTAGAATACGATGCAACTTCTGGCTCATCATTAGTTTTATCACTCAGATCAATGCATCGTTGATACATTTCAGAACATATTTCCCCGCTAACATCCACAGATGGTGTATTGGGAATGGAATTTTTAGATACCCCATCATTAGTATTACGATTCTTTACTCTTGAAAAGAATTCATAATCATCATCCATTTTGGATTTTTCTGCTTTGACGTGATCATTTTGTTGTTCAGAAAATGTAGAAGAAATGTTTTCTATTTCTTCGTAATTAAGTTCTGATTTTATGCTTTCTGAGGTTGCATTTGAATCCCTGGACATTCGAATATCTAGAAATAAACAAAAATATGAAAAAAATATTCTCGTTATATTTAGAACATTGAACAAGTATCATATCGTTTACGAATACTGCATGCATCATAGGTGAAAATAGGAAAACATGCTGATACCACGGTTGCCACAGGTGGTAGAATTCTATAATAAATGGTATATTTTGTAGATTGGTACAATTCTTATCATTTTGGTTGATATTGCAAAACAAAAATATCTCCAAATTGGGGGTGCTTCACACATTTTCTATAGAAGAAAAATGTTGACAAAATTTTCTATAAAAATAAACTTTTGCAAAAATTTTGCAAAAAAAAAAATTTCTATAGAAATAAAATTTTGACAAAATTTTCTATAGAAATAAAATTTTGACACAATTTTCTATAGAAATAAAATTTTGACAAAATTTTCTCATGAAATAAAATTTTGACAAAATTTTCTATAGAAATACAATTTTGACATTTTCTATAGAAATAAAATTTTGACATTTTCTATAGAAATAAACTTTTGACAAAATTTTCTATAGAAATAAACTTTTGACAAAATTTTCTATAGAAATAAAATTTTGACAAAATTTTCTATAGAAATAAAATTTTGACAAAATTTTCTATAGAAATAAAATTTTGACAAAATTTTCTATAGAAATAAAATTTTGACAAAATTTTCTATAGAAATAAAATTTTGACAAAATTTTCTATAGAAATAAAATTTTGACAAAATTTTCTATAGAAATAAAATTTTGACAAAATTTTCTATAGAAATAAAATTTTGACAAAATTTTCTATAGAAATAAAATTTTGACAAAATTTTCTATAGAAATAAAATTTTGACAAAATTTTCTATAGAAATAAAATTTTGACAAAATTTTCTATAGAAATAAAATTTTGACAAAATTTTCTATAGAAATAAAATTTTGACAAAATTTTCTATAGAAATAAATTTTTGACAAAATTTTCTATAGAAATAAAATTTTGACAAAATTTTCTATAGAAATAAAATTTTGACAAAATTTTCTATAGAAATAAAATTTTGACAAAATTTTCTATAGAAATAAAATTTTGACAAAATTTTCTTTAGAAATAAAATTTTGACAAAATTTTCTATAGAAATAAAATGTTGACAAAATTTACTATAGAAATAAAATTTTAACAAAATTTTCTTTAGTAATACATTTTTGACAAAATTCTCTATAGAAATAAAATTTTATCTAATTATACTATTATTTTTCGAGCTTTATGGACAGATAACAAATTGGCTTTCTAAAAATAAATTTCGTGTTGTTGCATTACTATGTAACAAAACGAAATAAAAAAAAAATAAGATTAAGGGACTTGTAAGTTATATGAAAAGATGATGTACAGTGGGAGAAAAGATGATTCAATTTGTAAGAGGAAATTTCCCAAATGTTTTCTCCATAAGGAGTTACCATAAAGGGCCCAAAATTGAGTTATCTCTCCCAGCCAGATCTATACTAAAGGCTGTGGAAAGGTTCATTCGCCCGAACCGAAACATGTACAGTCCAGGCGTGTATAGATTGGTATCTGGCGTTTTCTTTTCAATGGCTCTATTAACCATGTTCTTTAATCTGTCCATAAAGCTCGAAAAATAATTGTATAATTAGATATAATGCATTTGGACGTCAATTGCCTGTTTCATTATCAGGCTAACATGAAATGAAATAAAATTTTGACAAAATTTTCTATAGAAACAAAATTTTGATAAAATTTTCTATACAAATACAATTTTGACATTTTCTATAGAAATAAAATTTTGACATTTTCTATAGAAATACAATTTTCACAAAACTTTCTATAGAAATAAAATTTTGACAAAATTTTCTATAGAAATACAATTTTGACATTTTCTATAGAAATAAAATTTTGACATTTTCTATAGAAATACAATTTTCACAAAACTTTCTATAGAAATACAATTTTGACATTTTCTATAGAAATAAAATTTTGACATTTTCTATAGAAATACAATTTTCACAAAACTTTCTATAGAAATAAAATTTTGACAAAATTTTCTATAGAAATAAAATTTTGACAAAATTTTCTATAGAAATACAATTTTGACAAAATTTTCTATAGAAATAAAATTTTGACAAAATTTTCTATAGAAATAAAATTTTGACAAAATTTTCTATAGAAATAAAATTTTGACAAAATCTTCTATAGAAATAAAATTTTGACAAAATTTTCTATAGAAATAAAATTTTGACAAAATTTTCTATAGAAATAAAATTTTGACAAAATTTTCTATAGAAATAGAATTTTCACAAAATTTTCTATAGAAATAGAATTTTGACAAAATTTTCTATAGAAATAAAATTTTGACAAAATTTTCTATACCCGTGTAAAAATCGGTGGATCTGATCATATCTAATAATATCAAAGTATATATAATTACATCTGTTCAGATATGGTTGTGGATATAAATAGATCTACGGAGATATGTTATATATAGTGTTCTATATGATTAGATCTGATTCAAGATCTCATTATATATATTGTTATATCTAATTGTATCAGTCATATCTGGTAAGATCTAATTGTATATCTTCATATATGACATCATATCTAATTATATATACTATATGTAGCTCCATATCTAATTATATGTATCGCATTAAGTCATGAACCAGTACTGCTATACGGATAAAAAAAATATGTGTATGTTTGGGTGTAAAATTAATATGTTTGTTACGAGAATGTTAACGTGATATATATTGTTACAATTAAATATGTTTGGTCACAAATCACAACTAGTGGTGAACATAATCAAACAATCTTTATATGTTGTGACACTTCGAATAAACATTTTTCAATATCATTTTAAAAATTCAAAATTTCTTACGTTCAGACACAACTGTATGTTTGTTTTCAAAAATATCATCACATAACAATCACCATTAGCAACGGTTGTTGTTATTAAATTTAAAACAAAATGTTGGTATCAAATATTGGATAATGCGAGTTTGATATTTTTATGTTTTATTCATATAAAAATTTAATGTATTCTCATTTTTCGACGAAGATCAAGGAGTATGAGAAGTGATGAGGTAAGTTTATCGTTTGGGTCCTATTTTTATATATTTAATATTTTCCCTTTCTAGTTGGACGAAAAGATTAAGGAGACCGAGTATCAACGTGATGATTTGTAGCCACGCCATTTTCGAATTTGCGATAGAATGTAGTATTATCCAAGTCAAAAAGATAAAATAATGATTTGGAGATGGTTTGCATCATGAAACGGATATATTATTCATGTATGGTATTAGGGACTTCGAACAAACGATTCCTTATAGCGTTGGTTTGAATTATTGGGCACGAGAAGTAATTATTGGTAAGTATATGTATTATTTGTATTTATTTCAATCTTCTGTATTTTTATGTTATATTTTTCAGAGTTTCATTCCGAGTAGCCAAAGAGAGGAACTGGGAGACTAATGTAAAAAAATGTGTGAAGAGAGCAATGCCACAATGCCTTGGACAATTTAAACGCCAGAAACGCCGCAGAAACGTAGTGGCTATGTATATATATTTTTAATTGAATTCTTATACTTTTACTCCTAGGCGTAGATATAACGTAAATAGGTTTGAGCCAACTTGCTGTATTAAATACACTTTCATTATAAAACCTAAAATAAATCTTTTTATTAATTACTGTAATTTCAGTAATATTGGAAATTTATAGATAAAATTATATATAATTAGATATATTAACATCTAATTATATCAAATTAGATGTAATTAGATGTGGGCCAAATTTGAGATCTGGTCAGATCTAATTCCTTTAGAATTAGATCTGATCAGATATTACCATTTTTCGGATCTGACCAGATCTGCCTACATATACTATCATATCTAATCAGATATGGCAGGAGATCTAATAATATCTGGCCAGATCCACCAATTTTTACACGGGTAGAAATAGAATTTTGACAAAATTTTCTATAGAAATAAAATTTTGACAAAATTTTCTATAGAAATAACATATTGACAAAATTTTCTATAGAAATAAAGTTTTGATAAAATTTTCTATAGAAATAAAATTTTGAAAAAATTTTCTATAGAAATAAAATTTTGAAAAAATTTTCTATAGAAATAAAATTTTGAAAAAATTTTCTATAGAAATAAAATTTTAAAAAAATTTCTATAGAAATAAAATTTTGACAAAATTTTCTGTAGAAATAAAATTTTGACAAAATTTTCTATAGAAATAAAATTTTGACATTTTCTATAGAAATACAATTTTCACAAAACTTTCTATAGAAATAAAATTTTGACAAAATTTTCTATAGAAATAAAATTTTGGCAAAATTTTCTATAGAAATAAAATTTTGACAAAATTTTCTATAGAAATAAAATTTTGACAAAATTTTCTATAGAAATAAAATTTTGACAAAATTTTCTATAGAAATAAAATTTTGACAAAATTTTCTATAGAAATAAAATTTTGACAAAATTTTCTATAGAAATAAAATTTTGACAAAATTTTATATAGAAATAGAATTTTCACAAAATTTTATATAGAAATAGAATTTTGACAAAATTTTCTATAGAAATAAAATTTTGACAAAATTTTCTATAGAAATAGAATTTTGACAAAATTTTCTATAGAAATAAAATTTTGACAAAATTTTCTATAGAAATAAAGTTTTGATAAAATTTTCTATAGAAATAAAATTTTGAAAAAATTTTCTATAGAAATAAAATTTTGAAAAAATTTTCTATAGAAATAAAATTTTGAAAAAATTTTCTATAGAAATAAAATTTTGACAAAATTTTCTATAGAAATAAAATTTTGACAAAATTTTCTATAAATATAAAATTTTGACATTTTTTATATCGAAGCTTTTCAAGACATATTGTGATCTTGCTCTATCAGAGGCAACATGCAAAAGATGGTTTCAGCGGTTCAGAAATTATGATTTTGATGTGAAAAATTAAGAACGTGGAAAACCACCATAAAGTTTTAAGATGCCGAAATTAAAAACGATATTGGATGGAGATGACACTTTGAGTAAAAAAAATGTTAAATGTTGTACAACAAATAATTTCCGACTGTTTAGGAAAGATCCTAAAGTGTGGGAAATGGGTGCCACATAAAAAAGGGAATTGTTATTTTAGTAATATTTTTATTCACAATATTTCTAGAAAAACGCCCAAAAAGTCATGTTTTTGATTAAATACTCTTAAATACTCTTTTTATGATATTTCACTTTTATTTTTTCTAGAATCATTTCCCAAAATTTTGAACTAAAAATCGCAAATCAAGGAGAAAAGTACACTTACGGAAGTGTACCATGTAAATAAAATCCACTTTTGGATGATCGTTTTCTAGAAACCAAAATTGACACAATGTCTGAAATTATTAGCTTCATCGTTGTCAGATTTTTTAAAAAGGAATGGTTGTTGTATCAAGTTTTTAATGTAAAACTCCAATGTAATAAGTATACTTTTAGAGCATATAGAAGCATGCGTTTTAAATAAATATAAATAAATGAAACATACCTGCTGCCGATACAATTTCGCATTCATTATTATTCTTTGGCTTAGACTTTTTGGAAATATTTTCCATTTCTTGAGTATTTGACTGAATATCGTTGATTTCGTCAATTGCCAAAGTGGACCTGGGTTCCAAAACAATTTCCTCTTCATTTTGAGTTACCATTTCATTGCTTACTGAATCTTCTATTTCTTTAGATGAGTTCTCACATTGATCATTTATAGGAATTTCATTGCTTTCAGTTTGCATGGATTCGCCGATAGCTTGACTTTGCCCCCTTTTTTCTGTAATATTCTGACAGCAATCATTTTCGAATATGATTTCGGATTCTTGCGAATGATTTGTGTGACTTGCGTCATCCATAGTATTGCAAGAAGGTTGATGCACTTCCATGTTTATTGGTTTAAAGCTTTCATTTTCTGTAGAATCTAAATTAGAAACCAAATTTTCCTCTAATTGCTTATAGTTTGTCGATTTGTTGCGAGTTGCTATAATCTCCAAAGGCTCTGGGTTTGTTCCCAAGCTTTGGTCAATGCTCTCATTTTCTATAGAATATAAAGAATTCAAATTTGTCTCTACGCATTTAACACTTGTGGTCGCTTTTGGAGTTTCCATCACCTCCAATGGAACTGGATGCTCGCCCATTCTTTTATCAATGCTCTCATTTTCTATAGTATTGCAATTTTCTTCGACACATTTATCACTTGTCGGAGTTTCCATTACCTCAGAAAGTACTATAGAACTTTCCTTTTTATTACCAAGCTCTTTCTCTCCCTCCTCATGTAAGCTTGCTGAAGGACTTTCATTTTTTCCATCACCATTGGATTTATCTCCCAATCGTCGAAATCTTAAAATCAAGGAACGTCCATCAATTTCGGTGTTAATCATGCGCCGATAGGCTGCAATGGCATCCTCCACTTTACTGTACCGAATAAAGGCATATCTTGTATTTTTCATACGTTGAGCAAAACCTATATCAATACGGACAGAGCCATGAAAATATTCTTTAAGAACTTTACATGCAATATTCGGTTGTAGATTGCCCACATACAAAGTGTAAGGATCAATATTATCCACATTCGTGCAGTTAGTCGAGTTTGTAGGAGTGCCCTGCTTTAATTCAGCCTTTACAAATCCTGTGCCAAAAGGAATTTTCGAAATTTGTTCTATGGCTTCGTTGACCTGAGCATGTTCCTTGAGATAGACAAAACAGAATCTTGGAGCAGAATTTTGTGGAAAATGTACATTTTCAATGTCTGGACAATAGTTTTGTACAATGTCACGACATAATGGAGGATCTGGAAAACGTAAATACAGCACTGGGTTTTTGCAGGAATCTTTTGTTAACTCTTGTTCGGCTTCGTAAGCCATTTGGGCTTTTTCAATGCTCCAATCTTTAGAAGCATTTGTTCGAGGTGTTCTTTTGTGCTTCCGTTTTGGTTTCGTCGATGATTCCATAGGTGCTGAAATGGAGAAAAAATACAGTTTAGCATCCACGAACGAAAGAACACAATTGAATTGGGACACTTTCGTCCAAATTCCTAAATATTATTTTTAAGGAGTTGAAACATGGTAACCCAAAGTTCTTAGTGAGCCTGCCATTATTCTATTGTACCACTATGGACACATATGAAAATTTATTTCCACGATGAGTGTCTACTATTTCGGCTTCAAAAGGTTATTTGGAAGTTAACACATTGTAGCAATACAGCAGTTTAATTGACGCCGATGCCTACATTTCCAATTAGAATAAATTCAACAATTTGCCCTTGAGATACTGTGGTTTCTGCATTATATGATCGCACATAGCCCACCTTTAAATATTAAATTAAAATTGAGACGCCATTTCCAGATAGAACATGGTTTACATTATATGAAACTCAAAAATGCTTCCAACCGAGAGATGATAAACCATCACTGAAAAACGTTTGGTCGTTCGTTTGAAAATGGCATTGTATCCTTATGTATGCAAGGCCATTTTACTAAGGTGGCTTTTTATAGGATGTTTGATTCATACAAAAAAAGGACGAGCTTTTCAATCTAACTTGCAAATTAGTGTCTTGTAGTTCACTTATAAATTTTCTAATTAGAATTTCATCCTCGTGGAATTTTAACTAAATAAATAGAAATATTACATTCATACCTGGATTAACTTTTCCTCCATTGTTCTCATCTGAATTCTCCTTGGGAGACGAAGGTGGTGGTGGAATTACTGGGGCCGGTGTTGGAGGCAATGGAGGCTGTGTCGAAGAGCTCCCTATACTTGATTCCCAACATACGCTCTGTAGTTTCTCTTTACCTTTCTTTTGCGTTGTTTTAAAGTCATGCAAAAAAGGGGCTTCTGTATCATTTGGTATACGCAAATATGGCGCGCTACGATGTTGCTTCGTGCGGCTGAATTGATCGTTACTTTGGTGATATCCATACAAATGGTGTGCCTTGTTGTTTGCTCCAAACTGATATCCTCTTGAAGGAACTCTCGGATAGCATTTATATTGACTCATAGTACATAGTTGAAAAAAACCTGACCTCTGTTATATATTCTTTTTGCACAATCACATTTTGTCCTCGGTTACGACTTCAAAACTTACGGACAGGATTCCAATTGTTTTCCTTTAATGCGCGAAGACAGAGATGTTTCGTTCGCGTCATGAGTCCTATTTAAAGTCGCACGAGTATAAGCGTATGTCAAAAAAACTGTTGAATGAAATCTTAAGACACAAAGCACAATCACGTCGTCGTTTAATAAGGCGTCATCAATACTATCCCCCATGTTTCGGTATTCAGAATTGCAAAAATTTAGCTTTATGTTGCTATTAAATTTGAGCCGCTAAATCAAAATAATTTAGTAAAAGAAGTATAAAAGTCTACATTTTCAATGCAAATTGTATTATAACTTGATGGGGGAATAGATCAAAGCAACTTTTTATAAGGTTTATATTCTTTAAAATGGATTATTAAAGAAAAGAAAACTTGCAAAATGGTGATTTTAGCGGCTAAATACACTTCCTAGTTCATTATGTACAAAAACTTTTATTTCAAAGAAATGTTATTGTCTAATGTATATTGGTCGACAAATTCGATATTGGTCGAAATTCAGAATGTATTGAAATGATCTTTAAATTGCCATCATTATTATTAGAAGAGCCATTTTTGTATTTTGTGAAACGCCAATATTAAATAGCAATATTTTGCTATCATTTCGGCGACCAGAAAAGAATTCAAAGGAGCAAACAGGGCAATCGCAACGCTTTCGTTTGTTGTCAATGCTGAAAATGCCCCCAACTTGCCTCTATGCGTGGCACTATTTTCACAACAGAATTCTAAACCTTTTCGCATTTTTGCCTGTTATTTTTAGAAAATAACCTAAAAAGTAAATTCTCCGGGCAAAAGGCAAAAAAGGTGCGCATTTTTTATAAGTAAAGAAAACGCCATTAGTTCCTGCTGGATTAGTTATCGAGTACTATAAGAAAACAAGCCAAATGAAATGCATACAAATGCTTTCAGTTCTTTCCCAATAAACACAAGCATTGGAGAAATGCTTATATTCAATACGCTTTCAAACATTCCCAATAAACACAAACGTTTGAAAAATGCTAAATTTCAACAATTTTTCAAACATTTTTTCAAAGGATTAGGGTAATATTCAAGTTGAAAAATTGTTGAGAAAATCGCGTTCTCAACAAAAAACAGACATTACCCTTAACAGTGAAATTCAACACATTAGCAATAATATGTCAAGTGTTATCCTCAAATTGAAATGCATCGCTACTCGATAATTTCCCTGCCAACATTTTTTGAATTTGGGGCGCTTCTGAAAATCCCCACTACGTCGAAAACAGTCGTATACGATATCCAAAACTCCTCGGAAAAGCGCCGTCACTATTGAGAAGTTGTACCACGCCAAGTTACTACAAAAAAGTATCGCATGAGTGCAATTATTAGGTGCCTTTTTTAATAAATTTAGAACGACGCCAATAAGAGCCCCTTCAAACAATCAGAAAAAGTTAATTTTAAGATAGTTGTAAAAAAATCATTGTGGTCAAGTAAAACCCGATTGTTTAGATGATTATTAATTTTATTAAACATTTATAAATTCTCATAAATATGACATTTATACGACTATCACATCACATTTAACATATTTTTATGCATTAATAAAAGATTGATGTTGAGTTACAAGTTGCAAGTTACATGTTGTCGATCAGCCAGTGCTTTTATTCCCAATGGAGGCAGCGTGTCTGGAAAAATATTTGAAAAACTATCACTTTATTCCATTTGGAAAGTCAAAAATTGTTCACCAATATACCTTTCACAATTTTAAGCGAAATAACTATGTTTTTAGCACTTCATTATCGTTTTTATTTAAATAACTTATAAGAAGCTAGATGTGCTTGGTGTTTCACAAAATATAAAATGGTGATGGCAAAATACTTTCATGCGAATAGTGATGGCAAAATACTATCACAGTTAGCGATTGTTGCAGTGTCACTTACGAGTCTGCGGTAGCGATGAGGATGAAATGGAACTTTGAAATGCTGGCAGGGTTTGTCAAACAATTTTCGATGCGAGTCAAATTCAAAATTAACATCGTTGCAAATACTTTTCAACCTAAATTTTTATGAATGATATCCCCACTTCAAATTGAAAGTCAAAGCCAAAATTCTATGAATTTTGTATAATTTATTCATTTTCATCAAAATAAAATATATAATAATACACTTCACTACATAATACACTACAATACCAATTGATAAATAATAATCTTATTAAACATATCAACAAATAAGAACAAAAAAAAAAAGAACAAACAACAAAACTTTAAATATCTTAAACATTATTAGTAAACACTTTTGCATTGATAATTCGATTTCCTTCCTTTTGGTGTCATAAAACAGCATTAAAATTTGTTAACATGCGGGCAATTTGAAATTAGGAACGTACTGGACCACGTGTTAGAATTGATTTCCAGCAGAAGGAATTCACAAAATATCCATTT
This sequence comes from Haematobia irritans, assembly GCF_050003625.1. Lineage (NCBI taxonomy): Eukaryota > Metazoa > Arthropoda > Insecta > Diptera > Muscidae > Haematobia > Haematobia irritans. Next base: position 117,128,594 of record NC_134401.1, read on the forward strand.
TAAACTGTTAATAGCATATGAATTAAACTGACGATGTGATGCACATTTTCATCCTGAAGTTGTTGATTTCAACAATTTTTTTTAACAATTTTAATTGGTTGCCCCTGTAATGTTTCTGAAAACTTTTTCTTGTCGATAAGCCACTCATTTTTCATTGGTCAGCTTCTTAATGTTTGCAAGAATGTAGCATCCAAAGATTTTAGTTTTCTGCAAACAAATTTAAATTTAGTGACTTCTCTAAAGTGTTGATTTAATGTTTCATATTGACGTACCAATTATTATAAACTATTTGAAGCAGTTCCAGTTAATTGTCCACCATTTTTTCATCGGTCAGCTTTTTAATGTTTTCAAGAACGTAGAATCCATAATTTTAGTTTTCTGCAAGGAGATATACATTTAGTGATTTCCTTAAAGTTTTATTTCATTTTTTATTTTCACTTACCTATTTTTATAAACTATTTGGTTATTTGTCTAAAATTTTCCATTTTTTTAATTTCTTGCAATTGACCACGAACTTCGTTGCACAAATAAGTATTGCAAACCACATGGTTTTTTCGTTGCATTTTAGGGTAGTGTTTTGTCAAAGTTTTCCCATATTATCTTCAACACCTTTTCAAAGATTTCGTCAACATTTTGGCAAATTGGAAGTTATTCGCAAACAATTTGAAGATGTATTGAAGATGAGCTATTTCAAGTCAAGTTGAATTTAAGTTGAAAATTATATTTACCCTCAAACTGAAAAGTTGTTGCATTTGAAAAACGCTCATCCTGTGTTTATTGGGTTTTTTCAAAGAATTAGATTAGAAATCAATTTGAGAAATTGTTGAGAAAATCGCGTTCCCAACAGTAAAATTCAACACGTTAGCAACAACTTTTCAAACTAAATTTCATTTTAATACTTCAAACGTATTGGAAATTTTGTTGAAAGCAAGCAATTTGAAAGACCATTTGAATTAATGTTGAAGATGGGATTCATTATCAAATTGATATGGCGTTACCTATGAAAAATGCTCATCCTTGTGTTTGTTGGGTTTTCAGTTGGGCACTACGGAAATCACATATATCAAGAGTGTTGCGCACACTTGCGTTTCCATTTAGACCTTGCCCTGTAATTAACGCCGTCAGGCTGGTTAACTTTGATATCATGTAATCAGCTGATTACAAATATAAACAAACTAAATCTAACCTCAATTTGTTGATTTTAAATAAAAGTCTTATTCACATAACACAGGATGTCAAGTTTATTGAAATTAACGCATTATTCTAGGAAAGCATCCTTGTGCTTAGCGCGAAAATCAATTTGGGACAACGTGAATTTCTTTAGCATACATAGCAGGACATTTCCTCAAGTGTCATGGTTTAACCAACAATTGCCACGACCGACAACTTCGCCGGCAAAAGAACAACAGTATCAAGAAAAAGATAAAGTACCTTCAAATCATCAATTAATTTATAGAGCACCAATGGAGTCATATGTTGCTTGGTCAATGAATGTTTCTAGTTTGACAGCAACAATAATTGGAGCAGCAGCAATTTATCAGTTCAGCAGTAACCAGCCACTATTAGATGCTAGCGTTACTCAAACAACACTAGTGATGCATACAGAAGATATTTACTATTTTGCTCTGGGATTTTTGGCCATCAATGCTGTGTTGAGATTAGTAGTGTCTAAATTTCCATTGAGAATATATAAAAATGATGGAAAGTATGTGGCCATGATAATTATTGAGTAACAACATATTTACTATATTCATTGTTTTCAGATATTTGGCTGTTTACCATTCGCAATTGCCGGGTGCAGTATCTCATCATCATTTCAATCAAGGCGATGTAAAGGAAGTGACATACTTCTTTAGTCCTTGGAATGGTGCCACATATAAGTTGGGTAGAAAAACATCGCTTCTACTGGAGGAGTATTTTAAAACACCCGTTGAATTTCAACAACTTTTAACAAAACCAAAGAAAGATGAATCATAAATTATATGTTTAAATGTTATAATCAAGTTTATTAGCATTCAAGAGCCCTTAGTTAAATGTGGATCCTTCCTATGCACAGAGTAGGTATTTCTAATCGAATGGTGGGTATTAAGTTCGAGTTTAGCCGCTAAAATCGCCAGTTTTTCACGATTACTTTTCTTTAGTAATCCACTTTAGGGAATACAAACTTTGTGAAAATTTGCATTGGGTTATTCCCCATCAATTTATAATAAAATTTGCAACAAATATGTATAATTTTATGCTTTTTATACCCACCACCATAGAATGGTAACGGGGGTATAATAAGTTTGTCATTCCGTTTGTAACACATCGGAATATCGTTTACCGACTATATAAAGTATATATATTCTTGATCAAGGAGAAATTCTAAGACGATATAACCATGTTCGTCTGGCTGTCTGTCTGTTATAATCACGCTAGAGTCTTCAATAATGAAGCAATCGTGCTGAAATTTTGCAAAGATGGGCTATATCGGTCCAGGTTTTGATATAGTCCCCATATAAACCGACCTCCTTATTTGGGGTCTTGGGCTTATAGAAACAGTAGTTTTTATCCAATTTGCCTGAAATTGGATAAAAACTATTAGAGGTATTTTGGGACCATAAAGAAGTGTGCTAAAAATGGTGAATATCGGTTCCTTTTTTGATATAGCCCTTATATAGACCGATCTCCCGATTTTACTTCTTGGGCTCTTAGAATCCGTAGTTTTTATCCAATTTGCCTGAAATTGGAAATCTAGAGTTATTTTAGGACCATAAAAAAGTGTGCCGAAAATTGTGAGTATCGGTCCATGTTTTGATATATAGACCGATCCCCAGATTTTACTTCTTAAGCTTCTACGGTCCGTGTATCGGATTTAATTTTTATCGGCCCATTTGGTAAGGCCTCCATATTGACATATTTGTCTTCTTGAGGCAGGTAAAGTATAGATGGCACACTGATCATCAAAATTGCTTGAAACTGAAAGTAGAATTTGCAGATTTTACTTCTCGTAATCATTTAAATGATGGGGGTAAAAATCTACAGATTTAAAATTTCAAATTAAAGAGTTATTCCATCATCTTCTTGCACGCTTACACGACATGTTTATGATTCCTCTAAAACTCAAACAAAATTGATTCTTATAAATCCAGAAAATGATATAGTCTTCGTAGGTAGAATCTTTAAATTTATCTTCGGGAAGTTTACTGGTTGAACTAAGGAAACTATAATATTTGATTCATGGTGGTGGGTATTTAAGATTCGGACCGGCTGAACTTACTGCTGTATATACTTGTTTTTACTGATTTAGTTTTCACTTTAGCGATTTTAGCGGCTAAACTCGAACTTACCCACCTTAAGGTGATGTGGTATTGTTTAGTATCATAATTTCAGAGTAACAACAGAGCAAATCGCTTCATCATCAATATTTTTTAACTCCAATGGGGCCAACTTTTCCAAACCACATTAAAAATAAACACAAGGTTTGTAGTACCCTAAATATTAGGTTGGATTAGGATTTCCTACAGTACGCGCAAAGCTCTCTTTTTTATCCGGTTTATTTTTTTCGCATGTGTTTGGAAATGATCGCTATATCTTAAAAATTGAGTCATTTAATGATTTTGGAATTCCATCTCGGAGGTAGGAGGTAGAGATTAAAATTCCAATTGCATTTATATATATTGTGTCTATTATTGGTCAGGTGTTATTATAAGTTATGTCGGGTTTTGTCTTCTTTGCAATAATAACGTGAAATCCATATTCATCTCAAATATTTGGGACTTATTTTTATGTTCTATACTGGACAAACATTTTTTATAGCTTTCATATGACAATTTATCATCAAATAAATTTTTTTACAATTCAAATTTGCACATGCTTAGATCCAACTCGCAATTTTGCACATACAATGCCGTTACAACCATAGACCAATTAAGATGCCCTGCGATGTACTTTGTCTGCACCCCGCAGATGGCGTTGTTTAGATAATATTTCGGTGGGGATATATATTTGCTTGTTTATTGAGAGGAAGGAGAAATTTTGGCTTTGCCAGTATAAAAATTAAATTTGAGCTGTTGTAAAATAATAATATTCTAAATACTATTATTTATTGCGCCCTCTACATGAAAAGCATTTTATTTCAGCATGGATTTGTTGCAACGATTTTTAAATCAATTATAGCTAAACATTCGCCCAGTAGGTGGCACCAATGTATGCGGAATATTTTTAAGTATTCGATAACCACCTTTATTGAAAAATAAAATGGATAAATTGAAATTCCACAATGTTTTTAACAATCCACAATGTTTTTAACAATCCATGTTTTTAACAATCCAAAAATTAAACATTTGTCCTCGTGGATAAATGTTTAATTTTTTTTGAGTGGGTATTAAATAAGAGTTTAGCCACTAAAATCACAAATGAATCAGTAAAAAAAGAATAAAATTATACCCCTTTGAGGCAATTTTTTTTATAACTTGATGGGGAATAGTCTAAAGCAAATTTTCATAAAGTTTGCATTCTTTAAAATCGATTATTAGCGTCTAAACTTCATGTTAGTACCCACCTTTAAGTGTGAAATGCACTGAAATCAAATACAAACAATAAAGGTGGGTATTAAGTTCGAGTTTAGCCGCTAAAATCGCTAAAGTGAAAACTAAATCAGTAAAAACAGGCATAAAATTATACATATTTGTTGCAAATTTTATTATAACTTAATGGAAAATAGCCCAAAGCAAATTTTCACTTAGTTTGTATTCCTTAAAGTGGATTAATTAAGAAAAGTATCCGTGAAAAATGGCGATTTTAGCGGCTAAACTCAAACTTAATACCCACCTTAAGAAAATATGAAGGTTCATCGATTTCCACCCTGCCATAAATTTTTTAATGCATAAAATTGTTATTTATCCAATAAATTTATTGTTTGTTTTTTTTTTCTTTCAATTTTTTATTAGTTTAATCATTTTAGTGTCATGTACATTTTGTTTGTATTTTTATTATCATTGTTATTTTTTCTACATTTAGCGAATTAGTAGTTTACATTAACGGTCTCATATTTTTAACGTTAAATTGATTTGCCAGTAGGAAATAGAGATACGTTATAGATATCATATATATTTGATTTTTAGTTATTATTATTAGTTTTTAAGAAATATTTGAAGTTTAACCAATTTTGTAACGAATATGGCCTTTGTGAGGCTATGTTACTAATAAAGTTGAAATAAATAATAATAATTATTAATAATAATAAAAACACAGAAGAATAATAATTATTAATAATAATAAAAAAACACATAATAATAAAAAAAATTCAAATCGACTATATCTACATATAACATATTAAAAATATGCATTAGAAAAAAAAACAACTATTATATTTTAAAAACTATCTACATTAATATAAAGTATTTAAATTCAATTATTAACGGAATAGAATAGTCATTAAATGATCATCCTAAGTATCGATTGTCCAAGCCCTCTATCGGCGCCAATAAACTGTTGCATTCGATAATTTCTTACCATATACCGAATAACTGGTAATCGGTTAGTCGATTAACCTATTGGATTCCGCTCTCATGCTCATTTCATTTTATTTCGATTTTTGTAGTGACGCGAGTTGGTCGTGCCGTACGGTGGCGCGGACGAAACAAACAAGAAAAAACAAGCACGAAGAGAAGTACGACTTAGCGGCAACGCGATCGTTTAATAAAAAACAAAGTAATAAATAAAAAGAATAATAAATATGTGCCTTGTTTACTAAAATAAACGAACGAATATATTAACAAAACCCAACTCCAATAAAATCTTCTATGATGTGTAAAAAGAAGTTGCTATTTCTTCTTTTGAATATTGGTAACAACTACCAATAACCATTTTACTATACTACCATTGTTAAGAGTAAACAGTGAAAATATATGCCCGACAACAACAACAATAGCTATTGTACTTGCATTTCAACACACACACACGGGTTCGCATCAAAAGCGGCCATTGTTCACCAAAAACAAAAAAACTAAAAACGCTGAGAGTGAAGTAAACCACTATTTTTACCTGGATTTACCTGTTTCCATTGTGGGCTTTAAGTCAATAGAGAGTATTACTAATACAAATACGAATGACCAAAGAAACAGAAAAATACGTTAACAGCAATTCAAGCGAGTTATGTAGAAACCAACAGTGAGTGAGTGAATGGTGTATGAAGTGGTGTACTAAGCAAAGCGGACGAAGAGGAGATATTTTATTCTTACCTATTTTGTGTTATCTCCCTTCTCCACTCTTTTTTGTTGGTGTATTACCGTTTTTTGTGAAGTCTATACCGGTTGCCATGAAAATGCGATGACGTTAACAAATAGTTTGGCTAGTGGTAATGCACATTATCAAAAATTATAAAGAAAACGAATTTAGCTGAAACAAAAGATTTTTTTATGAAAAAGTGAGTAATTTAAATTAAGAAAACAAAAAAGAAAATTGTGAGAGTGCAATTTTTGGTAAATCTCCCTGATCAATCAAAATTACCGAGCCATCGATAACACCACTAACGTCGCTATAACCGGGCTTAGAAATACTGGGTGACTCATATAATTCAAGTTTTATACAAAGCCGTGATTGAAACAAAAAAACAAACAAAATGTTTAAAAATAAAAATCGCTGACGTTTTCGTTTAATTAAATAACAAAATCTACTTCTACAATATTGTATATGGTGTAAATCAAAAGTATTCCTATGGAATTTAATCGACGCTTATTAGCGAGTGGTAAAGCTATAAAAATGGCTTCGTCTAACAATAATACCAACCCTAACATAATTAGCAGCAATAATCCCAATACCCTGGCACGCCTACAACCACCGCCCACCACACAAGAGACACAATCATCTAGAAGAACACAGCAAGCAACAGTAACCACATCTACAACTACAACGACGTTGCCAAAATTATCCTTGGTGACATCGCCACCATCATCATCATCGTTATTGTCTTCATGTTCCCCGCATCAAGATCATCAACACATCTGCCATCACCAGCAGCATTTTTACTATACTAGCCGGAGAAGGAAATACCTGCAGCTACCATACCACAAGTCAAATGCTTTATCGTTATGTCTTGTAACTTTAATAGCATTATGTCTGAGCTCTTCATTACCCGCCTATGTTCTATGTCACAAACAGCATTATGTGAAACAAAATAATCACCATTCCTATGATACAGCGGTAAATGCAACATTTAATAATTTTGATAATATCCTACGTTCGAAACGTGATTCCGTGTCGTCATTGTATTCGGGCGCATTACCAATGACGCCGCGTGGTCTTAATCCATCGTCTAGTGGTTATTATAGCCCATCACAAAACAGTGTCAATTCCAATGAAGTTGGCTATTCGGTTGTGGACAATCGTAAACCGGCTTTCAAAAATTGTGCTGGCTATAAGCCATCGGTTAAAGAGGAACAACCTGAAAATACGTATGTGATTATGGTACAAGCTGAAGATCCTGATCCGGGTCAAGAAATCAAATATAGTTTAGTTCAATCGGCTGCGGAAAGACCAAAATTTCGTATAAATCCCACTACCGGTGTCATTGTTACCGAACATACATTCGATCGTGATGAACCCATTCATGAGAAGGCCGTTTATGTTACTGTGCAAGCAACGGATAATGGTCGTCCACCTTTAGATGATATTTGTACATTTAAAGTGATCATTGAGGATATTAACGATAATCCGCCTGTGTTCAACAAAGGCCGCTACGATGAATCAATGTCGGAAGACATACAGGTAAGCTACAAATAATTTTGGAAGATTTGCAAAAAAAAGAAGGCATTCTTAACCTTTTCTTGACTAATTAAGCGGACCCCTGGATTACTGCTTATTAGTTGATGAAAGGTTAAATATTTTTAGTTGCAATTTATTATTATTTTCGTCGGTTTCAAAGAGAAAGAAAAAAATGACTTGGATTAGCCGAAAGCGTCATTTTGGTCCTTAAGGCCATTATTAAGTTCGCATTACCGTGCTAAAATAGACATTTTTTCATGGTTACTTTTCTTTAATAATTCATTTTAACATTTACCAAAACAATTTTTATTTTTGATTTTAGCGGCTAAAGACCAGTATTAAGTTGACATAATCGCGCTAATTTGATTATTTTTTACGGTTACTTTAATTAAAAAATTCATTTCACAGAAACACATAAATATTTTCAATTCTTGCATTGGAACATTCCCCCATCAAGATATGTAACAATATGATATAATTTTATTCTGGTTTTGCAGATTTATTTATGGTTTTAGCGGCTAAACTCGAACTTAGTACGCTCCGTAAACTCGAACTTAATAACCACATTTATGCTTAAAGTGAATTTAATTTTTTATATTATTTGGTGGAATTTTTATTAGGGCTTCAATGTTTATATTATAAAAAATGCTAATTATTTTGTTCAATGCTCCACCAGTCTCCTTGGAAAAGCGATTACGATACATTTATTAATTTTGCGTTTTTTTATCCAAACACGCCAAACACGCCAATGACCTAATTTTCTTATTTTTATACCTCTTATGATCTTCAAATTTCTACCACTTATCAAATTTTGATTTGATAACAAAAACCCAAAATTCTTCTCAGGACATTTCTATTTTTCTTATAGTACTTGCAATCATCCCTTATAAAAAAACAAAAGTAACATTAATTGCTTGTTGCATTTTCAAGGATTTAGTGACATATGCATGCATTTGTTGTTGTTTGGACCTTTTTTGCTTTACTTCTTAAGAATACCAGCTGCCGGTTATTCTCTTACACAAAACGAACATGTAAAACGAGAATTTAAAATTTCCTCATATTGTTTTCTTCAAAACTCATGTCGGGATACCCAAATATATTTTTAAGGATTTAGTTTTCTTTAAATATGCATAAAAAATGAGTACATGTTTTAAAATACAAACATGGAATTTAAATACATATATTCTTTTTGAGAGTCTCCTATATTATAATAGGTAGAATAAAGATGGTGTTTACAACACGACAGCAAAATTGGAAATCATTTCTTGTCAGCTGCAAACAGTCCACATTTGGGAGATTTTCTAATTGAAATTGAAAAAGGTACTCGGAAAAACATTACTGTACATTCTTATAGAGAACATGAATGGTAACCATGACCCACTTGCACATGACAATACCGACAGGTAGAAATTTGAATACGCATCTCAAATTATATTCAAAATAAATTTAGGAATTATTTGATATAATTCCTTATGGCATATTTATATATCAGTATATCGATTATGCTGATGGGGCTCGGGAAAAATAATGGGATCATTAAAAATACCAATAATTTTGGTCCAAATATCCTGCGCTCATAGGAAAATATTGCAATAAGAACTGGTTTTTCTTTCTGCTGTCATATTTTTATAATTTTAGGTCTAGTGAACAAAAATTTGTACAATTTTTAAACTTTGAAATGTTAGACGAAGGATTTTCAAAATTTGCAATACATTTTATTTACACTCAGTTTTATAAAGCTTCGTTGGAGCAAAATTAACGTTACTGGTAAAAATTTTAATATAAAAATATCTTTAACTATTTCTTGTTATATGATAGTTAAAATGTAACTAATACCATTAAAATGATCGTTACTGTTGCCTTAATTGAGAATTTTTTTTTTTTTTAATCCTATAAAATTCTTAAATGTGTTTTTTTTTTGTCATACCTATTCACTTTACACTTCCAAAATCCATCATTTGCCTTGTAAAAAGGGGATTTAATATTCACTTATAGTAGATTTCGACCCCAATGTAAATGAGCTATTACCACCAAACTAGAATATGTTTTAGGGAAATTATATTTAAAAAAAAAATTCTTGTTTTTTAAGGTGGGTATTAAGTTCGAGTTTAGCCGCTAAAATCGTCATTTTTTACGATTACTTTTCTTTAATAAACTGTTGAGGAATACAAACTTTGTGAAAATTTGTTTTGGGCTATTCTCCATCAAGTTATAATGAAATCTGCAACAAATATGTATAATTTTATGCCTTTTTTTACTGAGTTAGTTTTCACTTTAGTGAAAAAATGACTATTTTAGCTGCTAAACTCGAACTTAATACTCACCTTTAGCTAGCAATTGTATCTGTCTTTTTTTTTCAGTAGATTATGGATCTTTAAAATCCCACATTTTAACTTAAAAATCCCACATTTAACTTCAAGTCTCTTCTACCCGTTAAATAATTGAAGAAACCCCATTTCTCACATGGACATTACATAACAACACATTTCAATTTTATTATCGTTAGGTACACAAATAAAGACTACCTGCAAATATTTGGGAAAAGTCCCATATCCCGTATCGTAAATCGATTATTAAATCCTTGACTTGAGGTGTAAGGTGTTTAACACTATATTGTGTTTTGGGATTTGCATTAAACCAAAGACCAACTAAATCAACCATTTCACATGAAAAAGATGTTTCTTTTTTCCGCATGAAAACTATAAATATTTAAGAATTTTATTTACAAATATTTTCCAAACACCAGTTAATCTTTATTTTTCGGCGATTTTTCTCTTTCAATGGACTATAGTCCATATAGGTATTAAACTTTTCTGGTTAAACAATCTAAGGATATTACTAAGAAATTTTACAAGGCCTAAATATTGCTAGGCAATTCCTAGGCACTACCTATTTACTATGTTCCTTTTTCCACCCGAAACTGCATAAATATATCAGCGGGTAATTAATTGTCTGAATGCTTAATATCTTTTCAAAATTGACTAAAAAATAGCCATGGTACTTTTCAACTTTTAAAAAGATAAACTTAAATATATCGCCTATTTCCAAATTTGTAAAGAAATGGGTATTTAAATACGATTTTATTTTGTTGTTTCGTGTACAAAACAGAAAAAAATAAAAAGTAACAAAAAATAAAACGGAAAAAATCGGTGAAAAAAGTGGTAATTTGTTCGACATTTTTGGGGTTTTGAGCATGAGCTACAAGTCATGAGCTACAACCTTGCTGAAGACTGCAAAAAAAATCGCAACATTTTTCGAGCTATGGCCATGCGATAAATAGAATAAAATTGCATAAAAGTGCTCAAAATCGAAAAATATTTTATTCAAAATTTATTTAAAAAAATCTCCTTCAAGGACAGAAAATTTTGTCAAAATTTTTATTTATATAGAAGATTTTGTCAAAATTTTATTTCTATAGAAAAATTTGGCAAAATTTTATTTCTATAGAAAATTTTGCTAAAATTTAGAAAAATTTTATTTCTATAGAAAATTTTGTCAAAATTTTATTTCTATAGAAAATTTCATCAAAATTTTATTTCTATAGAAAATTTCTATAGAAAATTTAGACAAATTTTATTTCTATAGAAAATGTTGTCAAAATTTTATTTCTATAGAAAATTTTGCCAAAATTTTATTTCTGTAGAAAATTTTGCAAAAATTTTATTTCTATAGAAAATTTTGCTAAAATTTTATTTCTATAGAAAATTTTGTCAAAATGTTATTTCTATAGAAAATTTAGACAAATTTTATTTCTATAGAAAATTTTGTCAAAATTTATTTCTATAGAAAATTTTGTCAAAATTTTATTTCTATAGAAAATGTCATCAAAATTTTATTTCTATAGAAAATTTTGTCAAAATTTTATTTCTATAGAAAATTTTGTCAAAATTTTATTTCTATAGAAAATTTTGTCAAAATTTTATTTCTATAGAAAATGTTGTCAAAATTTTATTTCTATAGAAAATTTTGTCAAAATTTTATTTCTATAGAAAATTTTGTCAAATTTTTATTTCTATAGAAAATTTTGTCAAATTTTTATTTCTATAGAAAATTTTGTCAAAATTTTATTTCTATAGAAAATTTTGTCAAAATTTTATTTCTATAGAAAATTTTGTCAAAATTTTATTTCTATAGAAAATTTTGTCAAAATTTTATTTCTATAGAAAATTTTGTCAAAATATTATTTCTATAGAAAATTTTGTCAAAATTTTATTTCTATAAAAAATTTTGTCAAAATTTTATTTCTATAGAAAATTTTGTCAAAATTTTATTTCTATAGAAAATTTTGACAATATTTTATTTCTATAGAAAATTTGTCAAGTTTGTATAGAAAATTTGCCAAAATTTTATTTCTATAGAAAATTTTGCCAAAATTTTATTTCTATAGAAAATTTTGTCAAAATTTTATTTCTATAGAAAATTTTTCAAAATTTTATTCCTATAGAAAATTTTGTCAAAACTTTATTTCTAAGAAAATTTTGTCAAAATTTAATTTCTATAGAAAATTTTGTCCAAATTTTATTTCTATAGAAAATTTTGTCCAAATTTTATTTCTATAGAAAATTTTGCTAACATTTTATTTCTATAGAAAGTTTTGTCAAACTTTTATTTATTTAATTTCTATATCAATCTACCAAACAGTAAATAATCTAAAATTTAGTAAATTGTTGTAGAATTCTACCAACTGTGGCAACCGTGCTCACAAACCGTTAAACAAAATGTCAAAGTATGCTAAATCACCGTTTTCTTTTCGGTCAACCCAATACCTTAACCACACAATGGCTTAGGCTGTCAAATGCCGACTTTGCAATGGCTGAAAATTTGACTTTTTCAAATTAAAAAAATCGACTTTAGCAAACCTCAAATAGTCGACTTTTTTATTCTGATTACAATCCCTATTCCAAGAATTGTTTGTTTATCTACATTTTCCCTTTTCCTATTTCATGTTACATGAAAATTTAGTTTACCGTCTTCTTTCTTCTCTTCTTCTATTGTTTGCCATTTCTAATTGAGTTCACTGCACTCAGTATAAACTAATTGCCATTAGTCCAGGGGAAAAAGAACCTTGAAACTATTGTCTTCTACTTAAACCCACTAGTATTTTTAGATTACATATGAATGGACATATGATGTTACATTAGAGTGTGTTTTATATGTTTCCGGATATTTTGAATAACTCTTCCTGCATTTGTATGCCATATTAAGAGATAATCAATCTATTTTAAAATAATTTTAAATTATTGAAAAAAAAAAATAAAGATTGGAAAAAAATTGGCAAATAATAACCGTCCTTCCTAAATTTTGTAAACGCAAAATTAGATGATGGACACCCTATTGCATCTTCAACCTGAAGAAGCATAACAAATCGACCTCTTAAACATTAAGCATAGCAGTAGACTATATTATTAGTTAGTTAGCCTTTGCTAAGAACGAATTAAGGTTTTTTTGTATAGTGGTTCTTTTCCAAGAAAAAATACAAAACAAAATCAATAGGTTTTTTTTTAATATGTGTAACTAAACAAACTTCACATATTTATTTCATTTGGGTCGTTAACCAAAATGTGTTTTTTGGAAATAGTTTTGATTGTAAGTAACAATTACAACGCAAAGATAATTAATTGTGTAGAAAAATAATGAATATGTAATAGCGCAAAAATTATACAAGAATAAAAAAGAAACTTAAATACAAAATTTTGATAATAACTTTAATGATGATGACATTTAATAAATTTGGATAAAGTTTAGCAGTTAAGTTCCTAACTGGTGTATGTACATATAGTCAGAATTACATGTATATTTGTGTAGTACGGTTTAATGGTTGGTTAGCTAACTAACCAAGCTTCATGACAGGTGGGAGTTAAAAGAATATCGAGTGGCAAATTGGGTTCCAAGTTCAAATTGTCAAAACCTGTATGCAATTCGTGGCATACGCTTTATTTAACACAAACTTCCAATGTGTTTTATAGTTTGTATTTATTCTTGATCGCACCCTAATAGACTCTTGAACTAAAGTTTCCCAAGATCCCTTAAACGATGCACCGCCATTATTTCGCCTATGATTTAGGCCAGGTCGCTACTTTGAAAAGACGATTTGAAAATTCTTCGTCCCATGAAGACAAAGATATTTAGACAAGACCGGTGCCGGCTGTCGTCGGCGATCTTCCAAACTCTGTTCCCAGATAGGTAGCAGGGTACTCACTAGAAGGGCTTGTTTTTTTCACTTCTGCTCCACATTATGAAAGCTGCAGTAGTATGTTCTGCTAAATCAGAACTTTGAGTGGGACGTGTAAGACCCACAGTGAAAACAACCTCTATATGTGACAACGAATTTCTTTTAAGGTAAATGAATCGTATTTATAATGTCAATAACGAAACCATGGGGTCTAAAATCCAAAATAGAGAGCAAATAATGAAATGAAATTAGAGTCATAATTCGATAAGGTGTTCTGTTCTGATGGTGGACCGTTCAGCAATAAAATATTCCACATTATGAAAGCTGCCCAGATGTCAGTGTTTCTAAATGACGTCATTAGAATCTAATGAATGTATAATTTTCTTTTATTCCCGTCAAGCAATATGAACTTCAGGTGGCCAACTATTCAAAGAGATGCTAGATACCTGTAAATATGTAGAGTAGTTCTGAGACTTGCCAGTGCAAATGCCTTGCAATTTCCTGTGGTGTACCCATATTATTTGAATATAGAACTGCTCAGCCATTTTGTTGAGAGATTTGTGGAAATCTTTTGCAGTTTTCGACTTGGGAACACTGATTGACACATCAAGTTTGTATTTCCCCCAGCTTCCGGTTGTCCAGGGCCAGCCTCCAAACTTTGTTGCCAAATAGGCAACAGTGTACACACATGAAGGGTTTGAATTTTACTTCTGCTCCTCATTTTGAAAGCTGCAGCAGAGGTCAGGGGTTCTAATTGACGTCTTGAGAATCTAATGTGTGTATTAATTACTGATATTCGCTTTGCAATATTAACTTCAGGTGGCCAGAGCCATACAAGGGGATTCTAGATACTCGGACATATGTAGGGTAGTCCTTAGACTTGCCTATTTAAATGCTTTGCTGTTCCCATATTATTTGGACAGCTCAGCCATTTTGTTGAGAGATATGAGGAAATCTATTACAGTTTTCGACTTGGGAAACAGTGATTATTATTCTGAGTTGGAGAAGAAGAGATAAGTTCACCATCGCAATGGACTGAATAGTCTAAGTGAGCCTGATACGTCGGGCTGCCACCCAACCTAACCTAACCTATTCTGAGTTGGTATTTCCCCACTAGAGTGCGATGCTAAATTTCAGTTTATAGCGCGTCAGGTTAGAAGCATCTTGTCAGGTATGGCAATTTGACCGCGTAGCTCTTGAAGTCCTACTGCAAAGTTGCAATAGATTTATAGACCAGTCATACATGCAATATGGCATTAGGTATTACATTAGCTGTATTTGTTATACTAAACCTGCCTAAGATACATAACGAGGCCGTGCGCTAAATTTGTCCCAAATTGGCGGAATATTTTATTGCTGAACGGTCCACCATCAGAATAGAACACCTTATCGAATTATGACTCTAATTTCATTTTATTATTTGCTCACTATTTTGGATTTTAGACCCCATGGTTTCGTTATTGACATTATAAATACGATTGATTTACCTTAAAAGATATTCGTTGTCACATATAGAGATTGGTTTCACTGTGGGTCTTACGAGTCCCCCTAAAAGTTCTGATTTTACAGAATCTACTGCTAGATCATTTTCCTCCCTAAATTTCGAAGTCATTCGAGGGCTCTCTGTATGATACCGTTTTTAATAAAAATTAAAATTTTAGAAATATTTTAACCCAATACTAAATCTTATCACAATTAAAAATTTCGAAAAAATATTTATCTGTTGTTTCCTTTTTTGCTCTCTTTTTAGCCCAATGCGGTTGTAATGCGTATTGCAGCCAATGATTTGGATGACGGCAACAACAGCATTATCGAATATGAAATCCTTCATGAACGCGATCACACCTACTTCAAAATCGACAAAGCAGCCGGTATTGTAACTCTAACACGACCCATCGATAAGAGGCCAGGTCAGTATTATACCATTACGGTCAGGGCTTACAACATAGTGCCAGATCCACCGCAAGATGCCCAAATAGAAATACGTATACGTGTTGTCGAATCATCGAAGAAACCACCACAATTTATCGAACTGGGCGATGATGTTATCTATTTGAAAGAAAATTTCAATGATTACTCCACACCGATTGTCACACTGAAAGCCATCTCCAATGTACCCAATAAACCGGAAGTTATATTTGAATTAATAACCGGTAGAACGGAGCAAACGAATAGTAAGAAAACATTTGTCTTCAATCAAATGGAGAACACTGTCTCCATTAGTTTGGGAAAATCATTGGATTATGAAGCTGTCACCGATTATACGCTGACAATGAGTGTTCGCAATACCTATGATTTGGTGGCTGAGCATGTATTGAAGATTCGTGTGGAGGATGTCAATGATAATATTCCCTATTTCACTGAAGTCAAGACGGGTACAATTTTGGAAAATGAAAATCCCGGAACACCGGTAATGCAGGTGCGAGCTTTCGATATGGATGGTACTGAGGCTAATAATATTGTCTCCTTTGAATTGGCCGATAATCATGATTTGTTTTCAATCGATCCCAAGACGGGTAATATTACGGCTCTTACCACTTTTGATCGTGAGGAACGTGATTTCTACAATGTCAAAGTTATAGCCAGTGACAATTCACCTTCGAGTTTGATTAAAAATGGTGAACCCAATCGTGGTCAGCAAGTGTTTCGCATAGAAATTGCCGACAAAAATGACCATAAGCCCACCTTCGAAAGTCCCGAATATGTGGCCGAGCAATTACCCGAAGATGCCAATATTAATCACATAGTCATTGAGGTGACTGCCGTGGATGAGGACAATGCTTCCCAAATCAAATACACCATAGAGAGTGGTAATATAGGCAATGCCTTTAAAATTGAAGAACAGACAGGTAAAATCACTGTCAACTCTCGTTTGGATTATGAAAACATCACCGAGTATATGCTGAAGATCAGAGCTTTTGATGGCAGTTTCGATGATTATACCACAGTCATTATAAAAATTCAAGATGTCAACGATAATACACCCATTTTTAAGGAAAACTATTCCATAACCATACGTGAAGAGCAAACCTTCGATCATTGTATTTTGAATATTGAGGCTTATGATCCGGATATCAAGGATCGTAATGTTGATCAGCATATCAAGTATTTTGTGGTGAAAGATGAGCATAAGAAAATGTTGAGCATTGATGACGCGGGCTGTTTGCGATTGATACAACCTTTGGATCGTGATTTGCCACATGGTCATAAGTCTTGGCAAGTATTGATAGCGGCCGTTGATCAGGATGGTACGGGCCTCAAGTCTGTGGCCCCAGTTACCATAAATCTGCAGGATATCAATGATAATGCACCCTTTTTGGTTAATAAAATGCCTGTGGTGTGGCAAGAGAATCGCAATCCTGGCCAAGTGGTGCAATTGCAGGCCAACGATTATGATGAACCCCAAAATGGTCCACCCTATACCTATGGCATTGATTCGGAAGCCTCAGAAGATATTAAAAATAAATTCAGTATTGATAACGACTATCTCTTTGCCAATGTTCAATTTGATCGTGAACAACAAAAGGAATATTTTATACCCATACGCATTAGCGATTCGGGTCAACCGAAGATGAGTCAAGTCAGCATTTTACATTTGATTATTGGAGATGTCAATGATAATGCCATGTCTGAGGGTTCGTCACGTATAACCTTCTACAACTATAAGGGTGAGGCTCCAGATACAGAAATTGGTCGAGTATTTGTAGATGATTTAGACGATTGGGATTTGGATGACAAAGAATTCCAATGGGCCCAAGGTATACCTCATGATAATTTCCGTTTGAATCCCAGCTCGGGTATGGTTACCTATTTAGAAGGTACTCCCGAGGGAACCTATGATCTACAATTTACCGTAACCGAAGAATCGGCATTCATACCACGCCATTCGGTAGATGCTGATGTGACTGTTATTGTTCGTGAATTACCCGAAGAGGCTGTGGACAAAAGTGGCAGTATACGTTTCTATAATTTAACCAAAGAAGATTTCATTAGTGTACCCCGCTATGCCCAAGGAGATGATGTCTTATCGCTGAAGGATCGCCTGCAGTTCTATTTGGCGCGACTCTTTAATACCTCTGTGGAAAATGTTGATGTCTTCACCGTCCTGCAAAATGCCAATAACACTTTGGATGTACGCTATTCGGCTCATGGTTCACCCTATTACGCCCCAGAGAAATTAAATGGAATTGTGGCCCAACATCAAATGGAATTAGAAAATGAATTGGATGTACAAATACTTATGGTCAATATTGATGAGTGTCTCATTGAGAAGTACAAGTGTGAAAGTTCATGTACCAATACGCTACACAAGTCAGCAGTGCCTTATATGATTTACTCGAATACTACCTCATTTGTGGGTGTGAATGCCTTCATAGAAGCCCAATGTGTTTGTGAGGTCAAGGGCCGTCCTTACTGTTTGAATGGTGGCACACCTAGGCTGGGTGAAGATGATGCTTGCGATTGTATAGATGGATTTGCTGGAC
Source organism: Haematobia irritans (assembly GCF_050003625.1). Lineage (NCBI taxonomy): Eukaryota > Metazoa > Arthropoda > Insecta > Diptera > Muscidae > Haematobia > Haematobia irritans. The sequence continues at coordinate 117,146,996 of NC_134401.1, forward strand.
CCCATTGTGAATTGGTTTCGGTGGGTTTCTATGGCAATGGTTATGCCTTCTATGAGCCCATTTCGGCATGTGATAATACCAGAATAAGTTTGGAAATTGCTCCACAAACAGATCATGGTTTAATTATGTATTTGGGACCAATTAACTACAATCCCCTATTGCCTTTGTCAGACTTTTTGGCTTTGGAATTGGTAAAGGGATTCCCGGTGCTGACAGTGGACTATGGCTCGGGCACAATACGCATAGATCATCGCCATATCCAATTGCAAGCAGGCAAATCCTATCAATTGGATATTGTTTTGCAAAAGGCCAGTATCGAAATGACCGTGGATAATTGTAGACTATCGACCTGTATGAGTTTGGGTGCTCCCCAAGGACCAAATGAATTTTTAAATGTTAACTCTCCGCTACAACTGGGTGGTACCCCTGTGGATTTAGTTAATTTGGGTCATCAACTCAATTGGACTTATGTCCCAGGACAACAGGGATTCTTTGGTTGTATAAAGAATTTAACCATAAACGAGCACACCTACAATTTGGGTTCTCCAGCTATATCGCGCAACATTGACTCTGGTTGTCAAAGAGCAGTGGCCGTGGCCGTTAGTTTGGGCATTAATCGTAATTTCCTAATAGCCATTATCTCTTGCATAGTCTTGCTATTGATTATCCTATTGGCTGTGGTAGTGCAAAAGAAACAAAAGAATGGTTGGCATGAAAAGGATATCGATGATATACGCGAGACCATTATCAACTATGAAGATGAAGGTGGTGGCGAACGTGATACCGATTATGATCTCAATGTGTTGAGAACAACGCAGCCCTATTATGGAGAAACCCTATACAAAGACCCTCATACCCTACATGCTATGCCACCAAATCCCCAAGAAATACCAGATATTGGAGGTTTTCTGGGTGATAAAAAGGAGAACTGTGATCGTGAAATAACCTCTTTCCCCATCGATGATGTACGACACTATGCCTATGAGGGTGATGGTAATTCGGATGGCTCTCTATCAAGTTTGGCCTCTTGTACCGATGATGGTGATCTCAATTTTGATTATCTATCTAATTTTGGTCCACGTTTCCGTAAATTGGCTGATATGTATGGAGAAGAGCCTTCGGATACCGATTCAAATGTAGATGATGATCAAGGATGGCGTATATAAAAAGCAAACGAAAAAAGAAGAACATAGACAACTCTTAACGAAACGAGAATTAAAACGAAATGAAAAAGACAGACAGACAAAAACGAAACACACCACCACCAGTAAACGAGAAACAAATGAAACTCAGAGATATGTATGTATGTACTAGTTAAACAGACAGCTAATTAAAATTGATTGATCTTCCAAAAACTCGAGACAGATAAAGAAAAATTGAATTTAGATGTGGCATTAGTCTTAAATCGAGATCGAGACCAATAGACAGACATATCTTAGGAAAACAAAATAATATTTTATTTGTGTAGATTAATTAAATTCGACAACAACAAAATAAAAAAGACTTATTTAAGAGAGTAGGAGCTTTGCTCCATATTCCCCTGGCCCCATAGACTATTTTACTGGCCTCTAATGTTTTTCTGTACAAGAAACGTTAGAGTGCTTAGCAATAAGAGAGGTCAGTTTGTATTCATGAATGTGTATAAAAAATATTTTTTTGGTTATATTTTATTAGTATTTAAATTTATTATTTAAAAAAAAATTATAACTTTATTAAAAATTATTGATCTTTTTTTTCTTTTTAAAGCAAAAAATACACAGAAAAGTGATTTTTTATTATAGTTAAAAAAAAAGAAAAGTGAAATTAAATTAATATATTTTTTGTTTAATATAAGACCTAAAGAATATAGAAAACTACAACAAAGGCATTACAGTTAATTATTGTTAACTATATTTTTTGATAAAATATGGAGAAAACGAAAAACATACTACACCATTACATGGATTCATGTAAAATTTCGATAGAAATAGAAATAATAATAATAAATAAATAAATAGAAAATAAATTTTACTTTAACAAGAACAACTCCCCCCACATAAAGCATTTATAAAGAAATTTCCATGTCTTTTAAGAAATTTATAAACAAAAAATCTAATTAATTTTCATTTACATATAAAATCTGAAAACCCTAATTTTCGTATCGATTTAAATGTATATAATATACAATATTTTACCAACCATAGCAAAACAAATTCAATTATAAAAGTTTGTGCTATTTTATACTAAATCCAAATAACTCTTTCCTTACCTTTATGAACAAAATTAACTCCGAAAAAAATGCCTATGAATTTCAATTTTATAACAAGTTTCCTTTCAAACATAAATATAAAATAAAACAAAAAATGAAAACCATTTAAAAAAGCGAATATTTAATATATTTTTTAGTTTATATAAAATCGAAAATAACTACAATTCATAAAAACAAAAATCTGTAAATTTTCTTAGTGTTTTTTTTTTATTTAATAATTTAAAATTTAAGAGATCCCTTACATCCTATACACACACATCCAATCTTTATTATATAAGTATAACAATAACATGAAAATTCTTAGCTATAAATATAATAACTACATCTATATATAATACATATATATTTCTAAGTATATGATTAAATTATAGTTTTATTTTTACATGCCAATTAAAAAAAAACACAAAACTCCATCAATAACGAAAATATTGAAAACAAAAAAAGAAAAAATCCTCGAAAAAAATCAATAAAAGAAAAATTTTTAAAATTTACAAAAAAAAACGAATATGTGTTGTGATTTTATCGGCGTTATTAAGGGATCCAAAAATTTTTCCAATTTATTTATATGGATGAATTAAAAATGTTTATTAATTCGGGGTGCAAATTTTCCCACTGAAAAATGGACTTTGTGAACTTATACTCAATAAATGAGAGGTGCCGCTTTTGATGCTAAATCAGTTATTTTAACAAAGTAATAGCCCTGTTCGCGTAGCGAATAATTTTTGATAGTTGTACAAAATTGTTACCGGAAGTCGTTTATTTACCCACCAAAAGCCCGTAAAAGAAAGCCAGAGATAGATCAAATTTGACATTTGAGAAACATAGCTGTCCAGTATATTAGTGGTGCAGCTTTTGATGTTAAAGCAGCTATTTTGACAAAGTAATAGCCTTGTTCGCTTAGCCAATCATTTTTGATAATTATAAAAAAGTTCTACCCGAAGTAGTTCATTTACCTCTCCCAAAAGCCCAGAAAAGAGAGCCAGAGATAGACTAACAGCCAATTTATCATATCCGAAGCGAACGCTTTCGTTCGACTGAAATTCGAAAAAACAGCTGATTTTCCTTTATAAATTCAGCTGTTTTGGGCATCCTAGTCGAACGAAAGCATTCGTTTCGGATATGAGAAATTGGCTGTAAATCTGACATTTGAGAAACATATCTGTCCAGTATATTACAGCTCAAACAGCTATTTTGACAAAATAATAGCTCTGTTGTGTATCCAATGATTTTTGACAATTACAACAAATTTTTACTGGAAGTTGTTTATTGTCATTTGAGTCATGTAGAAGTTGGAAGTTTTTGCTGGAATTATTTTTCCGGAATCACAGTTTAGGTATATCCCTCCATTTGTTGTGTGATTTCCCGACTTTACTGTGGTTGTTGACTGCGGTTGGCCCCCATATAGACCGATCTCCTTGTTGAGAATCTGGAAGTCGCAGCCTGAAATTAGAAAAATCGTATTAATAACAGACCAAAAATTGTTATCAAATTAATATGAATTTCTTGCACGAGGGTGGTGCGATAAGTACTTTGGCACCGAGCCAGCCAAAAAGGACATCATAGGAATCAATTTACTGCTGTCTATTATGTTCTCCAGAATTAATTAAAGGACAAAAAAGTGTAATAAAATTAATATGAATTTCTTGTTCGAGGGTGGTCCAACAAATACTTTGCCTTCCCATCAGCTGAAAGACTATCGTAAAAATCAACTAAGAGCTTTCTAGTATTTTCTCCAGAATTTCTACTCTCGACCAAATCGAACTAAAGGGTGATTTGTTAAGAGCTTGATAACTTTTAAAAAAAAAAACGCATAAAATTTGCAAAATCTCATCGGTTCTTTATCTGAAACGTTAGATTGGTCCATGACATTTACTTTTTGAAGATAATTTCATTTAAATGTTGACCGCGGCTGCGTCTTAGGTGGTCCATTCGGAAAGTCCAATTTTGGGCAACTTTTTCGAGCATTTCGGCCGGAATAGCTCGAATTTCTTCGGAAATGTTGTCTTCCAAAGCTGGAATAGTTGCTGGCTTATTTCTGTAGACTTTAGACTTGACGTAGCCCCACAAAAAATAGTCTAAAGGCGTCAAATCGCATGATCTTGGTGGCCAACTTACCGGTCCATTTCTTGAGATGAATTGTTCTCCGAAGCTTTCCCTCAAAATGGCCATAGAATCGCGAGCTGTGTGACATGTAGCGCCATCTTGTTGAAACCACATGTCAACCAAGTTCAGTTCTTCCATTTTTGGCAACAAAAAGTTTGTTAGCATCGAACGACAGCGATCGCCATTCACCGTAACGTTGCGTCCAACAGCATCTTTGAAAAAATACGGTCCAATGATTCCACCAGCGTACAAACCACACCAAACAGTGCATTTTTCGGGATGCATGGGCAGTTCTTGAACGGCTTCTGGTTGCTGTTCACTCCAAATGCGGCAATTTTGCTTATTTACGTAGCCATTCAACCAGAAATGAGCCTCATCGCTGAACAAAATTTGTCGATAAAAAAGCGGATTTTCTGCCAACTTTTCTAGGGCCCATTCACTGAAAATTCGACGTTGTGGCTCGTTAGTAAGTCTATTCATGATGAAATGTCAAAGCATACTGAGCATCTTTCTCTTTGACACCATGTCTGAAATCCCACGTGATCTGTCAAATACTAATGCATGAAAATCCTAACCTCAAAAGAATCACCCTTTAGTATTTCTTTTTTTTACAAAACGCGAAAGTGGAACGGCCCGAGGATTGTAAAAAACGGCGAAAAAGCAATATTGGCCAGTAATTCGATTCTAATTTTTGGAAGGTGAATCGTGCAACGATATCAAAGATATATTCCTATATATTCGACTGAAATTAGAAAACTCGTATTAATAAAAGACTAAAAATATTTATCAAATTAATAAGAACTTCTTGTTCGAGGGTGGTGCGATAAGTACTTTGGCATCCAACCAGCTGAAAGGACACCATAGGAATCAATTTACTGCTGTCTATTATGTTCTCCAGTATTAATTAAAATTTGGGTTGGGATGCAGCGTACGATGAATCTTTCGATATCTAACAGATTTGGTCACACAGTTACCGATTACGAGCCCTGTTTTAGAAAGAAAGACAATCAGAGAGGATTTGAATGATGTGTACAGCGAAAGCCCTTTTCCAAGGACTACCTAGGATTTTTTATGAGACTCGTCCTGGGTGCCCTGAAAACGACTCCCTCTGAGGATAAAAAAATGAATGAAATGAAAATGCGCGATATTGCACGCGATATTGTGATCCATATCGAATACCTACAGAAAGGCCAAATATGCTAATTGTGTACTGTGCAGAATTGTGAAGAAAAACGTGACATTTTACCATGCTAACACACAGGCTTGGCAAGTGCATACTCGGCTGATTTTTATTGCAAATTTTTATCCGATAGCTGGTCAAGTTTGAAGATAGACCATCATCTACAAGAGGCTCAAGAGCATATTGACTATTGGCTCTGGTTGCCAAAGACTATTTCTTTTTTTCCATAGACTGCCGGAAATCTCTTAATGAAAAAACTGAAAAGTTCAAGTTTCAAGTTTATTTATAGTTCACTATTCATCATTAATTGAACTGTAAGAAACACAGAAACTTTTCCAATTACAAAATTTAAAATTAATAGTATCAATTAATTTTTTAATTGATGCTATCATTTCTGTGATTGAAGACATTTCAATTAAAAATTAATTGGATCATTTAATTTCGTGATTGAAGAATCTGCTTTTATTGGATAAGGTTGGCCAATGATCGATGGAAGTACAGCATTGGTTGCAAAGACAGCAGAAGAATATAGTCATGACACAATAATTTCGGTGTAAAAACAAATAGGGAAGAAGTAGTGTAACCCTAGGGTTACACCTTTTCACAATGAATGTTTTAATATATTCAGAAAATCAACATTACTAAAAGGGGATAAATCACCCCTGAAAACTTTTTGGTGTTCGGATGAAACTGGGATTGAACCCAAGACCCTTTGTATGTAAGGCTGACATGCTAATCATTGCATACTTACGACGGTAATAGGTATTTTTTTACTTGATGTGGAAGTATCAGACTATCACTATAAACTAACCTAAAAACCATAGTCGAACAACATAACTTATGGAGGAGGCTTCATGACCACCAGGATGTTTTTTTTTTTTTAATTTCCTCTTCATCTTACTTTACAGTCATTTAAATCCCCAGCAAAAAAGCATCGCCAAAAAGCAGTGAAAATGTTCTTTTTGGATCGCGAAGTGGTGCTAAATTGGCGCAGAAGCGATTAATTTAACATGGGCTTGTCAATGGACGAATGTCCACCATTCCAACAGCCATTATACGGAGTTTGCATCACTTCTTAAGGTGTGATCCGAATTCTGTATTTTGGATGTGAATTAAAAAATTTGGTGATATTTTGCTAAATAAATAATTTTTGTAATTTTTTATCGAGTTATAAACAATTGAATTAAAAAACACTTCCTCTGTAGTTAAACTAAAAACCATCTTTGGGAGGGCAGTTTTGGAAGTGCTTTTAAAGTTGTGCCTTTAGAAGAACTTCCAAATTTTTTTGATGGGTCCGTTTGAAAATTTCAAAATATTTCTCAGTAAAAAATTCTATTTAACTTTTATTGCAATACAATGAAGAAATTTCTTCAAGTGTATCATCATAAAGACCCTAAAATTACATGAGACATGCAAACATTACAAAAACTACTGTTCGAACTTACATATACTCGTAGTAAATGATGTCACACATTGAAAATCATAAAGAAAAATTTAAACATTTTAAAATTTATCTATAAATTTTAAATGAAGTGTTTGCATGTTTGCCTGAGTGGTGGGATGGATGGGTGGGGGACCTGGAAACCCATACACTAGAGCTTCATTGTCTGTTACAGAGATAGTTGGCTTTTGATCTTTTTTTACATTGGAATATTTCCAATGTTTGAAATGTTACTTTATCTATTTACAATAGGGATTTATGAGAATAATATTAGAGAAAAGATGAAAGCATTTTTCATTAATAGGAAGATGTTAATAGGAGCGGTAAGACGGTCAAAAGTTCTTAAATCAATGAGATATGTGTGTTCGGACTTACACTCAAAATCATCATTAGTAGACAGTAGCAAAAACGACTATCATACAATTGGAGATCCAGATTTTACATTAGGAGCATATGTTAGTTTCTCTCTAAATGTTTTTTTTTTGCTAAAACATCTATATTGACTGCAAAGCCATCTCATTCAGAGATTCGCGGCGGAGCTATGTCAAAAAATTCAATAAAATATAAGATAAAAAATATAATTAAATTGGAATAAAATACCGGTGTTTGTTGTTCACTTTACGAGATTTCGTTTAAGCGAATGTCGACTTTTCCATTTCTCAGTTCACAGAAAAAATATCACCAAAAATGTTCCAATTAAAATTTTAATTGACTTTTAAAATATATTCAATTAAAATTTTAATTGGTTCAACAAATTTGTTAATTTAAACAAAAATCAATCACACAAGTTAATTGTATCAATTAATTTTTTAATTGGAACAATTAATTATACTCTTCACCACTACTGTGGTACAGGGTATAATAAGTTTGTGTATTTGTATGTAACGCCAAGAAGAGAGACCCATCGTTTAGTATACCGATCGGCTTAGAATTTAATTCTGAGTCGATTTAGCGATGTCCGTCTGTCTGTCCGTCCGTCTGTCTGTATATGTAATTTTGTGTGCAAAGTACAGCTCGCAGTTGCAGTCCGATCGTCCTGAAATTTGGCACAGAGTTTTACATTAGCTCAAAGACAATCGCTATTGATTTTGAAAAAAATCGGTTCAGATTTAGATATAACTGGCATATATATAGTTATCACCGATCTGGTCATAATTGACGTATTTATCAACGTATTTTCTCAAAATATCGGGCAGCCAAATATTTTGGGACTTTCGTAAGATATGCAAAATATCAGCCAAATCGGTTCAGATTTAGATATAGCTCCCATATATATCTTTCTTCCGATTTGAACTTATATGGCCTCAAAAGCCAGAGTTTTGTCCTAATTTGCTTCAACTTTTGAACAAGGAGTACGTTTAATAGTATCATTAAGTGTACCAAATTTCGTTGAAATCAGTTCGGATTTAGATATAGTTCCCATATATTTTTTATCGGATTTTCACTTATATGGCCAAAAAAGCCGGAGTTTTGTCCTGATTTGCTTCAAATGTTGCACAAGGACTACGTTTAATGGTATTGTTAAGTGTGCCATAATTTGGTTGAAATCGGTTCGGATTTAGATATAGCCCCCATATATATCTTTAGCCCGATTTACACCCACATGACCACGGAGGCCAACATTATTCTCCCATTTACGTTTTTTGCTGAGATAGCAGGATTATTATTCTAACTGTGTATGACAAATTTGGTCAAACTCGGTTCATATTTATATATAGCTCCCATATATATGTACGCCAGAGTAGGGGAAATATGGTAGAATATTTCATATTTTAGACTCTTTTTCAATGGGAATTTCCTCCAATTGACTCGATAGTTTCCACAGAGAATACATTTAATATGCTATTTAAGTGTGTCATCTTGATCTAATATGGCAAAAAAAAACCCACATTTTAAACAAAACTCTGTGATGATTTTCCCGTATCGTAGTCATATCCTTCATACTATAATGCCAAATTTTCCACAGAATGATCGAATTTTAAATAAAGCTCCGACTTGTGGAAATATCGCCCGAATTGGCCAAATAATATATAACAACCTATAACTGACCATATATCTTGGCGATATTTAACAAATATCCTTGTAAAGTCGCCACTGCTGAATAGCAAAAATTGTAAATTTTACTCAAAGCGTCCTATATCTCGAATACATATGTATCGCCCGATAAATCATAAATTCTCTTTTGTACAATTGCATCAAAATTGCTCTAGCTTTATATTTCCCATATTGTTTACTAACATTGTGTTTCAGCCCAGGGTGTTAGCCGATTTAATTTTTAATTCTATCGATTTTGTAGAAGTGCAAAAAATTGTCTCTAAATCGTTTCAGATATAAATATTTGTATTTGGGAATATAAACCTTGATAATAAATCCCAACAAATTTGAAGGAGTTGAGATGGTAACACAAATTTTGGTCTACATAATGGTGGTCGGCTCCGCCCGACTTTAGACTTTACTTACTTGTTTTTAATTAACTTTGGTGATTGATACTATCATTTCTGTTATTGAAGACATTTCAAATAAAATTTAATTGGATCAATTAATTTCGTGATTGAAGACAAAAAATATTTTTTTCAGTGTTAAAAGTCATTTAGTCTACAATTTTCAAAAATATTAAAATTATTATGTATTATATATTTGCGATTAAAATGTCCATTATTTCTCCACGTGTATGTAATTCAATTTAAATGTTTTTTTTTTGTCATGGGCCTTCAGAAGCTATTTGTGGGGGCATAAGATCTCTGGGGAGAAATCAATTTTTTTTTTTTGAAATATTGACTAACCGTTCGTTTCGAAGATAACGTAAACGGTTATCATTTGTTTTTGACATGAATTTTGATTCCAATTGAATTTTTGGAGAATTCAAAAAATAGAAGAACAAGAAAAACTAGAAAACGAAACGAAAAATGAAACCCCCCAAAAAAGAACGTTTAATGAAAGCAATAAACTAATGAAATGTTTATGTACAACGCAATGTTGATGGGTCGCCCCGCTTAAATTTACAACAAAAGTAATATGAAAACGTAATAAATAAGACAGACACTAACAAAAACAAAACAATGAAATATTTCGTACTTTTGTTGTTATGAATTTTCTTCAAGCGGAAATTAAGTGGGCCACACGAAAATGGAGAATATAAAACACTCGGGTCTGGGGCAAACAAACACAGACACATACAAACCCATGTCAATGTATACTCATACTTTTACAACAGCCACTTATGCACCTCCATAAATGCTCCCCATATCGGTTAATATTTATGCCGATAATGAATGATTACGAGAGTGCAAACATGTAACGGTTTATTTTTTCGTATACATGTCAAACTTTACTCTCTCCCACTTACTCTCTTTTACTCATTGTATTGTAGCATTACTGCTACAATTTCACTATAAAATATATAGGTCAAAGTAAGTCGGTGGCGTAAAATATAAAACTGTATAGTAAGAACATTTAATCGAGTCAACAAATTTATAATAATATTTTATTTATATCTCGTTGATACACTTGATATCGAATTGGATAGTATACTCGTATCATATATGGTGAAGACAAGGTAAAATGTGGATCCCAATTTGGTTGATTACTAAACAGGTTGCCACTAGAGCCAAACCTAACCTACCAAAACCCTACCAAACAAAAATAAATTTTATTTTTCACAGTTTTATTTCTATAGAAAATTTTGTAAAAATTTTATTGCTATAGAAAATTTTGTCAAAATTTTATTTCTATAGAAAATTTTGTAAAAATTTTATTTTTATAGAAAATTTTGTCAAAATTTTATTTCTATAGAAAATTTTGTCAAAATTTTATTTCTATAGAAAATTTTGTCAAAATTTTATTTCTATAGAAAATTTTGTCAAAATTTTATTTCTATAGAAAATTTTGTCAAAATTTTATTTCTATAGAAAATTTTGTCAAAATTTTATTTCTATAGAAAATTTTGTCAAAATATTATTTCTATAGAGAACTTTTGTAAAATTTTATTTCTATAGAAAATTTTTGCAAAATTTTATTTCTATAGACACTTTTTGCAAAATTTTATTTTTATAGAACAATTTTTTGCAAAATTTTATTTCTATAGACAATTTTTGCAAACTTTTATTTCTATAGAAAATTTTTGCAAAATTTTATTTCTAAAAAAATTGTTGCAAAATTTTATTTCTATAGACAATTTTTGCAAAATTTTATTTTTATAGAACAATTTTTTTGCAAAATTTTATTGCTATAGAAAATTTTGTCAAAATCTTATTTCTATAGAAAATGTTGTCAACATTTTATTTCTATAGAAAATTTTGTCAAAATTTTATTGCTATAGAACATTTTGTCAAAATTTTATTTCTATAGAAAATTTTGACAAATTTTTATTTCTATAGAAAATTTTGTCAAAATTTTATTTCTATAGAAAATTTTTTAAAAATTGTATTTCTATAGAAAATTTCGTCAAAATTTTATTTCTATAGAAAATTTTGTCAAAATTTTATTTTATAGAAAATTTTGTCAAAATTTTATTTCTATAGAAAATTTTGTAAAAATGTTATTTCTATAGAAAATTTTGTCAAAATATTATTTCTATAGAGAACTTTTGTAAAATTTTATTTCTATAGAAAATTTAGTCAAAATTTTATTTCTATAGACAATTTTTGCAAAAATTTTATTTTTATAGAACAATTTTTTGCAAAATTTTATTTCTATAGAAAATTTTTGCAAACTTTTATTTCTATAGAAAATTTTTGCAAAATTTTATTTCTAAAAAAATTGTTGCAAAATTTTATTTCTATAGACAAGTTTTGCAAAATTTTATTTTTATAGAAAAATTTTTTTTGCAAAATTTTATTGCTATAGAAAATTTTGTCAAAATTTTATTTCTATAAAAAAATTTGTCAAAATTTTATTTCTATAGAAAATTTTGTCAAAATTTTATTTCTATAGAAAATTTTGTCAAAATTTTATTTCTATAGAAAATTTTGTCAAAATTTTATTTCTATAGAAAATTTTGTCAAAATTTTATTTCTATAGAAAATTTTGTCAAAATTTTATTTCTATAGAAAATTTTGTCAAAATTTTATTTCTATAGAAAATTTTGTCAAAATATTTCTATAGAAAATTTTGTCAAAATTTTATTTCTTTAGAAAATTTTTGCAAAATTTTATTTCTATAGAAAATTTTGTCAAAAGTTTATACCTATAGCAAATTTTGTCAAACTTTTATTTCCATAGAAAATTTTGTCAAAATATTTCTATTTAAAATTTTCCCAAAATTTTATTTCTATAGAACATTTTCTCAAAATTTTACTTCTATAGAAAATGTTGTCAAAATTTTACTTCTATAGAAAATTTTGCCAAAATTTTATTTCTTTAGAAAATTTTGCCAAAATTTTATTTCTTCAGAAAATTTTGTCAAATTTTATTTCAATAGAAAATTTTGTCAAAATTTTATTTCTATAGAAAATTTTGTCAAAACTTTATTTCTATAGAAAATTTTGTCAAAGTTTTATTTCTAAAGAAAATTTTGTCAAAATTTTATTTCTATAGAAAATTTTGTGAAAATTTTGTTTGTAAAATTTTATTTCTATGGAAAATTTTTGCAAAATTTTATTTCTTAGACAATTTTTGCAAAATTTTATTTTTATAGAACAATTTTTTGCAAAATTTTATTTCTATAGAAAATTTTTGCAAACTTTTATTTCTATAGAAAATTTTTGCAAAATTTTATTTCTAAAAAAATTATTGCAAAATTTTATTTCTATAGACAATTTTTGCAAAATTTTATTGCTATAGAAAATTTTGTCAAAATTTTATTGCTATAGAAAATTTTGTCAAAATTTTATTTCTATAAAAAATTTTGTCAAAATTTTATTTCTATAGAAAATTTTGTCAAAATTTTATTTCTATAGAAAATTTTGTCAAAATTTTATTTCTATAGAAAATTTTGTCAAAATTTTATTTCTATAGAAAATTTTGTCAAAATATTTCTATAGAAAATTTTGTCAAAATTTTATTTCTTTAGGAAATTTTTGCAAAATTTTATTTCTATAGAAAATCTTGTCAAAAGTTTATATCTATAGCAAATTTTGTCAAACTTTTATTTCCATAGAAAATTTTGTCAAAATATTTCTATTTAAAATTTTCCCAAAATTTTATTTCTATAGAACATTTTCTCAAAATTTTACTTCTATAGAAAATGTTGTCAAAATTTTACTTCTATAGAAAATTTTGCCAAAATTTTATTTCTTTAGAAAATTTTGCCAAAATTTTATTTCTATAGAACATTTTGTCAAATTTTATTTCAATAGAAAATTTTGTCAAAATTTTATTTCTATAGAAAATTTTGTCAAAACTTTATTTCTATAGAAGATTTTGTCAAAATTTTATTTCTAAAGAAAATTTTGTCAAAATTTTATTTCTATAGAAAATTTTGTGAAAATTTTGTTTGTAAAATTTTATTTCTATGGAAAATTTTTCCAAAATTTTATTTCTTAGACAATTTTTGCAAAATTTTATTTTTATAGAACAATTTTTTGCAAAATTTTATTTCTATAGAAAATTTTTGCAAACTTTTATTTCTATAAAAAATTTTTGTAAAATTTTAGTTCTAAAAAAATTGTTGCAAAATTTTATTTCTATAGAAAATTTTTGCAAAATTTTATTTTTATAGAACAATTTTTTTTTGCAAAATTTTATTTCTATAGAAAATTTGGTCAGAATTTTATTTCTATAAAATTTTTTTTTTGCTAAATTCTATTTCTATAGAAAATTTTTGCAAAATTTTATTTCTATAGAAAATTTTCTCAAAATTTTATTTCTATAAAAAAATGTGTCAACATTTTATTTCTTTAGAAAATGTTTGCAAAATTTTATTTCTATAGAAAATTTTGTCAAAAGTTTATATCTATAGCAAATTTTGTCAAACTTTTATTTCCATAGAAAATTTTGTCAAAATATTTCTATTTAAAATTTTCCCAAAATTTTATTTCTATAGAACATTTTCTTCAAATTTTATTTCTGTAGAAAATTTTCTCAAAATTTTATTTCTATAAAAAAATTTGTTCAAAATTTTATTTCTATAGAAAATTTTGTCAACGTTTTATTTCTTTAGAAAATTTTGTCAAAATTTTATTTCTATAGAAAATTTTGTCAAAATTTTATTTCTATAGAAAATTTTGTCAAAATTTTATTTCTATAGAAAATTTTGTCAAAATTTTATTTCTATAGAAAATTTTGTCAAAATTTTATTTCTATAGAAATTTTTGTAAAACTTTTATTTCTATGGAAAATTTTGTCAAAATTTAATTTCTATAGGAAAATTTGTTAAAATTTTATTTCTATAGAAAATTTTCTCTAAATTTTATTTCTATAGAAAATTTTCTCAAAATTTTATTTCTATAAAAAATTTTGTCAAAATTTTATTTTATAGAAAATTTTGTTCCAGAAAATTTTGCCCTATCTGGCACGTATATTTCGATCTTAGCCGTTTACAAGAATATATTACATATATATAGTAAATTGCTCTTGCATGAGGATAAGTAATTATTGGACTACTAAACAACTAGACTATCTTAGAGTCATAGAAAATGTTCTTTTTGTATCTGGAAGTGGTGCAAAATTGACGCAGAAGCGATTAATTTAACATGGGCTTGTCATAGGACGGAAGTCCTCCATTTCAACAGCCGTTGCACTGAATTTGCATCACTTTTTAGGTGTGATCCGAATTCAATGTTTTGGATGTAAATTAAAAAATTCTGTGATATTTTGTCAAATAAATAATTTTTATAATTTTTAATGGATTCTAAGGCTTGTCGGAAACGTTTGACCTCAAATATATTCAAAAATTCACAATTTTTTCAGATTGGATTTAACATTTTTTTCGACAAAATTTAAATAATTTGTACCATTTTATGAATTCTTATTCTGTTTTTAACCTATTTGAAACAAAAAAAGTTAAATTACCCATTAAAAGTATGAAAAACCCAAGTTATAAAAAATTGAATTAAAAGAACTTCCTGGGTAGCTAAAACAAAGAACGTCATTGGGAGTGCATCTTCTGGAAGTGCTTTTAAAGTTGTGCCTTCCTATATAGAATTTCTTCTAATGCATATACTTGCATCCAGCTGTTGCATTAATTTTGTGGATTTCCATGAAATGTTAATAATTCATTTTTCGATTATTTAAATGCACTTGGTTCAACCTAAAGTGTCCAATATGGTCATATGATTTACTTGAGAGCAAAATGCAACTCTAACACTTGAAATTACTCACGATTCATTTCATTTGAACTAAACATTTGAACCTGTCAGTTTTTTTTAGTTTTTTGTCGAATGTTTTGGAATTTTTCCATTTGATTTTATGAATAATCGAAGCAACAATTGAAAAACAACAAAAATACTTTTTCAAATCATACGCTTCTAGGCAGGCCAGCCAGTTGCTTGGTCGGTCATACCCTCCTCCTGAACATGAGAAGTGTTGTATTTTGCTAGTATGAGAAACACTTAAGATTCCCATAGACATTTTTTAGCCTGTATACATATGTGTTCAATATTCAATTGGAAATCAATTTCCGGAGTAGGTTCTCCGGTACCAATGAGCCAGTGATGCAGGCGCAGTATTTTGAAAATATCGACCAAAGTAATAACACATGTCATTGATCGCTTGGAAATGTTGCTGTTGCAATTCAAGCCGAATGCAAAGGAAGAACCAGGGGCATATTTTTCTTCGGTATTTTTGTTTTTTTGTGGAAAAATAAAAATAATAACAATAATATTATGAACTACAACAACACCATCACCAACCAAATGCAATCGAGAAAACGAACCCAAGAAAAACACTTGACTTAAATTTCACTTAAGTACTTAGCAAGAGATATGCGAGTGGTCCACACAACCATCAGTCCATTCATATAACCGAATAACTACTTTGGACTTGGACATAGTATCAACGTAGCATCATTGTCGGTAGTGGCATTCAAGTATGATGCACGGTAGATATGGAGAGCCTCTATAAAAAATACTTAAAAATACATTTATTATCAAGCTGAGATATGGGCAACATTTTGTATGTGCCACTGGTGTACAATATTAACTGGTCACACATTTACGAGGGATGGATCGATTTAATGGGGATGGATATTCAATCGGGTTTTTATTCCAATTGTGGTTTCAGGAAATGTTGGCCATCGTAGAGGAATATAAAAGACGAAAATCAAATTTTCGACTAAAAGACTTTTGGGCAAATCAAGCGAAAATTGATTTTTCGGTTAATCGTCTTTTTGTCTAAAATTTTATATTGAAAAAGTCGACTTTTTGATTCAGATTACAATCACATGAAGATCCACGATCAGGTTTGAAAACAAGGGAAACGGAATTGAGATCTCTCTCTGATTTCAGTAAGTTTAGGTTTTAGTGGCTGCACCTAGAGAAGGGATATGATCAGACCAAACATGTTTCATGGAACATGTTTATCGCAACCATGCTATTTATCTGATTTCGGCAACATTGTATAACAAATTTTATTTCTATTGAATATTTTATCAAAACTTTATTTCTATAGAAAATTTTTGCAAAATTTTATTTCTTTAGAACATTTTTGCAAAATTTTGTCAAAATTTTATTTCTTTAGAAAATTTGGTCAAAATTTTATTTCTATAGAAAATTTGGTCAAAATTTTATTTCTATAGAAAATTTGGTTAAAATTTTATTTCTATAGAAAATTTTGTCAAAATTTTATTTCTATAGAAAATTTTGTCAAAATTTTATTTCTATAGAAAATTTATGCAAAATTTTATTTCTATAGAAAATTTTTTAGACAAATTTTTGCAAATTGTTATTTCTATACAAAATTTGATCAAAATTTATTTTATCAAAATTTTATCAAAATTTAATTTCTATAGAAAATTTTGTCAAAATTTTATTTCTATAGAAAATTTTAGCAAAATTTTATTTCTATAGAAAATTTGGTCAACATTATATTTCTATAGAACATTTGGTCAACATTTTATTTCTATAGAAAATTTTGTCAACATTTTATTTCTATAGAAAATTTTTGCAAAATTTTATTTCTATATAAAATTTTAAAAAAAAATTTATCAAAAAGTAATTTCTATAGAAAATTTGGTCAAAATTTTATTTCTATATAAAATTTTAAAAAAAATTTATCAAAAAGTAATTTCTATAGAAAATTTGGTCAAAATTTTATTTCTATAGAAAATTTTGTCAACATTTTATTTCTATGGAAAATTTTGTCAAAATTTTATTTGTATAGAAAACTAGCGTAACCCGGCCCGCTTCGCTGCGTCTTCCGAAGCGTATTTGTAGGAACATTTTGCGTTAGCTTAGTCAACCATATCCTTCGTGCTGAAAACAAATTCGAAAAGATTTGAATTCTTTCAAACAAATCGGACTACTTGCTTTTTCGTTTATAGGTACAAATACGGCGGATATGCATATGTAAAACGGTTCGTCTTAAAAAATGTCGGGGAGAGGGTGTACCTCCCTTGTGTATTTTAAGTGTGGTTTGTCAAGGAAAGGTATCTTCTCCTCAACATATTTGAATATTAAGCACTATATTATAATAACATACAAAGTATTACTGTTTCCCATCCAATAAATCGGAAAAAGCAAAAGTAGTAAAAAATTTTACCACATTAACATTTGCTAAAATGATGCACCCTCTACGTTGGCTGCCAATTTCATGTAAATTTAAGTTCGTTACACCGAAAGAATTCTCTTCGTAAATTTTACGAAGAATTCTAAGAAAATTTTGTCAAAATTTTATTTCTATAGAAAATTTTTGCAAAATTTTATTTCTATAGAAAATTTTGTCAACATTTTATTTCTATAGAAAATTTTGTCAAAATTTTATTTCTGTAGAAAATTTTGTCAAATTTTTATTTCTATAGACTATTTTGTTAAAGATTTATTTCTATAGAAAATTTTGTCAAAATTTTATTTCTATAGAAAATTTTTGCAACATTTTATTTCTGTAGAAAATTTTGTCAAAATTTTATTTCTATAGAACATTTTTGCAAAATTTTATTTCTATAGAAAATTTTTGCAAAATTTTATTTCTATAGAAAATTTTTGCAACATTTTATTTTTATAGAAAATTTTGTAAAAATTTTATTTCTATAGAAAATTTTATCAAAATTTTATTTCTATAGAAAATTTTGTCAATATTTTATTTCTTTAGAAAATTTTGTGAAAATTTTATTTCTATAGAAAATTTTGTCAAAATTTTATTTCTATAGACTATTTTGTCAAATTTTTATTTCTATAGACTATTTTGTTAAAGTTTTATTACTATAGAAAATTTTGTCAAAATTTTATTTCTATAGAAAATTTTTGCAAAATTTTATTTCTATAGAAAATTTTGTCAACATTTTATTTCTATAGAAAATTTTTGCAAAATTTTATTTCTGTAGAAAATTTTGTCAAATTTTTATTTCTATAGACTATTTTGTTAAAGATTTATTTCTATAGAAAATTTTGTCAAAATTTTATTTCTATAGAAAATTTTTGCAACATTTTATTTCTGTAGAAAATTTTGACAAAATTTTATTTCTATAGAACATTTTTGCAAAATTTTATTTCTATAGAAAATTTTTGCAAAATTTTATTTCTATAGAAAATTTTTGCAACATTTTATTTTTATATAAAATTTTGTCAAAATTTTATTTCTATAGAAAATTTTGTCAAAATTTTATTTCTATAGAAAATGTTTTCAAAATTTTATTTCTTTAGAAAATTTTGTCAAAAGTTTATTTCTATATAAAATTTTTGCAAAATTTTATTTCTTTACAAAATGTACTAAAATTTTTATTTCTATAGAAAATTTTATTTCTATAGTAAATTTTGTCAATTTTTTTTTTTACAGAAAAAAATGTTATCAAAATTGTATTTCTAGGGAAAATTTAGGCAAAATTTTATTTCTATAGAAAATTTTGTCAAAATTGAAGTATCTCTTAGTACGAAAGGAATATTTTGCAAAATGTACAAAAACATCAAGAATTCCACCAATCTACCAAACAGTACAAAATCTACCATTTTGGTAGAATTCTACCAACTGTGGGAACCATGTTTACAAGCGCTAGACTCCCACGCAAGAGGCTACCATCCGCCATTTTAGTGATCAACACAATTTGATCCAGCAGTTTATGATATCGAATTGTCCCCTGTTTATCCAAGAGTTATCATACCACACCGTTACGAATTTGTATTGATCAAAACAACATATTTAACAAGTCGACGGCTATGTTGCACATGAACGCGTGCTCTTATTACAAATTGATGACCAGACTGGAGCACCAAATGCAACGGAAAACAGTAACAATGCGACCGGCACATGAATGCTGCTGCATTAAATGATGAAGTAAAAGTCAGAAACCGAATGAACGAACAAGTGTACGGGACAAAGATACATCTTGGAGAGAAAAAATATTCAGACAATTGCAAACCAAAACAAAAAAAAGAGTAACTAACATAAAATGCAGGAAATTAAAATGAAAACAAGAGCATATGGACAGACGGACTCTAATTCGATATGCAACAATAGAAAAAACCCAAAAAAAATCAAGTAATGAGTAAAGCAAGGTATCTTAGATGGACTATAGATATCCTCAAAGTGGTATGGACATCATTGGTTACATGGAACAATCGAAACAACCAATCGAAGCGATTGATAAACTTCGAACCACATTGATGCCGTTCAACAACATTCGCTAGAAATGTTTGAAATTCACTTTTTTGTCGAAATTCAAATTGGAAAGCAGCTGCAACTCTCACCGCTGTTGTATCATGATTGCCAATACTGATACGCACGTCCTTGTCTTTCTATTTGGACGGCTGTTTCTTAGTGGCTACCTGTCTTGTTGTCTATTTCGTAGAGACAATCTTGCCATAATGTACCACATGCATCTCGTTTTCAATCGAATTTTATATCACTTGAATGAGTTGAGATGGATGGAATGATATCATCGGTCATTGCTGTGTTTTTTATTGTCAGTTTGGTGATGTATAGTGGAAAAAGCGATGTTGGATAGGGGAGCGTTTTAGAATCTACACTGAAGTTCTGTCCGATTCTATGTGATCTCAATGACAAGCAAATTCCTTTTTATAGAAGAGAAAGAAACAGAAATATTGCAAACTCTTCTTATAACAGATTACGAAAAGTATGAGGCCCAACTTGAGAAACTACTCCACATTTTATGATGCTACATATATTCTAGATCAGGTAGAAATTCTAGAACGATATAACCTTGCCCGTTTGTCTGTTGTAATCACGCAACAGTCTTCAATAATGAAGTTATCGTTCTGAAATTTTCCATAAACTCGTCTTTTGTCTGCAGGCAGGTCAAGTTTAAAGATCGGTCCAGATTTATATGTACACTGTTAGAAAAATATGTTTTTCATATGTTCCGATATAAACAAAATGTGTTTCGGGCACAATTTTTAAACACAATATATTTAAGTGCCAACATGTAATGTTCCAAAACTAACACTAAATGTTTGGGACACATATGTTAATATGTTAAAATATATTATGTTTGGGGCATGAATGTTTCATAAAAATAATATGTGTGAATGTAAACATATATAAATTTTCAAACTTCGAGTAAACATATATATGTTTACAATTTCTGTGAAACGGTTGTATGTTGTTTCGGAAAACTGCTTTATGATAAGGCCAATTATTTAATTTGAATATTAGAATGAGTATTCGGAGTAAAGAGCATAGAGATTTGAAAAAAACAGCATGTGTTTTCGCCTTGAGAGGAGAATTTTATGTATGTGTGGACAAGTGTTTTGTTTATCATTTTGGCATTATGAACACACATTTTTTAATGGCCTTAAAGGTAAAAATGAAATTAAGTACAAAACACGATAAGTTTTTTTTTATTGATTCGGTCGGAGCATGAATTGAACCCACTACCCTTTGCATGCAAGGCAGACATGCTAACCACTGCTCCACGTGGCCAACAAATGTATGTTTCTGTTAAATAATGTTATGTTTGCATGGGCTCGTGGGTGCTGCAAACTATTCTATATAAATGTAACTTATAACGATAATTGTGTATTGGTGACTGTAACAGCTACGTAGCCCAGTGGTAGTATGTTGGCTTACAAATTGCATGTTTCCCGGTTCGATTCTCCGTCCAGGCGAAAGGTAAAATTTAAAAAAATTAAAAAATTGAATAATTTCTTCAACATTATTCGTATTACAGAAAAAGGTGCCAAGAACTAAAAATTTCGTGGAAGTGAAAATTATGTGAGGGAATGAGCACAATCTTCGTGGGGAGAAAATTCTTCCAAGCATATAATATTTTTGGGCTCAAAATGCTTCCAAATATATAATATGTTCACATAAAACAAACATATTAATGTTTCGGCAATATCTAATAATATATGTGCTTCCTGCAAAATATGTTTGGAACATATGTTAGAGAAGCGATTTTTTTTTGAGGGTGTAGACACCATACAAACCGATCCCACGAATTGGATTCTTGAGCGTCTAGACATCCCCAGTTTTTATCCGATTTTCTTGAATTTCAAAATCTAGAAGTATTTTGGGTGCATAAATAAGTGTGCCGAATATGTTACGTATCGGTCCAAGTTTTGATATAGCCCGATCTCTGATACCTAAAAATTTAGAGATAGTTTAGGTCCGTAATTAGGTGTAGCGAGTATGGTGCGTATCGCTCCATGGTTTGGTATAGCCCAATCTCCTGATTTGGTTTCTTGACACCGTAATTTTAATCAGATTTACCTGAAATTCAAAATCTGGAGATATTGTGGGTCCACACCAGAGATGGTCTGTATCGAGCTTTTTAAGGTTTGCAACTGTCGTAAATGTATACGCGTCGTAAATGTAGAAAAAGTAGAAAACGACGCAAACCCAATACTTCTGTCAGCAATTTTCATCCGATTTGCCTGAAATGGTCCATATTTTGATATACCCACTGCAATTCATGAGGTTCCAAACAAGAGACCGACAAGAATCTCTGCATCTCTAATAATTCCCCGACCACCCTGAATTAATATTAAAGTCTTACGAACCAGGTTGGCTAAGGAGCGACAGGTCTCTGGAGGATTCCATATATGGTCTGCACATTGATCGGAGGCTCCGTTTCTTCGGTAATAGCTTCTGACAATTCTTCGTTTCTAAGACTCACATCTTCGATTGTGAGTGTGAATTCTTAGCGATGAATACGTTTCTTTGATTTTCTTATCGCCCAAAAGTGGAGTAGTTATAAGGTCTTGTTTGAACGCAATACAACCATTATCAGCTGCTCAGGTCGAGGTACTCAAATTCTCCCTTTGAAATTTTAAGGGATTGGAGGAAAGTCAGTCAGTCCGTACAATTTCGGTGGATCGTATACGGTTTTGTTTTGCGATATTGTATACTTGAAACATAATTTGAGGCTTCTTTCTGACTCAATGAAGGAGTAACCCGTGGTGGGAATATATTCGCGAATTCCCTAATGACTTTGAGAACAATAGAGGTATGCTCACAAACGGAGATATTGTTTCGGCATCCGAATGGAATGTCAAAGACAACCATTCTTATATGGGAAATGATACATCCAATTCTACAGGGAATGCTACCACTTACTCGCCATGTTCCGTTATCTTTGGAACACGCAAAAGATTTAACTACAAAAGAACCAGATTACGCATTTCATGAACTCTAACGTTTGAATCATCCATCGCTTTCTTCAAATAGAAAAGAGATGCGAAATACGAAACTACTATATTTTATCTTAAGCAAGGTCTCGCTGTAAGATGCACTGCCAAGTGTAGAGAACATTGACCCACACAGTAACTAGAATTCCTCCGTACGCGAAAAACGATATGTTACCCCACGCTCTATACTATCAGGGTAGCTATACATTAAGACCAAATGAGACACTGGGAACCGTACACCGTCTATGGCTCTTAGCGCAAGATAGCACTACAGGTTGGCTGATAAGTCCCCGGTCTAACAAAGAAAAACACATTTTTTTTGTCAAAATTCGTTTTTATTATTCAACATAGTTCCCTTCAACGATTATAACGACCTTCCAATTTTTTTGATACCATTTTGGTAGTACTCCTTCGGTTTTGCCTCAAAATAGGCCTCAGTTTCGGCGATCACCTCTTCATTGCAGCCAAATTTTTTCCCTGCGAGTATCCTTTTGAGGTCTGAGAACAAGAAAAAGTCGCTGGGGGCCAGATCTGGAGAATACGTTGGGTGGGGAAGCAATTCAAAGCCCAATTCATGAATTTTTGCCATCGTTCTCAATGACTTGTGGTACGGTGCGTTGTCTTGGTGGAACAACACTTTTTTTCTTCTTCATATGGGGCCGTTTTTCCACGATTTCGACCTTCAAACGCTCCAATAACGCCATATAATAGTCACTGTTGATGGTTTTTCCCTTCTCAAGATAATCGATAAAAAATATTCCATGCGCATCCCAAAAAACAGAGGCCATTACTTTGCCAGCGGACTTTTGAGTCTTTCCACGCTTCGGAAAGACGTTCCTTTGATATCTTTAAGGCCTCAGCTATCTCGATCAACTTCATTTTACGGCCATTTAAAATCATTTTGTGGATTTTGTTGATGTTTTCGTCGGTAACCACCTCTTTCGGGCGTCCACTGCGTTCACCGTCCTCCGTGCCCATTTCACCACGCTTGAATTTTGCATACCAATCAATTGTTGTTGATTTCCCTGGGGCAGAGTCCGGAAACTCATTATCAAGCCAATTTTTTGCTTCCACCGTATTGTTTCCCTTCAGAAAACAGTATTTTATCAAAACACGAAATTCCTTTTTTCCATTTTTTTTTCACAATAACAAAAGTTGCTTCACAAAAGACGCTCTATCTCACAAACTAATTGACTTACATACGTCAAATTTTGACACGAATCATTTGAAGGTTGGTACTATATAAAAATAATATGCATTTAATACTAGCAACGCCATGTATGTGTCAGACCGAGAACTTATCAGCCAACCTGTTAACAGAGCTGGGGTCCAGATCTGGAGAATACGTTGGGTGGGGAAGCAATTCGAAGCCCAATTCATGAATTTTTGCCATCGTTCTCAATGACTTGTGTACGGTGCGTTGTCTTGGTGGAACAACACTTTTTTTTCTTCTTCATATGGGGCCGTTTTGCCGCGATTTCGACCTTCAAACGCTCCAATAACGCCATATAATAGTCACTGTTGATGGTTTTTCCCTTCTCAAGATAATCGATAAAAATTATTCCATGCGCATCCCAAAAAACAGAGGCCATTACTTTGCCAGCGGAGTCTTTCCACGCTTCGGAGACGGTTCACCGTTCGCCGTCCACTCAGCCGACTGTCGATTGGACTCAGGAGTGTAGTGATGGAGCCATGTTTCATCCATTGTCACATATCGACGTAAAAACTCGGGGTGTATTACGAGTTAACAGCTGCAAACACCGCTCAGAATCATCAACACGTTGTTGTTTTTGGTCAAATGTGAGCTCGCGCGGCACCCATTTTGCACAGAGCTTCCGCATAACCAAATATTGATGAATGATATGACCAACACGTTCCTTTGATATCTTTAAGACCTCAGCTATCTCGATCAACTTCATTTTACGGTCATTCAAAATCATTTTGTGGATTTTTTTGATGTTTTCGTCGGTAACCACCTCTTTCGGGCGTCCACTGCGTTCACCGTCCTCCGTGCTCATTTCACCACGCTTGAATTTTGCATACCAATCAATTATTGTTGATTTTGCTGGGACAGAGTCCGGAAACTCATTATCAAGCCAAGTCGTTGCTTCCACCGTATTTTTTCCCCTTCAGAAAACAGTATTTTATCAAAACACGAAATTCCTTTTTTCCATTTTGTTCACAATAACAAAAGTTGCTTCACAAAAGACGCTCTATCTCACAAACTAATTGACTTACAGACGTAAAATTTTGACATGAATCATTTGAAGGTTGGTACTATATAAATGCATTTAATACTAGCGACGCCATCTATGTGTCAGACCGGGAACTTATCAGCCAACCTGTTAATAATTTTCTGAAACAATTAGAGATATTATTCTGAGGAGACCTCCGGATGCCTGTGAAGGGTCGAAGAAATAATGTAAAATAATTTAGGATAAATCCTGCAAATGTGCCTATGGTTAGATGTATGATTCCCAAATTTAAATGGCAATCAACTTTCATTTGGTGATAACTTTGAAGTTATATTGGACAGGAAGCTAGATTTTAAGCTTAATATTGAAGAAATTTCTCTGAAAGCTGGTTGTAATCTGATGGTCAACACTTCAGGAATGAGATTGCGGAAAAAAGTTGGCATAAGTTCTGCGAATCTGTCTTTGAATCTGTCATGCATATTTAGTAAAACAGATACATAAGTTCCTTATGCAAATTTGCATCTAGTGCCTAAGGAGAGCATATGACTGTTTATAGCAACCATGGCATGTTGAACACTCCACTGTGACCCCAAAACCAAAATGTGTTGCAATTGGCAATAGAAGCTGTGATCGTAGAGATAAACCTCTTGCAGCTACTACAAGTAGCAACACACCCTCTTCCTCTCTATCTCCGCGATATTTCATAGTAATGCAGCAGTTGTTTTTTTTTTATATTTTGAAGTGACATAAAGTACAAGTGGTTGAAAAAAAAAATCAACAAAAACAAATTAATTAAAACAGAAACAGAAGTTGATTGCTGGTTAGCCGGCAAGCAAGATGACAGAAAGGCAGGCTGTTGGTTTGGTTTTGATGGCCCAATGGTTGTGTTTTAATGGAAATGTTGGAATTTATTACATTCTCCTTCATTGCTGCATGCATTGCTGGTTTTCTAGTAATGAATGAATTGAAGAACGAATGACGTTTGTGGATGCATTTAGAAAAACAAAATAGGAGTAGGAGTTGAATACATATATCAAACTTACTGACCAGCCCATAGATATATAGGCGCAATTCGCAGTGGAATAAATGCCATATCACAATTCATTTAATTACAATCTACTCGCGTAAAATACCAAACTAACAACCATGGGGAAAGTAGAAAGTAGTTTGTATGGTCAACAAGGGATTAAAACAATTACTTGGCATTGATAGAATAAATGAATGAAGAGGGTGGGTCATGGATGTAATCGCTTGGATTTACATTTAACTAAAATTAGGTTTTAATTGATAAAGATCTTTTTTATTGAAAAACTTCGATCTGATTTCATTTAGAATGAGCCAAATGAAAGTTTTATGAGGGTCATCCCAATTAGAGATGTGAAAGTGATAACAAAATTTTTGTAATGCACAGAAAAAAATCGTGAGTCATACTGAAGATGTGTCATGTAAAGAGAAGCTTGTAAAATTGATTGGGGCATGCGAATAGGTTAGTTGGGTTTACATTGGAAGTCTGGTACATCCGGATAATTTGGAGAATCCGTTCATTGCGATAGCATATATTCTAAAAATTGCTTTTAGATGCAGTACTAGCAGGTTAGGTTATCTTAAAGCCACAGTCCTCTTTATTTTCAGGCTCACATTGACTATTCAGTCCTTTGTAGTGCCATATTATCTAAAAGTACCTATTACATATGCGTACTTCTTGTTTCTAGTCAAGTACCATCGGTTTCAATTACAGTTTCTGCCGAGTTAACCCCTTAAAATCTGGCTTGTGTTACGTCTTCCAATTCTTCTAGTTCTCGGTGCTATGTCTCCCAGGTGGACCTACGTTGGACATATAATCCAGGCCACTTAAATAAGGGATGCCTAATGGATTACTTCTCCTCCGTATTGTGATACCTCAAGTCGTTGAGGTATCACAATACGGCAGCAGTGATAACTTTTCTTGAAATCTTTAAAAGCCGTGTTGGACCCTGATCTACGTACGTGACATCGTTCTTTCGTGATAGCCTTCCCATGCAAACAGATTTTGGAGGCTGCTAAAGGCATAGCAAAGGATTTTAATTCGAACGAGTTATCTGTTCTGCAGTTTACTGGTAAATGTATTTGACTTATAAAAACAAGAATAAATATAGTCTCATTTTACTCGACACGATTGGCTCTGGGATACTGCAATTTTCTATGGAAATACGTTTTCTCGAGATGTACAAAACATAGTAAGCCTATGATTGAAATATAGTTTTAGCAATGACCTTCTAATTCGACTAATATTTGTGCCCACCGAGAGAATTTTTACGACTGAAAACAAAATAGAAGTCACATGGGTCCAAATCAAGAAAATTCGTAGGATGAGGCAGAAGTTCATAACATAATAACGTTATCCTGGGGAAAGAGTACATCACCAAAGGAAGCCCTTACTTCTACTGCCCTCTCAAGATAGTAGTATCGCAAATCCCGGTGGCTGAGATACCCTTCGCCCACTTTGGAGCACGTTCACCGGCTGGTTCCTTGATTTCTGGCTTGTACTAATTGTCGAAGTTGCATGGGGCTAAACTAAGAAGGATGGGAGGATGAGGCGCCAATTCGAACAATGTGATAATGGTCAGGTGGTAGATGGGAGCCGGGCGTTATCATGGTGAAAGAGTACATCGCCAAAGGAGGTCCTTATATCTACTGCCCTCTTAAGGTAGTAGATGGCTGCGCATCACATTTCCCGATTGCAAAGATAGCATTCGTCTACTTTGGAGCACTTTCGCCGGGTCCACTGCAGTCCACTGTTCCTTGATTTCTATCGAAGTAACATGGAACCAAATCATGAAAATTAGGAGGATGCGCCAGCAGTTCATAGCTCATTTCGAAACAATGTAACAATGACGAGGTAGTTAGTGTGTTTGCGACGGGGTGTTGTCATGGTGAAAGACCAAAGGAATGTGTTTTTCTCGGTCGCAGAGATAGCATTCTCCTTCTTTGGAGCATGTTTGCCGCATGTTGTCCACTGTTTCGACTTTTCCTTGGCATTTTGTGTCTACTCTGTGGTATTCCTCATAGATTACGTCGAACACTGATCAGAAATAGTTTCACGGTTGCACTTGTTGGTCGGAGTGATATAGCCAGGCGCCGGCAACATTGTCACGCCAAAATCAGAGCAGGACAAGAAATCTGCGGAAACTCCTAATACGTCTCTTATTTCAGCTTCCGCGGACGGTTCGGTAATGCGAGATCTATGATTTTTGTCATTTTATCCTCAGATTCACTGACGTGCGGCTGAGGACTCCACACGTCGCTACTTTTGTTGTACAATAAAACGCCTCGCTGTACTCCAACTCAAGTGAGTTAGCAAAATGTCCAATGAAGCAATGACCAGTCCCAAAAGATGTCAGAAGCAATACGTGACATCTTGAGTAATTCCAACAGGTTCAGAAAATCGCAGTCGGTTTAGCATCTGACACAGGGTCAGTAAATGGTTTAGTCATCTGACCTCCAAAAGAATGTGTCTCCCCGTTGAATTTTGTCCATTCGTTCTCTGAAGTTTCATAATCTGTAGGAAAAGGTAGATAGGATCTTAGTCCTTCACTTGAAGTTATATACTGTTACAAAGCAGTGGTCTTAAGCGCTTCAAACTGATTTTGTATCCGGTCTTCTGAAATTTTAATGGAAGTTGCGCCCTGATTTGTTAGAGATGCCCCTTAATTTGTTCGATGATGATGATGTCGTGGCTATATGATGGTTCGAAGTCATGGATTCAGATGATATGCACCGGAAACTCCCCATAGAAATATCTTGAAAGTCAGTACAGGAGAATATTTTAGGTTTAGGTGAGACAAAGTATGAAGCATTGCATACACAAAGTCGTGTGTTCGATTCCTGCTTCGACCGAACACCAAAAAGTTTTAAAGCGGTGGATTATCCCACCCCAGTAAAGCTGGTGACATTACTGAATGTTTCAAAGCTTCTCTAAGTGGTTTCACTGCAATGTGGAACGCCGTTCGGACTCGACTATAAAAAGGAGGTCCCTTGCAGCACTCAGTGATAAGATAGAAGTTCACCACTGTGGTATCACAATGGACTGAATAGTCTACATCGGGATGCCACCTAACCTAACCTAAGTGGTCGAGAGTACGAGTCGAGGATAAGGAAAGTAAATTTAACCAAATTTTGGTATTTGCACGCAGAGTCGACCAACAACCCAGCAAAAAAGCGTCGCCAAAAAAGTAATGAAAATGTTATTTTTGGATCCGGAAGTGGTGCAAAATTGACGCAGAAGCGATGAATTTAACATGGGCTTGTCATAGGACGGAAGTCCTCCATTTCAACAGCCGTTGCACTGAATGTGCATCACTTCTTTAGGTGTGATCCGAATTCAATGTTTTGGATGTAAATTAAAAAATTCTGTAATATTTTGTCAAATAAATAATTTTTATAATTTTTTATAATTTTCAATTGATTCTAAATAACGCTTGTCGGAAACGTTTGACCTCAAATATATTCAAAAATTCACAAGTTTTTCAGATTGGATTTATCATTTTTTTCGACAAAATTTAAATGATTTGTAAATTTTATGAATTCTTACTCTATTTTTAACATATTTGAAACAAAAAAAGTTAAAATTACCCATTAACGGCCATTTTCATGTAGCTCCGTTAGGCTGTAACTGCCAGTTAACAGAAAGTAAATTGCAATTATCTTCTCTCCGGTTAACTTTAACTGAAAAATGTTCGTCAGTTAAGTTCCTAACTGGCCTATGAAATATAAAGGCAAGATGACAGCTTCGTCTATAATACGGTTTAAAAGTTGGTTAGTTAACGGAACACTAACGGAGCTTTATGAAAATGGGGGTAAAAGTATGAAAAAAACCAAGTTATAAAAAAATGAATTGAAAGAACTTCCTGGGTAGTTAAAATAAAGAACATCATTGGGAGTGCATCTTCTGGAAGTGCTTTTAAAGATGTGCCTTTGGAAGAACTTCCAAATTTTTTTGCTGGGATGCTGCATAATCAATCGCAGGCATTGAGTTTACACTGCCTAGCCAGAATAAAGTCAAAAATCTGTTTGCAGCACAATAAGACGTCACGAATCGGTGGATTTTCGGTAGAGAAGATGAAGGGCGAAGCTGATATAATAAAAGGGCGTAGGCATCAGCAGTCTGGGAGAAGGATTTGAACCTATTGCATTGGACACACAAAATGCTATACATCCTTCATCTCAAATCACCCCTTTCATTTATGATGCCTACTACCGGAACTCTTTCCACATGTATTACCATTTCCCGGATCTTCAAACTTTATGTAATCCAGTAGCGATTCTATATAGTTAACTTCCTACCTATACTATATCACTCTTATATTTCATTCTTGAAAAAAAAACCAACCTATAAAATACAAAAGCAAAAGAGGCATTTATATGACTAACCACGTAATTATTATTTTTTTTTTTGCTCTAAAAAAGACTTTTTGATTTGTCATTCGCAATAACAAAGAGAGCTGATAAGATTTACGGGGTTGACACCTTTCTAAGAAAAAAAGTTATTGCGATATAAACCGGATGATGGACTAAATAGTTGGCTCGCTGACTTTACCTCAAGCGTCGTAAACGAAATAAACTCAAACATATCGACATATATATGTACATATATACAAACATTCACGCACACACACACTAGTCTAGTCGTGTGTTTCCAATACCCAGCCGTTTATAAAGTGTGGTACTACATGTCATCTAAAGCCTGATATGTGTGCCGTGTATCGTCTTTATGTAGTCTTCTTATTCATAAGCTCATCTCTCTCTCTCTCTCCCTCTCGGTGAGACTTAATGCAAAACCGTTACTTTTTTTGGTTGGCCCAAATGTAGCAGCCAAGACAAAATAACAACAACAACAAAAAAACAAACACACATACTTCGGATGAAGAGCAAGTTTGGTGTTTACTTTATCTTAAATAAAGTAAAAGATCGTTATTTTGCATGAAGTTTTGCGATGATCAACATTTGCAACAGACGATCAACAGGTAGGTAAGTTTTTGTAAAACAACAACAGCAATAACAACACGAAACGTGCTTAATGCTGCAATTTACACCGTATCACCGAGAGTGCGTGCGTGACAATCATGAATTTTGAAGTTTCTTTACAACGGCGTCATTTTGAACGTTGGCGTTGCGGTGACGACGGCGTTATGAAAACTATTTGTTGCAAATAAAACTAAAACTCTGTTTACTTACAACTCCTCACAGATATTTTAAGAATTATCAGAGAGAAAAAAATATGATGATGATAAATTTAAGGGGTCACAGATAATGGCAGAGCATATATTCAGAATGAAATACGAAACTCATAATAAAGTATGGCCAACGAAAGATACATACATAGATAGACACACATATATAGATATGATGAAGTTCACCAGAAATTGGAGAAAGAATGAGGAAAGAACTATGACATGAAGTTACTAAAGCAAATGAAACCTCGAAACAAGAATTTCTTGGCAATGGCAACATCAGACCGGGCAATATGAAACCCAACTTAAAAGAGTATCGAAAAAAGGCACACACACAATACTCAAATAAACACACAATTCCAAAGATAGATAGGTTTAGTGCAGCTATGAAACGTGCCCCAAGAAAAGACCTCAGAAAAGAAGATACCAGCAAAAAAAACAAAATGAAAGAAAAAACTACAAACGAACAAAGAAAAATTCAAAAATACCGGTTTTTTACAGCGACAATAAACAAAGCCAAAAATATTCTTGCTTCTGTAAAAGACAAAAAACCAGAGAGGGAGAGCGAGCGAGAGAATTTTTGTAAGGTGGTGAATATCTATGCACCACAAACTACACACATTCCCCCTCCCCCCAAATACAAACACTTGGCATGTTAATCCAAGTAAACTGGTGCCGAAACAAACTGAAGGAACTAAAATACCTGTACCTGTCCCCTTAACATGTTGTGTTGTCCTATGTAGCATTGAAACCCCATGGGTTTGTTTTTAAGATTTCTCCATATGGGGTTTTGTGAGATTGTATGTGTGTTTGTAAGAAATTCAAGAGAACAAATATAGAGGCTCAGCTTAAGACTTCAATGGCAGTAGCAGCAGCAGCAACTGCATTAATAACGAAAACAACAGCGATATATGGAGGTTTCGATTACAACGTTGAATGTTTAGTTGGTTCAGTTGAGTGTACAGTGTATTCGGAAGGTATTTTGATAATTTATTTCTATTATTAATTGTTATTATAATCAGAAGGAAATAGTCGACTTGGAGATGTTTTCAAATTTGTTGAATCAAAAACTTGGTTTGATGAAGAGTTTCACTACACAGACCCTGAAAAAACAGCCACACAAAAAATAATTCCTCCCTCTGAAACGAAATTTTAGACTAACATAGTTTTTTGCCTCTTTAAAGGCAAATAAATATTTCTTTATGATATCCGTTGCCATGTTTGTCCCCAACGTTGCCATGTTTGTCCCTAAACAAACTAGCTCAGAAGAAACAATTTTTATAACAAACGAAAACTCCGTGACTAAAATTTCGTTTCCCACGAAAGAAATTATTTTGTGAACGATGAAAACTGTACCAATAAAAGAAAACTTCGTTGGAGACCTCAACAAGTAGAGTCAGGTGACATGAGATGGGTATAAATGTTCCCGTGGAACAATATGAAGTATACTACGGGGCGCAATCATGAGGCAATAAGTATCGCCGACTGCTGAGCGACAGTAAGACAATATTCTGGAGGTCCACATGAAGATAAAGCGGCGATCATACCTGTAACGAATAGGAACGAGGGACCAAAATACGAGAGGCTGATATGTATTGCAACCAACTTCAGGTTTCTAAAAATCTAAACCGCTCGTCTGACAGCTACCGATTTATTCCAATGACAGTTAATTTTATTGTTTACAAACCTACAAAAGCGTTTTAATCCATTGCATTCAGAAATAAACGAATTCATGAAGTAATTCAAGCGTAATAATGAAAACCATCCAACATTTAAAAGTTGAATACATCTTTTGTTTCCCGTACCATTGATCGTTATCGTGATACTGGCATAACACCAGAAATAATCCGAAAATTGAAGCCAAGATTTGAGCTGAACATATCACGAGAACGAATGTAAACATATTGAAAAATCAGCTTGGACTAAAGAAATTGCAATGGCTCCAGAAAAGTTAGACTGAAAACAGCCAAGAAGTGGCTTAACTTGCATGAAAGTGGCCATGGTTTTCTATGATAAGAAGCCATTCCAAACTGAGAAGTTTGAGAACAAAGAAAATGACCTGGTTTACTAGACAAAGAGCTACGATTCGCCACCAGAGCTCAGGTGTCGCCGATGGTAATGATGCGGGCCGCCGTGAAGGCCGATGAAAGTCGAATATTATGGGAACATGTCCTAAAGACAGTATTGAAGCTCTTGGCAGACAAAAATTTCTGATACAGACCATGGACATTCTAACATGACCATCGTACACAGTACGCGTCAACTAAGAATGACTTAATTTTTACCGCCCATGGCTACCAAAACCTCCGGGACTCAATCAGTTAAATTTTTGCGCTGGACTAAGAAGACAAAGTATCACATAGCTATGATAGGCGTTTGTAAGTGGATTCTAGAAAAGGAAGAATATCGGATGGATTCTGTGTAATGTGGATCTTCTACTTCGAAGTAACGAATTAGAAGATCGCTCTTATGAGTTTCAACGAAGTCATACACCGGTTTTTAAAGAGACAATTTCAAGTCTCGCAATCGGCAGGGGCGTCGGATAACGCTTTTTGAGATTCATATAATGTGATTCACATCGACCACCTGAAGAAAACATGAACCAAGACCACGTCAACCACAGTCTTGGAGACTATACTGGAATTGAGGCATATAGGGGTTTAGATAAAAACCGCCATGGCTGCGATTGCATGGATGAGATTGAAGATGTTGGGAGAGTGGACGGAAACACGAAATATGAGGAACCATCAAAGGATAATAGGGGAGAGGGTGGTTGAAATGGTGGATGCCGCAACAATCCAATGATCGTATATATGAGGAGGCCATATCTGCCGAGTATGACATTCTGACATCAGAAAGTTAGCCCTGGGAGAATGGGACCCCAGAACATATACCCGTGGGAAATAACTGTTACATCGATTAATCAAAGATGGGTGAGATGACGGGTCCTGCAGGCAGAAGTTTGACCCGTAACAGATTGCCAGAGTGAAGGAAATAGCGAACCGTATTGGAATGCAAAAGCATGATCAACGAATACTAGGAATACGGCAGGATCCGCATTATGTGGGTGCCGAGACATGCCGGAATAATAGGAAACATAAAGGCAAATGAACTGGCGATAAGAGTTAGGACACATTGGGATATGAACATAGAGAACGCAAAGCCAATAGAGTCAACGGGGCACGGAAGACACACAAAACGATGTGGATCAATGCAATGGTCAGAAGGGCAAGGAAAATACCAGATAATAAAAAGACTGGAGACCTACTCAAGGAGATTAGGGCGACAGTTAGGAGTACTGTGAGAATTATTACATGGCAGCTAGAATTGAGAGCACATCTGTGCCGAATCGGAGAATGATGAGACCTTGGAATACTACCTTTGTCACAGCCCTGCCTTTACTAGGCAAAGAGTTGACCAAGAGGTGATTCGGGACTTGGCCCAGCTGGGAAACAGGGCCAGGAAATAAATTAGGGAATTCGTTAGAGACAGAGTTCCTGCAATAAAAGAAGGGTATGAGGAAAGAAGCGCACAATAAGTCGAATACTGGCTTAATGTATGTCAGCCGACATGACATGACATGAGACGGGGCAAACTGCTGAATCCTCTTTAATCCAACCTAACCTAAGCTACTGTATTCTTCGACAGATTCGATGCATATTTGGAAAAACATCGAGAAGGAAACCCTAAATTTTTACCATGGTTTAAGCTCTACCCGCCTAGCTACGTTCAAATTGGGCGACGAACTGCTGTTCCTTGCGCCATATTCCCTTGATTTGTTTTTTTTTTTTTTTGGAAATTTAATAGTCAATCGCTGCTACCGAATTTCATGCGAATGAGGAGGTCATCACCGCTATGGAAGCTTATTTTATAGGTCTCGAGAAATCATATTTGTCAATGAACTACAAAGTTAGAAAAAAATCTTAATATTTCCCAAAAATTTGTTTTTTTGTGCATATGTGTGACTGTACCAAGCAGTCGGCCATTATTCACCAGTTGCCTATGGATCGGCTAGTTCTGAAAATCTTCATGGAATGCTGATTCAATTTGTTCAAGTTTTTAGCCACTGTGCCAAGTGGAGCCAAGAATCTTGAATTTCAGTTATGTTTGAGATTTTTGTTCTGTTTTTTTTTTTGTCTTTTTGATGAGTTCGAAGTTTCTGTTTTTTGCGAGTCGGAAATTTTAAATTTCAGAAATTTAGCAACAGATGGTCATTTTCAGGCGAATTGCAAAAAAAGAACTCCAGCAAATAAGAAAACATGACCGTTTCCTAACTGACCAAATAAACAGTAAAAGAGAATAGAGGAAAAAATACCCAGAAGCAACAACATGGTATCTTAAAAAAAATACTCTACCAAAAATAGCAGCAACAACAACATTAATATCAGAAGCATATTAATCCTCGACATAAGTCCGTCCGCTTGTCTTTGTATGTGTCCGTCTATCAGACTTTCAGTTGAGCCCATAACTCACTAAGATTTTTTTTATCTTCAAAGACTCACCATCTTCTTAGTTTATTGGTACGGACATTCTACACCTGAGTTTTTAAGCAGCTGCATTTATTTATGCGCAGGTATAAACTTCTCCTAAGCCGCCCCTCCATTTAACTATACCTCTCGATCAGTAGAACAACAATAACATCCGATACAACAATAGCTATGGCAACAACAACATGAAGGCATCTTCTATAGAAGATCCCTTACAAATACAAAAGACATGGAAAATTTCTTCATCTCTCATCTCAAATCATTGTCAAGTCTGATGTCCGTTTCTTTCTTATGTACTGGCTGGTTTAGGACTTTTTGGTTGGTTTCTTGGTTGCTGGGGTTCTTTTGTTTGTTTGGAAATTCTGTTTGTTTCGAAAAGTGGTAAATCTTGAGACCGAAAGAGTAGCATCATAAAAAAACAAACCAGCCACACTTTTGCTGTCTTCCAGCTGAGAATAAATGATGCCTGACTATGCTTAATGTATAGTAACTGGTAGAAGTGTTCGTCACGCACGTTCCCAAAATTCAATGACAAAAAAAAAAACAAAAAAAAAAACAACAACGAAGGAAGGTTAGATTAGATTTCTATAGACTGTTGCTTAGAATAATATCAGAGAGCAGTACATACCAGAGTAAATTAAAAGAAACTGTTCATATGTTAAGCGAGGAGCTATGAATATGGGCCTCATGAAAATGAGCCTCAAAATCTAGTATGAATCCCAAAAAAATTATATGAAAAACAACAACACCAAATTGGCGCTATTAATATCGGCCCCATGAAAATTAGTCATAAAATCGAAATGAAGTAAGATCCCAAATTATTATATTGAAAACAACCAAACAAAATGTTTATGTTTGGGGCCCGTTTGTATTATGAAAATAAACACCAATATTTCAAATGAAAATGGACCCCAATATCCTTTTCGGATTTGTCCTCTACTTGTAAATGGGGCCTTGGTTTGTTTTCTGGGATTTGGCAATGGGGGCAACTGCACACTCTATTCTTGTTCCGAAAAGCAACTGATTTGTAACTTCGGCCTAAGGCTAGCCGAGCAATAACCTTACGACGAAATTTTCAGATTTCCAAAGTGGGCTATCGCGAACGCAAAGGGATGGCGAGGTTTAAGATTTTCTCTTATAGAGAGATCCAAAGTGGGATAACGCGAACTTAAAATGATAAGTGGCGATGGCCCTTCGTCGGGGTTCAAGGTTTTCCTACAGACATAATCCAAAGCGAACTACCACGATTGCATATTGATATAAGAGTTCAAAGTGGGCTAACGCGACTGCACCCTATTGTTCTTCCGAAAAGCTACTTGTTTGTTTATTTCTTGTCCGGCCTTCGGCCGGGATTTCAGATGTTTTTACAATGGACGGAGTCTAAAGTGGGTTCTCGGCGACGCGAAGGGATGGCGAGGTTTAAAACTTTCTCTTAAAAAGAGATCCAATGTCGGCTAACACGAACGTAAAATGACAAAGGATGGCCCTTCGTCGGGATTCAAGGTTTCCACACAGACAGAACCCAAAGTGAGGTAATACGATTACATAGATATAAGAGTCCAAAGTGGGATAACGCGATTCCAAATGGCGGCAATTGTACCCCCTATAGTTGTTTCAAAAACTGATGTGTTTATTACTTGGCTGGCCTTCGGCCGGAATTTTAGATTTTTTCCAATGGACGGAGTTCAAAGTGGGCTATCGTGAACGCAAAGGGATGGCGAGGTTTAAGACTTTCTCTTATAGAGAGATGCAAAGTGGGCTAATGCGCTTTACAGACTATCAGTTATTCCGGTAAAGAATCTTACAATGTGTTTGTAACGAATCTTACAATGTGTGGGATCGATAACTTGTCGGCGATGACTAAATAATCGGTAAATGTGTTATCGATCCCATAATCATGCAGCAGTATCGATTATGCCTTCGGACTTAACTTATAATGTGCACAATAGAGGTGTGCGCGTGACACGAAATTTTCGTGACACGCGTGAGTCACGTGATTCGTGAATGAAATTTTGACCAAATCACGTGAATGTGCGTGAATGGGACTGAACAAAAATGTGTCGTGCGTGATCGTGCGTGAACATCAAATTCTGTTCGTGAATGTGCGTGAGTAAATTTTTTTCAAAATCACGCTCACGACAAAATTCACGTTCACGAAAAAATTCACATTCACGAACAATTCACGCTCACGACAAAATTCACGCTCACGAAGAAATTCACGTTCACGAAGAAATTCACATTCACGAAAACTTCACACTCACGATGACATTCACGTTCACGAAAAAATTCACGTTCACGAAAAATTCACGCTCACGAGAAAATTCACGCTCACGAAGAAACTCACATTCACGAAAAATTCACGCTCACGATGAAATTCACGTTCTTCTTGCGCAAAATGTTAAGCAAAGTGGGGTAAAACTCTGGCTTCTGGGGCCATATAAGTTCATATCGGGCGAAAGCTATATATGGGAGCTATATCTAAATCTGAACCGATTTTAACCAAATTTGGCACGCATAGTTACAATGCTAATTCTACTCCCTATGCAAAATTTCAACTAAATCGGAGCAAAAAATTGGCCTCTGTGGGAAAATAAGTGTAAATCGGGCGAAAGCTATATATGGGAGCTATATCTAAATCTGAACCGATTTGGCTGATATTTGGCAAGTTTTTCGAGACTCATAAAATATTCGGATGTACGGAATTTGAGGAACATCGGTTGATAT
This sequence comes from Haematobia irritans, assembly GCF_050003625.1. Taxonomy (NCBI): domain Eukaryota; kingdom Metazoa; phylum Arthropoda; class Insecta; order Diptera; family Muscidae; genus Haematobia; species Haematobia irritans. Next base: position 117,185,256 of record NC_134401.1, read on the forward strand.
ACACGCCAATTATGACCAGATCGGTGAAAAATATATATGGCAGCTATATCTAAATCTGAACCGATTTTTTCCAAAATCAATAGGGATCGTCTTTGAGCCGAAACAGGACCCTATACCAAATTTTAGGACAATCTGACTAAAACTGCGAGCTGTACTATGCACACAAAAATACACCAACACAGACAGACGGACAGACAGACAGACAGACAGACGGACATCGCTAAATCGACTCAGAATTTAATTCTAAGACGATCGGTATACTAAACGATGGGTCTCAGACTTTTCCTTCTTGGCGTTACATACAAATGCACAAACTTATTATTCCCTGTACCTGTCACAAACTGTGACTTTTGCGACATACATTTGCGACGGTATAATACGTATGTCGCAAAAGTCGTAAACCTACTGTAGAAAACCAAATTTTGAATAGAAGAAATCCTGAACATTTTTTAATTTAGTTTGACAGCATTCGCTGTGAGTTTCTGCAGAAATTTGTGAAAGTTTTCCCATGTTCAAGCCTATTTTCTTAGGTGGTATCGAAATTCCCGTTGGTGAGTGTGCAAAATACCTTGGGGTTATATTGGACAGGAGACTGAACTCAAAGCTAAGAAAGGACGAGAAAATCCACGGTTACCCTGTACTCGTGCAAAAGGCAATAGGGAAAATGTGGGGACTAAAACCGAAAATTGTGAACATTCCTAAGAATTGAAACTTCTTCGCACATACCATCGTCTTGGATATCATCGAATTCGCCGCCTAGCTGACGCGACTAAAGTATTTTCAGTTTGCGACTTTTGTTACTTTTTCTACATTTACGACGCGTATGTGACGTTTACGACGTTTACAACTTTGCGACAGTCGCAAACCTAAAAAAGTTTGATACAGACCATCTCTGCCCTGTACCACAGTAGTGGTGAAGGGTATAATAATGATTGAACATTTTTACATTTTTAAATTGAAAACATACTTCCAAATTAAATTTTGGCTTAGATGTAAAAAAAAATAATTCTATATAGTATAATTATAATATATGTAATTATAATATAATAAAAAATAAAATAAGTAAACAATAACACTATAAATCATTGATTGCCTCAATTAAAAATTAATTAAGTTTTTCGGCCAAAATCAATCCAAATTTTAATTGAATTTATATTTTGATTTGATTAAAATGTTAATTGTATCTGTTAATTTTTTAATTGAGTACGTTTTCAACTTCAGATTTTTAATTAGAAATATTTTGGCGAATTTGTGTGGGTAGCTCATTTGTATCACGAGCGAGAGTGAGTAAGTTTTTAAGTTCGTACTCATTCGTGAATTACATTTTTTCGTTTGTTTTGTAAGTATAACAGTCGTGAACGCGCGTGAGTTGCATTTTACATCGTGAGCGTGCGTGAATAGTTTTTTTATGAATCGTGAGTGTGTGGAAGTACGTTTCATTGTTCGTGAACGTGCGTGAGTAGTTTTTTTTTCGAATCGTGAGTGTGCGTGAATAAGTTTGTTGTTCGTGAACGTGCGTGAGTTGATATATCCCGTCGTGAGCGTGCGGTAGTCACTATTCTGCAATCGTGTGTGTTTATCTTTGCAGGATTTTGGGTAAGCGTGAATCAATAAAAACCTTCGTGCGTGAATGTTACGAATTCATTCGTGAGCGTGCGTGAGTGTGAGCAATTCCAAAACGGGCGTGCGTGATCGTGCGTGAATGTTACGAATTCATTCGTGAGCGTGCGTGAGTGTGAGCAATTCAAAAACAGGCGTGCGTGATCGTGCGTGAATGTTACGAATTCATTCGTGAGCGTGCGTGAGTGTGAGCAATTCTAAAACAGGCGTGCGTGATCGTGCGTGAATGACATTTTGAATTTGTGAGCGTGCGTGAAAACTCCCTCACGCGCACACCTCTAGTGCACAATATATGGGATATGTTTGACACGAGCACTGTCGTCCGGAATAACTGATAGTCTGTAAAGCGCATAACGCGAACCTAAAATTATAAAGGTGGATGGTCCTTCGTCGGGGTTCAAGGTTTTCCTATAGACAGAGTCTAACACGAATGCAAATTGATATACGAGTCCAAAGTGGGATAACGCTATTCCAAAAGGAAATAAGTGGTAGCCCTTCAGCTGGGGTTGAAGACTTTTTCGAAAATAAGCTACCTAAATTCAAGGATACAAAGCTGCTCGGACATCGGCCGGGATTTATGACTCTCTTCTACGGAGAGATTCCAAATTGGACTAACGCAAGATTAAAGTTATATAAGTGAAAGACCTTCAGCGGGGGTTTAAAACTTTTTCCTATGGACAGAGTCCAAGGTGAGCTAACGCGCACCAACAGTTCGGGCTTGTTTTCATATAATCGTTTAAATTAGAGGTGTGCGCGTGAGGGAGTTTTCACGCACGCTCACGCACGCTCACAAATTCAAAATGTCATTCACGCACGATCACGCACGCCTGTTTTAGAATTGCTCACACTCACGCACGCTCACGAATGAATTCGTAACATTCACGCACGATCACGCACGCCCGTTTTTGAATTGCTCACACTCACGAACGCTCACGAATGAATTCGTAACATTCACGCACGATCACGCACGCCCGTTTTGGAATTGCTCACACTCACGCACGCTCACGAATGAATTCGTAACATTCACGCACGAAGGTTTTTATTGATTCACGCTCACTTACGTTCACGAACCAAAATCCTGCAAAGATAAACACTCACGATTGCAGAATAGTGACTACCGCACGCTCACGACGGGATATATCAACTCACGCACGTTCACGAACAACAAACTTATTCACGCACACTCACGATTCGAAAACAAACTACTCACGCACGTTCACGAACAATGAAACGTACTTCCACACACTCACGATTCATAAAAAAGCTATTCACGCACGCTCACGATGTAAAATGCAACTCACGCACGTTCACGACTATTATACTTACAAAACAAACGAAAAAATGTAATTCACGAATGAGTACGAACTTAAAAACTTACTCACTCTCGCTCGTGATACAAATGAGCTACCCACACAAATTCGCCAAAATATTTCTAATTAAAAATCTGAAGTTGAAAACGTACTCAATTAAAAAATTAACAGATACAATTAACATTTTAATCAAATCAAAATATAAATTCAATTAAAATTTGGATTGATTTTGGCCGAAAAACTTAATTAATTTTTAATTGAGGCAATCAATGATTTATAGTGTTATTGTTTACTTATTTTATTTTTTATTATATTACAATTACATATATCATAATTATACTATATAGAATTATTTTTTTTACATCTAAGCCAAAATTTAATGAACCAATGAAACCAATTATTTCCGAAAATTATTAATTTTTTATTTGGAAGTATGTTTTCAATTTAAAAATGTAAAAATGTTCAATCATTATTATACCCTTCACCACTACTGTGGTACAGGGTATAATAAGTTTGTGCATTTGAATGTAACGCCAAGAAGGAAAAGTCTGAGACCCATCGTTTAGTATACCGATCGTCTTAGAATTAAATTCTGAGTCGATTTAGCGATGTCCGTCTGTCTGTCTGTCTGTCTGTCTGTCCGTCTGTCTGTCTGTTGGTGTATTTTTGTGTGCAAAGTACAGCTCGCAGTTTTAGTCCGATTGTCCTAAAATTTGGTATAGGGTCCTGTTTCGGCTCAAAGACGATCCCTATTGATTTTGGAAAAAATCGGTTCAGATTTAGATATAGCTGCCATATGTATTTTTCACCGATCTGGTCATAATTGGCGTGTATATCAACCGATCTTCCTCAAATTCCGTACATCCGAATATTTTATGAGTCTCGAAAAACTTGCCAAATATCAGCCAAATCGGTTCAGATTTAGATATAGCTCCCATATATAGCTTTCGCCCGATTTACACTTATTTTCCCACAGAGGCCAATTTTTTGCTCCGATTTAGTTGAAATTTTGCATAGGGAGTAGAATTAGCATTGTAACTATGCGTGCCAAATTTGGTTGAAACCGGTTCAGATTTAGATATAGCTCCCATATATAGCTTTCGCCCGATATGAACTTATATGGCCCCAGAAGCCAGAGTTTTACCCCACTTTGCTTAACATTTTGCACAAGAAGAACGTGCATTTCATCGTGAGCGTGAATTTTTCGTGAATGTGAGTTTCTTCGTGAGCGTGAATTTTCTCGTGAGCGTGAATTTTTCGTGAACGTGAATTTTTTCGTGAACGTGAATGTCATCGTGAGTGTGAAGTTTTCGTGAATGTGAATTTCTTCGTGAACGTGAATTTCTTCGTGAGCGTGAATTTTGTCGTGAGCGTGATTTTGAAAAAAATTTACTCACGCACATTCACGAACAGAATTTGATGTTCACGCACGATCACGCACGACACATTTTTGTTCAGTCCCATTCACGCACATTCACGTGATTTGGTCAAAATTTCATTCACGAATCACGTGACTCACGCGTGAATCACGCGTGTCACGAAAATTTCGTGTCACGCGCACACCTCTAGTTTAAATCAAAGGTTAACATTTTGTTTTGGGGTCGATTTTTATGCTTCAGTTACATCTTGTTGGGGCTCATATTCACTATGGAGCGTAGCTCCATATCTGTGGCCCATGAAAATGATCCCCCAAAGCCATATGAAAATATTTATACTGCCTTGTGATTTATTTCGTGCGTGGTTGGCCTTCGGGCGATGTTTAAGATTTTCTCCAATAACGGAATTCAAAGTAGGACACGGCGAACGTAAAGTATATGGATGACGAGATTTGAGACTGTGATTATTTTGGCCTTTCCCAGATAGTCAATATGGATCAATTCTTTTGAAAACCTGCCGATCACCATTCCAGCCGACAGGACTGTATTCACCTTCTTCAGAACATATTCAACGGGTTAAATTCAATTTTTAGAATTCTGTTCTGCACCGGTGGATCAGCGTTAGGTTAGGTTATGTGGCAGCCCGATGTATCAGGCTCATTTAGACTATTCAGTCCATTGTGATACCACCGTGGTGAACTTCTCTCTTATCACTGAGTGCGATTCCATGTTAAGCTCAATGACAAGGGACCTCCTTTTTATAGCCGAGTCCGAACGGCGTTCCACATTCCAGTGAAACCACTTAGAGAAGCTTTGAAACCTTCAGAAATGTCACCAGCATTACTGAGGTGGGATAATCCACCGCTGAAAAACTTTTTGGTGTTCGGTCGTAGCAGGAATCGAACCCACGACCTTGTGTATGCAAGGCGGGCATGCTAACCATTGCACCACGGTGGCTCCCTACAGCAGTCCTTTATGAGATCGTATTTTGTGAATACCAGAAAATGGAGTGCATTAACTCTTCGGCTGATTTGGCAGTCTTCGACTTTTCGGAGTTCCTTTGTCGCACAATTTCGGAGTTTCTTCGACAGCAATTTTTTTGCCAACTGTCTCAAAACGATGGAGAAACTACATCCGTTTGCCTTTAAATAGCTTCAAGTACTATTTTCCTGTGTTTTCTCCAGAGGGAGCTATTCATAATTCATTAGATATTTTGAAATTCCTACTGTCTCAGATGTCATGCGCAACTTCAATTGGCGGTCAGTCGTGATAGCCATTTTCGGGGCTACTGGAGGTGGTTGATCAAAAGCAGAAGTGAAGAGACAACGTCCATAGAAGGAGAAGAGCCTCCGTTAACAGAATTCGAACGCTTCTTGATTTCGCTGCTCGATTTATCTTCAGCAGATATTGATATTTTCCGATTTTTTTTTACAAACCGTAGGTATTACCACATCCAAACACTTCAAGCGCAAAAGCAATGCGATTTTGCCGAAAAAACTAAAATATTATGTAAAAATATAATCTTCTTTAAATTAACAATAATCGATTAAAAATATAATCTTCTTTAAAACGTTTCGTAAGTTTGGGCTACAAATCATCAACTATGATTCCAGAGACTCCACGATTTCGTTAAGTCTTTAAAATATTCGAACATGTGGGCAGATAAGTATATGAGGAGTGTACACCCTACTACTAATAGTCCATGTCAAAAAACTATTCCACTATGTTTGTTTGATAAGTAGATGATGTTAGTAACCAGCCTATTGGGATCTTCCTAAATGCACTGCTCGTGACCATGATCATGATCAATCTTCTTAAATATAATTTATGATGGTGGATATTCCATTAAGTCTTTGTCTTAGTCTTCTATGGTGTAGTCGAATAGTTAGGTGATGGTGGTTGTTGTTATGTTGGTTATGGTGTTGTTTGATCGTTGTTCGATTGCTCCAAAAGAGAGACAACAACTCAGACGTCAGATTGGAATTGTCAGATTGTGTAACTAATTGATTATTTCCATTTTATTGTTGTTTTCTCCTCCACTCATCTTTATGTCTATTCTTTTGTTATACGTTTTACGTTTAAATTTCTTTGTCTTTTCGGTTTCAATAGACCTTCCTTCCTCGCTTCTCTCAGAATGAACCTCCGATCATGTTCAACATTCCAGTCGAGTTTTATGCAATGTTTCTCTTTTAGACTTTAGATTTCTATGGCTTGTGAGGTTCATGTGTTGGAATTTGTCTAATGATGATGATGACAACCTTCGGTATTATGAATCATTCTATTCCAATTGTCTTTCCCTCTTTCTTCTCCCGTATATCTTCTCACTAACATGTAATGGTCTTGATAATAGAGAGTTTGATATAAAAAAAGTCTCAATTAAGCGAATATAATAGAACCTAACACTTTATGAATTCCTATTGTTCTAAGGTCGATGTGATGTGTCTCTATTTAAGTTTCAAGATATTTGAGGCACACCTCTACAAAAGCTAAATGTATTTGATACCATTCTGCGAGTAGATCACAAGAATGTGTCTCATATATGTAGAGGGTGTTGGCTTTGATAGACTCCAATTGACAGGTATGAAATATTATTAGCATTAAGGTGATATCCAAAGCTATATTGGATTATTGGGGGTAAGTCTTTGGCGACTGGGGATATTTCTCATAAAAAGAATGGGGCTTATGTACAATTGAGCGTTAAGTGATCATGAAGTATTGTCATTGAAGAAAAGAAAGGAGACTTATAGGCGAAATGGAAGGATTATTATTAGTGGCTTGTGGCATTCCTTCCATCTCACCGGAAGACTTGTAAGGAGTTTCATATTCTCTGGCAATGAAGAAGTCGTTTATGAGACTTGGAAAATAAACATATTAACGACTGGGAGGAATTTCCTAGAAGACTAGGAAGAAGTCTCATAAATGGATTGGAGACTACTGGGAATGGGTGTCTTAGGTGATTAGGAATGACTCCCATAGACGAAAGGAAAGGAGACTTACAGGCGATATATGTAGAAGGAATGATGTTAGTTGCCTAAAGCATTACTTCCATGTAGCAGTCTGACAGAAGACTGTGAAGAAGTCCCACAAAAGACTAGAAATGAGTCTCATAGACTACTGGGAACGAATATCATGGGCAATTTGGCAAAGACATATTAGACGATTGGGAGAAGTCGAAGCAGTTCCACAGTCGTCCGAGAAGGAGTGTGATAGTCTCCCGGAATCTGATTGTCCTGTTGTTATAAATACATCCAAATTATTAAAGTTCGTTGGGAATGAGTGTCTTAGGTGATCGGGAAGTACTCTCGTAAAATACTGGGAAGGTGACTTATAAGTAAAATGGAAGGAATGCTATCAGTCGCTTATAGTATTTCTTCTACACTTCATAAAAGAAGGAAAAAGTTTCATATACTAGTGAAAAAGAGTCACATAAACCACTGGGTAGGAGGTTGACAGAAGACTAGGAAGAAGTCTTATAAACGATTGGGAAGAAGTTTCACAATAGACTAGAAAAAAAGTCTCATAGACTACTAGGAACGAATATCATGGAGGATTTGGAAGAAACATCATTGACGATTGGGTGAAGTCTTATAGACCGCTGTGAAGGAATCCCATACACAAATACGAAGGAGTTTCGTGGTGGTCAGAGAAGGAGTGTGATAGTCCACTGAAATGCGATAGTCCCTTTGCTATATAGACATTTAAATTATTACAGTTCACTGGAAATGAGTGTATTAGGTGATCGGGAAGTGCCCTCGTAGAATGCGGGGAAGGAGACTTATAAGCGAAATGGAAGGAATGGTAAAAATCTCTTATAGTACTTCTTGGGTTGGATAGATGGTTGTTAAGGATTCCTATGGACAATTGGAAGGGAGTTTGAAAGATGTCCGTGATGGAGACGGTTAATCCACTGAAATGTGTCAGTACTGACACATCAATATTATCAATGTTCATTCCCACAAGGTGAGATGGAGTCCTATAGGCGACTAGTAAGGAGTTTCATAAACAGCTGAGAAGAAGACTGGAATAACAGGTTGGCTGATAAGTCCCTGGTCTGACACATAGATGGCGTCGCTAGTATTAAATGCATATTATTTTTATATAGTACCAACCTTCAAATGATTCGCGTCAAAATTTGACGTCTGTAAGTCAATTAGTTTGTGAGATAGAGCGTCTTTTGTGAAGCATCTTTTGTTATTGTGAAAGAAAAAAATGAAAAAAAAAGAATTTCGTGTTTTGATAAAATACTGTTTTCTGAAGGGAAAAAATACGGTGGAAGCAAAAACTTGGCTTGATATTGATAATGAGTTTCCGGACTCTGCCCCAGGGAAATCAACAATAATTGATTGGTATGCGAAATTCAAGCGTGGTGAAATGAGCACGGAGGACGGTGAACGCAGTGGACGCCCGAAAGAGGCGGTTACCGACGAAAACATCAAAAAATCCACAAAATGATTTTGAATGACCGTAAAATGAAGTTGATCGAGATAGCAGAGGCCTTAAAGATATCAAAGGAACGTGTTGGTCATATCATTCATCAATATTTGGATATGCGGAAGCTCTGTGCAAAAAGGGTGCCGCGCGAGCTCACATTTGACCAAAAACAACAACGTGTTGATAATTCTGAGCGGTGTTTGCAGCTGTTAACTCGTAATACACCGAGCTTTTCCGTCGATATGTGCCAATGGATGAAACATGGCTCCATCACTACACTCCTGAGTCCAATCGACAGTCGGCTGAGTGGACAGCGACTGGTGAACCGTCTCCGAAGCGTGGAAAGACTCAAAAGTCCGCTGGCAAAGTAATGGCCTCTGTTTTTTGGGATGCGCATGGAATAATTTTTATCGATTATCTCGAGAAGGGAAAAACCATCAACAGTGACTATTATATGGCGTTATTAGAGCGTTTGAAGGTCGAAATCGCGGCAAAACGGCCCCATATGAAGAAGAAAAAAGTTTTGTTCCACCAAGACAACGCACCGTGCCACAAGTCATTGAGAACGATGGCAAAAATTCATGAATTGGGCTTCGAATAGTTTCCCCACCCACCGTATTCTCCAGATCTGGCCCCAGCGACTTTTTCTTGTTCTTAGACCTCAAAAGGTTGCTCGCAGGGAAAAAAATTGGCTGCAATGAAGAGGTGATCGCCGAGACTGAGGTCTATTTCGAGGCAAAACCGAAGGAGTACTACCAAAATGGTGTAAAAAAATTGGTCGTTATAATCGTTGTATGGCTCTTGAAAGCAACAATGTTAATAATAAAAACGAATTTTGACAAAAAATGTGTTTTTCTTTGTTAGACCGGGGACTTATCAGCCAACCTGTTATAACTAGGAAACTGTCGTTTAGAACACAAGATAACAGTAAAACAGATTCTCAAAGACTATTGGGAAAGAATATTATAAACCATTGGGAAGAAACCGCACAGACGATTGGAAGAAGTCTTACAGATGGCTGCGAAGAAGTTTTATAGACAAATGGGAAGGAGTTTCAAAATCGTTCATGAAGGAGTTTGATAATCCATTGGATTCTGGCAGTTATCAAAGTTCGTTCATGGAAGACTGAGATGGAGTCTGATAGATCACTAAGAATTGTTTAATAGAAGTTGTCTTTAGTAGAGAAAAGTATCATAACTATCTCGGTGGATTTGGAAGTTTCCGAAAGAAGTGGGAAAGATATATTGGAAGGATATCTCCAAACTACTAGAAAGTCTCATAGAAGTTTGTGAGGAGTTTTATAAGTGGCTGTAAAGTAGTCCATAGACAATTTTGGAGTTTCATAGTCATCTGATGAAGAATTTGATGCCTCAAATATCGCTGATTAAATCGACAGTTCGGTTAGTTGAGGTCAGAAAATTTAGCTTGTTGTCTTTACACAGATACACGCATACGAACTTTAAAAAAGATCGTTCATAAATGACTGGGATTGAGTCTTCATAAAGAACTAGGAACAAGTCTCATAGATGCCTGGGGAGGTTTTTTTACAGACATTTGAGAAAGTCTTATAGACGTCTCAGCGGACTACGAAGTTGACACATATGCCATTGAATAGGACAGACGCTATTGGGAAGGAGTTCAGTAAACAGGTAGGAAGGATTCTGACAGACGACTGTTGCGGCACCTCATAGCTAATTCGGAAGGGATCTTAGAGTTCGTCTGGAATGAGATTGATAGTCCACTGGAGTCTTAACTATGTCTAGGTAGTGTTAAGGAGTCGAGACTCGGGATGGTGTTTCATACTTCATCATGAAGGAATTTGATAGTCCGCAGGTTTCTGAAAGGTGTTTGGGAAGCAACCTCACATATCATAGAGTAAGTTGTTGACTCTTAAGTGAAGTGAAGATTCAGAATATGTGGCTTACAGTTTTTGCATACAGATATTTTCGTTGTTATTCATAGGTGACTGTCTTGGATGAAGCTGAAAAGAAATCTCTTTAAACTCTGGGAAGGTGACTTATTTACGATTGGCAAAGAATTTCATGGCCGTTCTCCAGCACAACTGGGGAGTTATCTCATACGAGTGGATGGACATCTCCTAAGTGGTTGAACTGTCAAGGAGTCTATCACGGGAAAGAAGTTCCGTAGGTGAATTGGGAGAAGTTTTACAGACAATTAGGAAGGTTTGCCGTACATGACTGGAACGGAGTCCAATAAAAAAAGGGTTTCAATAGATGACTGGGAAGGGTTCTCATATATCATCTTTTGAACACTAAACCACATTCCCCGAAATCAATAGAACTTCAAATTGTACTCAAATTGCGGTGGAGGGAATTGGGAGAAGTCGGGCAATCAATTAAAACGGTGCCTTCCAGATCGACTAGGAGACTCCGACTTTGAAGCAGTCCTATATAATATTCCGGGAATGAACTTATATGAAGAAAGATAAGTTTTAGGAAGTCTAATATGAGTTTAACAGAGGTCAGGAAGAAGCTAATGGAGCTCAATATAAATTCGATAGACGACTTGGAAAGATTTACTTAGCCGCCCCCAGAGAAGGAATAAGATCACTTCCAAGAGAAAAATGTTATTTTTGGACAGTGAACATTAACGTGTTTATCGCAACTATGTTATCTTTTCGGACATTATATGTGATTTCGACCATTTTATGTTTGGTGAAAAAGCAACATTTGTGCGGCAGAAATGTTCCGTGTTCTCCATCAAACATATCATTTTGTTCTAGGAGGTGATCATATTCCTTCTCTGCGTGGTGCCTAAAAGTTTTGCTCATACAGAAGTGAGTGGCAAAAAACGACTGGTAAGGAATCTAATTGACGAAGTTTACGTGGAAAGGTGTCTACGAATGGGTAGGATTCTCACAGCCGATTGGGTTGGAGTTTCATGTGATGTGTCTGTTTCTGTAAATATGAAAGTACATTTTTATGAAACTTGCCGAGCTTACCACTTGGCAGTTCCCACATTAAGCTCAATGATAAGGGACTTCTTTCTTATGAACGATTTAGATTAAATGTGAAACACTGGTGATGTAAACCATTATTGGTCCTGTTTTGGTATTCGACTGAGACGGAACCTCTATGACCTCTATGAGCGAATGTGGCCAATTAACGAATTTGGTTTTCAAATTGAGCAGTTTGTGAACAAAAAAGTTATCGGTTTTCTTGCCAAAGTTGTCAACTGAAAATGTATACCTTCGATTGGCCCCCAGAATTCAAGTGCCGTCGAGTGTAATGATGTGGGCTGCCGAAAAGGCCCAACAAATTTTGGTCAGAAAAATATCATTTCCCATATGAAACCTCTGACCTCTATGAGCGAATGCGGCCAGTTAACGAATTTGGTTTTCAAATTGAGCAGTTTGTGAACAAAAAAAAATTATCGGTTTTCTTGCCAAAGTTGTCAACTGAAAATGTATACCTTCGATTGGCCCCCAGAATTCAAGTGCCGTCGAGTGTAATGGTGTGGGCCGCCGAAAAGGCCCAACAAATTTTGGTCAGAAAAATGTCATTTGTCATATGAAAATTTTGTAACACTGATCGAGGCCGAAGAATATAATCGAATAGATGCCTGGGGTTTGGACTCCCTTTCGAAACCATAATCTGCTAGCTCCTCTGCTATAAACCAAAGCTAAACATTTCCAACTTTATTGCATAGACGTTTTTGTCAACTTTTTAAAAACCATAAAGTTCATGCTAATTTTCCTTTTTTGCGGAAGATCCAATATTCTCATGAACGTGATTATACGCCCTTCATCCAATTAAGACTCTTCTAAATGAAAACAGAACCTCTAAAATAAAATTTTCTTTTAAAAAACTACACGTTCTTCTATTGTCCTGGCATACATGAATCAGGAAACGCAAAAGAAATGCCCACAATATTCTCTAGAATTCCCGCATGGCCAATTTTAATTGCATTCATAAAATACCTGCGTGCAGAATAAATGTTTCCATAGAATTCCTATAGGTTTTGATAGAGCAGCATCTCACGTATGCTCCTTGTTTTCTTGGTAAAAATTTCCCACCACGAAAGGACAACTGCGACGAGTACTTAATCATTATCAAGTATGGGAGGATGTGATCGGTGTGTCGTATGGAGTGGTGGATGTGGAAAATTTCCAAGCCAATATAACGAAAATATAGAAAAAAATCTGACCATAGAGATTACATGGCATGACAGGCAGACCAACATAGTTTTTCGCACATAATTCAAACTTAAATACCCCTGCACTCAACGCCCAGACAATAACATTTGCCACTTCCTTCTCAAAAGACAAACAAAAAAATTATTTGCCATTGTCTTTTGTGTGTTTTTTTGCAGGGGAAAATCTTAAGAAGGTCTTTATGGAAAAGGAAGAAAACAATAAATGGGAAATTCTTGTGCACAAGAAATGCAATCCATGCATGCCAATGTCCGTCGGATTGCAAGTCTGTCCATTTTATACATCCATCCTTGGGTAGTTCTCCTTGTTATGGTGGAAAATATTGATGATGTCTTTGTTGTTTTGGGCGGAAATTTAGGAGGGCTTCCATAGTTTGAGGCCCTTTTAATTTAGACAGAGCCATCTGTAGTTTTTATCGAAAAATTTCCGAAAATATTATTTCTATAGGAAATTTTCTGAAAATTTTATTTCTAAAGAAGATGTTGTCAACATTTGGAAATAAAATTTTTGCAAAATTTTATTTCCGTAGAAAATTTTGTCAAAAATTTATTTTTATAGAAAATATTGTCAACATTTTATTTCTATAAAAATTTTTGTCAAAAAATTTTTTTTAGTGCATAGAAACTTTTATTTCTATAGAAAATATTCTGAAAATTTTATTTCAATAAAAATTTTCTGAAAATTTTATTTCTATAGAAAATTTTGTCAACATTTTATTTCTATAGAAAATTTTGTCAACATTTTATTTCCATAGAATTTTTTTTCAAAATGTTATTTATATAGAAAATTTTCAGCCACCAAGAATACTCTTTTGTCTTATCTTCTCCAGGCCTTGGACTTAAAAAAGGCCTTTCACAAAATCTAAACATACCTCTTTTTAATTGTGAAAATATTAGTTAAGATTTAGTTAGACTATTTTCCATTTAAGCCCTTCTCAGAGTTTTCCGCCTCCTCCTTTCAACTTACGTTCTGAACTTCTACCAAACAATAGCAACATTTTCAACAGGCGTTTCTTCTTCAGGCTTGAATTTGATATGCATTCCTTAAAAGTATCTCCTGCTTAGAACTGGATTGTCTCACATCCCTTACGCCTTATTCACATTTCCCCTCGGTGATAATTTAGTGGGTGTGTTGGTAATTTAGTTCAGGTTTTGCCAGCTTTGTTTTACACAATAAGCTTGGCTTTGTTTTCCTTTTTGGTCATAGTGGGTATTTGTCCAAGGTTCTACTCCAATACATGAAGGTTTCACAGTTTGATAAGTTTTTCTTGGCCAACTCTAGAATACAACACAAAAGACCATTGGCGGTGAATGGCCACTTACCTAAGGCTATGGTGGAGGAATATGATTTTAGTTTATCGTTCGACAGCAATGAGGAATTTCGTGGTCGATGATGTAAAACCACAAAATTGCATTAATCTGATGTTTTGCGCAAAAAAAGAATTTACTTAGCTTATAACATGGCGAAGTAATAGGAAAATTATTTTCAATATTAGAATTTTTTTTTCATAAAAAATATATGTTGAAAGGTTAATGCGTGGAACTTCTATTTTTCTCTAACAGAGGCATAGTTAAGACGAATACGGGAGTGGGATATACATATGTATGTCTCGGCATTTTAAAATTTGGATGGTGTCATATATTGCCAATTCAATTTTGTAAAAATTTTATTTGTATAGAAAATTTTCTCAAAATTTTATGTCTATAGAAAATTTTGTCAAAATTTTATTTCAATAGAAAATTTTGTCAACATTTGATTTCTATAGAAAATTTGGTCAAAATTTTATTTCCATAGGAAGTTTTCTCAAAATTTTATTTCTATAGAAAATTTTGTCAAAATTTTATTTCCATAGGAAGTTTTCTCAAAATTTTATTTCTATAGAAAATTTTGTCAAAATTTTATTTCCATAGGAAATTTTCTCAAAATTTTATTTAATTTCTATAGACAATTTTCTCAAATTTTTATTTCTACAGACAATTTTGTTAAAGTTTTATTTCCATAGAAAATTTTGTAAAAATTCTATAGAAAATTTTGTCAAAATTTTATTTTATTTATTTTTATCAAAATGTTATTTCTATTGAAAATTTTGTCAAAATTTAAAATTTTTTCAAAACATTATTTCTACAGAAATTTTTATCAAAATTTTATTTCTATAGCAAATTTTGTCAAAATTTCATTTCTATAGAAAATTTTGTCAAAATTTATTTCTATAGAAAATTTTGTCAAAATTTTATTTCTATAGAAAATTTTGTCAAAATTTTATTTCTATAGAAAATTTTGTCAAAATTTTATTTCTCTAGAAAATGTTGTCAAAATTGTATTTCTATAGAAAATTTTGGCAAAATTTTATTTCCATAGAAAATTTTGTCAACATTTTATTTCTATAGAAAATTTTGTCAAAATTTTATTTCTATAGAAAATTTTGTCAAAATTTTATTTCAAAGAAATTTTTGTCAAAATTTTATTTCTATAGAAAATGTTGGTTAAAATTTTATTTCTATAGAAAATTTTGTCAACATTTCGATAGAAAATTGTATCAACATTTTATTTCTGTAGAAATTTTTGTAAAAATTTTAATTCGATAGAACTTTTTGTCAAAATTTATGTCTATAGAAAATTTTGTCAACATTTTATTTCCATAGAAAATTTTGTCAAAATTTTATTTCTATAGAAATTTTTATCAAAATGTTATTTCTATTGAAAATTTTGTCAAAATGTTATTTCTATAGTAAATTTTGTCAAAATTTTATTTCAATACAAAATTTTGTCAAAATTTTATTTCTATAGAAAATTTTGTCAAAATTTTATTTCTATAGAACATTTTGTCAAAATTTTATTTCTATAGAAATTTTTGTCAAAATTTGATGTCTATAGAAAAAATTTTCTGAAAATTGTATTTTTTAGAAAATTTTATTTCTATAGAAAATTTTGTCAACATTTTATTTTTTAGAAAATTTTGCTAAAATTTTATTTCTATAGAAAATTTTGTCAAAATTTTATTTCTATAGAAAATTTTGTCAAAATTTTATTTCCATAGAAAATTTTGGCAAAATTTTATTTCTATAGAAAATTTTGTCAAAATGTTATTTCTGTAGAAAATGTTGTCAAAATTTTATTTCTATAGAACTTTTTGTCAAAATTTATGTCTATAGAAAATTTTGTCAACATTTTATTTCCATAGAAAATTTTGTCAAAATTTTATTTCTATAGAAATTTTTATCAAAATTTAATTTCTATTGAAAATTTTGTCAAAATTTTATTTCTATAGAAAATTTTGTCAAAATTTTATTTCTATAGAAATTTTTATCAAAATGTTATTTCTATTGAAAATTTTGTCAAAGTTTTATTTCTATAGAAAATTTTGTCAAAATTTTATTTCTATAGAACATTTTGTCAAAATTTTATTTCTATAGACAATTTTGTCAAAATTTTATTTCTATAGAACATTTTGTCAAAATTTTATTTCTATAGAAAATTTTGTCAAAATTCTATTTTGTCAAAATTTTATTTCTATAGAAAATTTTGTCAAAATTTTATTTCTATAGAACATTTTGTCAAAATTTTATTTCTATAGACAATTTTGTCAAAATTTTATTTCTATAGAACATTTTGTCAAAATTTTATTTCTATAGAAATTTTTATCAAAATTTTATTTCTATAGAAAATTTATCAAAATTTTATTTCTATAGAAAATTTTGTCAAAATTTTATTTCTATAGAACATTTTGTCAAAATTTTATTTCTATAGACAATTTTGTCAAAATTTTATTTCTATAGAACATTTTGTCAAAATTTTATTTCTATAGAAATTTTTATCAAAATTTTATTTCTATAGAAAATTTATCAAAATTTTATTTCTATTGAAAATTTTGTCAAAATTTTATTTCTATAGAAAATTGTGTCAAAATTTTATTTGTATAGAAAATTTTTTCAAAATATTATTTCTGTAGAAAATTTTGTCAAAATTTTATTTCTATAGAAAATTGTGTCAAAATTTTATTTCTATAAAAAATTGTGTCAAAATTTTATTTCTATAGAAAATTTGTTAAAATTTTATTTCTATTGAAAATTTTGTCAAAATTTTATTTCTATAGAACATTTTTTCAACATTTTATTTCTATAGAAAATTTTGTCAAAATTATATTTCTATAGATAATTTTGTCAAACTTTTATTTCTATAGAAAATTTTTTCAAAATATTAATTTTTGTCAAAATTTTATTTCTATAGAAATTTTTATCAAAATGTTATTTCTATTGAAAATTTTGTCAAAGTTTTATTTCTATAGAAAATTTTGTCAAAATTTTATTTCTATAGAACATTTTGTCAAAATTTTATTTCTATAGACAATTTTGTCAAAATTTTATTTCTATAGAACATTTTGTCAAAATTTTATTTCTATAGAAAATTTTGTCAAAATTCTATTTTGTCAAAATTTTATTTCTATAGAAAATTTTGTCAAAATTTTATTTCCATAGAAAATTTTGTCAAAATTTTATTTCTATAGAAAATTTTGTCAAAATTTTATTTCTATAGAACTTTTTGTCAAAATTTATGTCTATAGAAAATTTTGTCAACATTTTATTTCCATAGAAAATTTTGTCAAAATTTTATTTCTATAGAAATTTTTATCAAAATTTAATTTCTATTGAAAATTTTGTCAAAATTTTATTTCTATAGAAATTTTTATCAAAATGTTATTTCTATTGAAAATTTTGTCAAAATGTTATTTCTATTGAAAATTTTGTCAAAATGTTATTTCTATAGAACATTTTGTCAAAATTTTATTTCTAGAGAAATTTTTATCAAAATTTGATGTCTATAGAAAAAATTGTCTGAAAATTGTATTTTTTAGACAATTTTATTTCTACAGAAAATTTTATTTTTTAAAAAATTTTGTTAAAATTTTATTTCTATAGAAAATTTTGTCAAAATTTTATTTCTATAGAAAATTTTGTCAAAATTTTATTTCTATAGAAAATTTTGTCAAAATTTTATTTCTATAGAAAATTTTGTCAAAATTTTATTTCTATAGAAATTTTTGTCAAAATTTTAGGTTTATAGAAAATTTTGTCAAAATTTTATTTCTATAGATAATTTTGTCAAAATTTTATTTCTATAGAAAATTTTATGAAAATTGTATTTTTTAGACAATTTTATTTCTACAGAAAATTTTATTTTTTAGAAAATTTTGCTAAAATTTTATTTCTATAGAAAATTTTGTCAAAATTTTGTTTCCATAGAAAATTTTGGCAAAATTTTATTTCTATAGAAAATTTTGGCAAAATTTTATTTCTATATAAAATTTTGTCAGAATTTTATTTCTATAGAAAATTTTGTCAAAATTGTATTTCTATAGAAAATTTTGTCAAAATTTTATTTCTATAGAAAATTTTGTCAAAATTTTATTTC